>NW_010972864.1:5632698-5706413 GCF_000737465.1 Haliaeetus leucocephalus | reverse complement strand
CCAGCCGGAGCCGTGAGTACCGGGAGGCGGGGCTGGGGCCGCCAGCCAGCTGTGTTGCCTGCGGCGGGCGTGTAGCGGGGCGGCGGGGGGGGGCAACAGATCCTCGGCTGGGTGCCGCCTGGCTCCCGCACGGAGGGGAGGCGGCGGGAGGGAGCCAGGCCGTTGCCGCCTCCCGCCGGGGGGGCGGCGGGGTCTGGGCCGCCGGGCGCCGTGCCGGGCGCTCCCAGTGCGGGACAAGTGTCCTGAGGTTCTCTTTTATCGTCCTCCACGCGAGGGGCTCGGCGGGTGCTGCTGGCTGGGCCCCGGGCCGGCGTGGGGGGGAGCGGGCAGCCGCGGTTGCGCTGCCCGTGCCTGGGGGCTCCGCCGCCGCGGAGCCCTCGCCCCGCGGGGCCGGCCCCGCGCCTTCGTCGCTGCTTCGGCGTTGGGCTGGTGGCCGCGAACGGCTCCCGGCCCGGGTCCAGGGCGGCCTTAACTGACAGCGGGCGGCGGGCGGCACACCCCGTTCTTCCTCATTCACCGCGTTGTCGTGGCAGAAGAAGCCGAAGTAACTGTCTTTGTCTTCAGGAGGTTGCACCTGCGGAGGTGTCTGACCGAAGCCTGGGAAAGTGCTTAAGTGGAGGGTACATCCCCCGTTGCAGAAGCGTTTGGGCATCTCTGCTCTGGGAAGAGGTTCGGTCAGAATGCCTTGTCGGGGCTTCCAGAATTAATCCCCTTTTCTTCTTGCAATGCATGATGCAGCAGCTAAAGCATCTTTGGGAGATCCGATTTTTCGGCTTATATACCTGAATAGGCTCTGCCCTCTTATTGCTGAGTTATTCAAAGAATACAGTAAACTTTATGATACATAACGAGTTTTCGGTCTTCTTTTTCAAGTTTCAGGTACATAACACTTTGCACAGGCTCAAGAATGTTAGGAGTCACTACTGCAGAGGAGACTGATTAAAAATTAGATTTTTTTCGCCCCTCAGAAGGTATAGTAATTATTCTGTCTCCTACTGTTTTCCCTCTTTAAAAAGCAAAATGCATAAGGCTAGAAAACATGGAAGGACTTGGTATGGGAGCTACTCTGGAATTTTTTTACCTTCCGAAAGCTCTTGCGTTGTTTTTTGAAGCATGGAATCTCTTAGTTTCACTCCATAATAACACCATGCCAAAGCAGAGTAGACTTTGAAGAAGGTATTTTGAAGACCTTATGGAAAGAAGAGGTAGCTGTTACTATGATGATGATGGTTGACCTCTCATTTCTATCTTGTTATTTCTTTGGGAAAATAATTAATGAGGAATGGGGGAATTCATGACAGAGAAGGTTTAGGGGACTTGTTAGAACAGCTCAGAGGGTTGTGAAGTTTTGGTCACACACTGGCCACAGGAGCCTAGGTGAATATATTGAAGAAATATGTAAAAAAAATTATGCAGCACTGTAGGCTTGACTGTTGTGCATCAGCAGAATATACCACAAGCAGCAATCCCTTCTTGTTTTTCTGTATTGATCATGCTGAGATGTATATTGGACATTGAGGTGTTGGTCATGATCCCAAATGAAAATCCGTTATGTGATCATTTTGGGACTCGTCATGTTCTTTCAAATTGCCCTGATTGGAAAATTGAATATGTTTGCTAACACAATGAGATCCTTTTTGAATATGCTTTTGGGAATTCAGAGATTTACTAAGGATTTGGAGGTGATTGATTTGCAGTCCTTTAAGATTATTCCTCATGGAGTTGTTGTGTGGCTATCACTAGTGAGATAGTCTATTACCTACAAAATTGATACATATGTCTCTTAAGCCATCTTCCCTATTGAGGGGCTCCAAATTTTTGTAAATGCTCTCATCTTTTCAGAGCATACAGCGTATGTGAGATTAGAGTTTATCTGACTTTAAGATCTGGTATTAAGGTGTAGATATGATGGTCTGCATTATAGGTAGCCTATTGTAAGTCTTTTTGTAAAGAGCTTTCAGATGGAGTTAAACAAAAAGAGGACATGGTAGCAGTAACTGCACTCTAAATGATTGTTTCAGGTTTGATACCTTGCATAATATGACAGGTAGGTCTGCAACTGTTGGCATGAAGACAGAATGAGGGGAAGTGTCCCCTTTTGCAGGGTGATGTTAGAACTTTTATTTCAATTTGGACATGAGACAGAGAAAATTCCTATTCCTCTTTCAGTACGCAGTGCCGTTTTGGATGAAATTATCATTTGGAAGATTGTATCCACACTAACATCAGAAGTTAATACTGCAATAGTGGCCCAATATATTTGCTATCATATTTTAAGATCTCATAGAAGTTCTAGTGAAATCAACCGAAATGACAGTAAAGTTATTTTCCCTGATATTTACAATATGCCTACTGAAGCATTACACTTCATGTTAAAAGAGAGTTTGGAGTAGGAATAGAAATCAAATGGTTAAAAATGTTCATTATCTGTAAAATGGTAAGATATCATAATATAGAGAAGTCTACTGATATGTTGCAACTTTCTGTGGGGTTCCTGATTTTGTGTACTGTTACGATCCTTGTAATAGTTGCAGCACGAAACCATTGAGTTTAAATAGTATATAAGCAAAATTATTTTAACTCATTTTGAACTCTGTGTCTCTAAGTTGGACACTACATAATTTACAGAATTTTTCTGGTTTTCTGAATCAGTTGCCTTCACAGTGTAAATGAGAAACAGCAGTGAATACTGAGAAAATCTGGATCACTTAGGCTTCTCCTATTTAACTTCAAAGGAGTTGTCTATACACAAAATTTGTGCCATGAACTGCGATGAGGTAGATAATGCATTACAGTAATTCTTCTAGTATTAGGCTAACTACATGCATATAAAAGGGCTTTGTACTGGCATAGTGGATCACTTCCGTTAAGGAGAGTAAAGACACTAAGGGTATGCCAGTCTGTGCACATGGATAAGAAACTAAAACTCTCTCTCTAGTAAAAAATGGATGTTTATATGACCGTTGAACTGTGTACATGGTGTGAACTATTACGTATGGGATCAATTCTGTGGTGAAGAAGAATTTAGAGACAGAGTAAATCTAGCAAAAAAACCCCTTTCTTGCTTTCTTTTTGCTCAAATATGTAATAAAGTCCCATATAAAGCTTTTAAAAATTTATTTATTTATTCATTTTACTGTGTGGTTTTAGCTTTGAAAATTTTAGGTTGAATTACTGAATCATGGAGCACAATCACCGAGTAAAGGAGTAAAGGTAACGGTCACATTTCCTAGATATAAAGTGTTATGGTTTAGGATGTCTCACTTTGGAAGGTAGATGGTGAGAAAGAATTAGCTTGAGTGAGCAGCAGCTCCAGTCAGCTTGGGGATACTGTCGATTTCTTAATTATCATTACCTTCTTAGTCTTTTTTTTTTGTTCTTTTCTTTTCCTTTCTTTTTTTTTTTTATATTCCTGTCATGCATAGCTTTGTCTCAGAGCCATCATCTTCTAAGGTTACATTGCAGGACTGGTACAATAATGTATTCTTAGTGTAGCTATATTGAATTGTGTAAGTTAGTCTTTCTTTTAATGTTGAATCCTTATCAAAAAGTAGTCTGAGACTGTATAATTTAAAAATATTTTTCTATTAATTTTCTTTTTAAACAAGACTTCTATATAGCATCAAGAATTAATCAGCTGCTAAGATCTGAGCAGTGCCGCAAAATACATCTTAGTCCAGCTGAACAAGAACGTGTTTATAGTTACTCAGCACTCGATTTGGAATTTGGCAAGATCTTCTCATCAAACTAGAAAACACACAGATGCAATTTCATGTTATTTAGTAGTGTGTTGTGTTCCCTTTTTTATTTTAAATAGATTGTATGGTCCTGCCAAATTTTCAACTAATTTTGTTTCTCTAATCTTTGCAACTAAACTATTTATATAATATACATAATGGCCAAAATTACTGTTTAACTTCAAGTCCTTCTGAAACATAAAGTAATAAAATACATACAGCTTAAAGTGGGAAATCAAATAGAGATGGATCAGCATTTAAAAATGTTTATTTCTCCATTTTTTTCATTGAAAGAGCATAACATCGGCATGTTAGGCGCAAACCATGTCTTACGCATAGCACTGTATAACAATGGAGGTACTTTGTGAATAATACTGACAGCAAGGGCTTACTACGTGATTCTTTCTCAATTTGGACAGTGTCTTGCTGGGAGGAGCTGCAAGCACTCTGGAGTACAGGATCATTTGCAATTTGAAATGATCTTGAGAAGTCAGAGAGTAGGATGTAAATCAGTAAGAACAAGTACAAAGTACTATCCATAAGCAGAAATAATATGTACAGAGGAGAAGAAGATGGTAGGTAAAGTAACAAAAGACCTGTAGGTTGAAGTGCTAAGCATGAAAACTGGTACCATGCTGTTGGGATAAAAGCAATGTGTATCAGGATATGAAACCAAAACCATTGCATAATGATTCCGTTCTTCTGAGTACTGGTGAGGCATCAGCTGGAGGGCTTGGCGTCTTTAGGATATAAATTTGGAAAGACCTGGACCAACTGGGGAGAACTTGGACAAAGAGAGTGGAAAAACGGTTGGAAAGTATAATCTCTGGAACAGGGGTGTGGGGGTGTGTGTGTGTGTGTAAAAAATTAGAAGAATTTGGTCTGTTTAGTGTAGAGAAGGAAAGAGATAGCAGTTCTCAAATGTTTAAGAAGTTGTTTACAAGATGAAGGCAATCTATTATTTTCTGTGTCCATACAGATACGACAAGGAGATTATATTATACATTAGGATAGCTAAATAATGGCAAGGATGGTTAAGTTTTGTTTAACTTTGCCTAGACATCTGGTAGAAACTGTCACTAAAAGATTTTAAAACAGATTTGACAAGCATCTGTAAGAAATGGTTTACATTTAGTTGAAACTGCCTTGGATCTTTTAATCCATGGAGGCATCATTTTGCAAATGGAATCTGTTTTCATATTCTACTACACTTCTGTCATTACTAAAAAAAAAATAAAGTTTCTACCTAGTTGGACCCCTTCTGCTCTATCATGGAACTTTCTAAGTGCTTAATTAAATAATCCGTTTCTTTTTTTCTTTTACAGATCCTCTGTCATTTTTACTTACATTGTCGCATTCCAGTTTGGGCACCTAGGCTTTGTCAGTCTCTTCTTTTTTTTTTCCATTTAGCTCTCATTTACTTTGTCATCTTCATACCTTTTTACTAACTCCTTTTCCCTACTGCATAATATATGTTTTCTAGCTTTGCTTTGCAAGCACCTTTCGTTCACTGAATGCCCTATCCCACCTGCTTTTCTTTACCATTGCTAGCACCCTCACACTTTGTTCTTCCACTTTTTTTTCTTTTCTCTGTGTTCTTTTTTTTTTAGCATGTACAATATGTCATCTTTTTCTCTTTCTCCTATATCTGCATTACTTCTAAAATAGTGAAGTTTAAGATCCCTACAAAATATAGTTTGATGGAAAAATTATGAAATAAATGAAGGCAGTCACTTTAGGTAGCCTCCAATTAAAGAGTATTTTTTTGGTATATCTAAGAAAACAAAGTGTACACTGTCACTGTATATGGTCTGCCAGTGCCTGTCCTCCAGTAGCTTTTGTCTGTTCCAGCCAGATTTGAGTAGGACTCTCAAAGGTGTTAAGTTCTTCCAAGTTTCATGAAAATTGGCAGCTAAGTAATGGGAAAAAAGACACAAATTATTTCCTTATCTGAAAGAAAGGAGTTACAAATTGGCCCGTTACATATTCTGTAGAGTACCAGTCAGCTGACTAATCGAGTCCTGTCTCAGCTCGCCAGCCAAGCTCCAAAGCAGTCCTACGCGCATGCCCAGAAGGGAATGCTAAAGGAAGTTGGGTTGGTCAGGCTCAGCGACACTGAGGGGAGCTGGGCTTCTGTGAGGGAATGTTGCACAAAAATCCATGGAAAACCAGACTCTACTGATTCTAATCATCATGAGAATACTGTAGAATGTTTTTAGCATTTTTTCTCTGTTCTTTGCAACATCGGTGAGGCCACCACTTAATAAACAGCTATTATTTCAAATAATAATGTGATCTTTCATTCATCTGTTATTCCTGTTTTATCTTTATTTTTTTGGAGAACCTGTTATATCCTTCAAAATTTGGGTGGATCAGTTCCACAAGTCATTAAGACCTTAACCCATTCATGCCAGGAAGGTCTGAGGAGATAAGGTAAATCGAAAATGATATTGTTGGTACTTCAAGCTAGAAGCATGATACTCTGTGCTAAACAAATTCTTGGACTTTCACTTTGCATTTCTTTGTTGCAGTGTATTGGCTGATTACAGATTTTTGTGCAATGTATGTGACAGCTTAAAAAAAGACTTCAAGTTTCCAAGACTTAAAGATTTCAAGTAGAGATGATCTCTCTGTGTTGTTTTTAACTAGGATTTATTTGTCTGTTTACCTGTTCTTTATTACGAAACTCTGAACTTCTGTTTGTTTGTATTTCTGAATATTAAAATTAAAGGTACTGATGGTAATGAACTTGGTAAGTATAAGGTAGCTCTGAAACAACTGGATCAGAACTAAATTGTTGAGCAAACAAAGCTAGTGAAGGGAAGGGATGAAAGAATTCTAGTGTTGAAGTAAAACTGTAGAAAGTCAACTGTCCTACAGCTCATCTGACCTGTGGGATTGTGGGTTTGTTTTGGGGTTGGGTTTTTTTTGAGACAAGTTTAAGATTCATTCTGGAAGCTGATAAGGAAATGGAGAGGAGTTTGTAGCTAATTCACAGGCTGGTTGAATTGAGTTAATTTGTTCCTGCTGAATGCATGTTTTTTAATGCTGCTGAGAAAATTATGCTGTTGTAAGACTGAATGTTAGCATATCAAGAGCATTTTTCCCTTTTCTACTGTTTCTTGAAGCTAAAGAAACAAGTAAATTTATCCTTACTCAATGTGAACCTCATTGCAAGTGAAAAAACAAAGTAAGTTTGTCACAGGCTGTTGGGGGCGTTTATTTTTGCTGAAGTTTCTTTAGCCATTTCTGGATGTTTGACTAATAATATGTTTATTATTCTAAACTAGTATTTTGAATTTAATGACAACAACAGAACTGGCTTAATTATCAATAAGTAAAAAGATAACTTAAACAGTACTTAACTAAATGATTTAATAGAATGCAAGAAAATATACTCTAATTATAAAAGAAAAGTGAATGAGTGAATTAAACAAGAATGTGTTGTGTTATGTCTATAAATACTTGATCTAATTTTTTGTTTCTTCATTACTGTTTTTAAAAAATGGAGTTCAAAAGTGTCTTCATTTCTAATGTTCAGTATAAGATGTGATTTGTACGAACATATGCAGCAATTATGCCAAAACTAAATTTCTTCAGTTCTGTGGTTACTATGGTAACCAATATTCACTGTATTTCATTTAGACATATACAAGAGAATGGAATATAGTAGGTTTAAGATTTAATAATCTTTGCAAAAAAATTGTGCTATAGTACATGATATTTTAATTATGTGTAAGGGGACATCAACTAACTAACATGCTTAGTAGCATGAACATTGGTAGTAATCATCTTTAAACCATATTTGGGTGATTCTTGTGGTAATAGAATTTTGGGTGCTCATTTCTAAAAATTGAATTGAATTAGTTTTTTGCTTGAGCAGGGAGATTGTTCCTACTACTGTCAGGTCTCTTTGACCTCCCAGGAATAAGGAATAGAATAGTAATTCTCCTATTGTTTTGTTTCTGGCCCTGGAATGTGTGAGGAGGGACACTGAAATAGTAGATTAGGTAGCACCTTTAGTCAGAGATAGTTATGTTTTATGTGAACCCATGTGGTAGAATGTGAGCAGCTCTTAAGGTATTTATTTCCTCAGTACTACCTGGTAGAAGTATAATTCCTCTTTTCTGATTAATGTCAGAAAGGTGGAACTCAAGAATATGTATAGAAAGACAAGGTGTATCATTCATGACTATGACACAGAATACCTAGATTTAATTCCCTTACCTATTAGAGATTTCCAGTGTCCTTGTTTTTCATGATATTGAATTGTCTGCGGACTTGGTTTTTTGTGTGTTTAGAGTTCTTATTTGTACTAAGGTCTGTGGAAAAAGAATAGGGATTAAGTTTATTTGAGTTGCAGACTATCTAGCTGAAATGAACCACAAGAATAGTGGAATACTGGATAAAATCAAATTGATTTTGATATGGAACTAATTCAGGTATTTATATGATAGTAGTAAGATCTCAGCTATAATATTTTTAGTTTTTGATGCCATTAGAAGTTTGTGAGAGTACATTATTTGATCTTAATTCCCTTCTTAAAGCTTTAAATGGCTGGTATAATGGACTAGTTCTTGGGATCTTGTTCCTGTGAAAGGAATAAAATAAAAGAAAGAACCTACAGAATTTTTCCTGTCTTTTGTTGCTTTTAATAATAATTCTAATCTTTTTATTAGAGTTGGTGGTTATAGCCAGCCTATAAAATTCTACATGAAGCCTTGTTTTCAGGTGTGTGACCTATCACTATAACAGATTTTAATGCTTCAAACTGCTATTTAAACAACACTATGTACTATTTTGAAACATCTGCACTAATTGTAGTTTGTGGGAATATTTTCAGGGACATTACCTCTTTCTCTGTATTCTGAAGTAAACCTGGGCTGCATTTCAGTGGTTAAAAGGATTCACTGCATCACTTGAGGACAGGCAGAAATTGTGCAAGAAATTCTAGGACCCTAAAACCAAATGGTAAAATGCTGTATTTGCAGAAAGTTAACACTTGGAGGTCAGGAAATGATAGAATAATATGGAGATTGTTCATGGAATGTTAGTTCCTCTTAACTATGAATTAGTTTATAATTTTTATTTATGCTGACTGCATTGTGGGGAAGGAGGAAAAATTCCAACACAAATGGCATAGTCACAATGAAGCAGGAATCAATGAGAACATTTTAAACAAAATTCTTCTGTGATTTCACCGTATCTATTGTGCTTATAAAGTAGATAATCTCAGTTTGCACTTAGTTTACTTAATAGTGAATTAGAGTTTTAGTGAAGAGGTAAGTATGGGAGTTGATAAGTAAAATGTTCTTATAGAATAAGCTTTTTATGAAGCATATTTATTAATATCCCAAGACTCTGCCTGGGGAATGGCATTTATGATGAGAAATAGTTATACTAGCTTATGTTAGGTGAATAGAAATTCTAACATCTGGATTCTGATTGCTTTAATTGAAAAAATTTTATCAAAGACTTTGCTTTTAACAAGAATTTTGTTAGTTCCTCATCTTTCTATTTGAGATGTTGGTATTAGAAATTTAAGAAACTATTTCTGTTATAGTAAAGTACCAAGAAAGTAATTAAAGTGTTGTGTGTGTTTACTTTAGCTGTAGTCATATTTAATAATATATACAATATTCATATATTCTTATATATATATACCTGATGAAAGATTCACAATGCTTTTTTTTCTCCTTCTTTATGGAGTAGCATACAATGACTTTTAGAACGTATACTGTAGTAATATGACTAATGTAGTGGTTATCTTTGTCAGAGTGAGAAAGTTAGTTTGAATTCTGTAGAACAGTTTGTGCAGAATAACACTTCCTAAATGTCAGAGGTATATAGTACAGAATTGTGAGTGCTAACTCACTGGATTTGGCTTATTTTTTCTGTATAGGACAATATGAAAGAAATTTTTTTTTTGTATTTTGATGGCTACAGCTGTGAACATACATAGTGTAAAATTTATATATATTGAGGCTAAGATTTTCAACAGATACTAAATGAACTATGTACGGACTAATTTTTTTTCTAAGCCTCAGGTTGAAATGATATTTTTTGTCATCAACTGTTGTTTTTTCCAATATTTTTTTTTTCACTGTGATGTTATGTACAGTGGAATGCGTCTTTATGTTGTGTATCTGATTCCTTATCAGGCAAGTGATGTTCTCACCTTTTTCTTAACATATGCTCACAGATAATATCAGATAATAGTCTGTTCATACCTTGTTCTGGATATATTACTGGCTATATAAGCAACAACAAATTGAAACTGTTTCTTAAGCTTTTCTTCTGGATTTCATCCTTTTGTATGTAGTATTTTTCTCGTCTTTCCTCCTTTCTCTAGAGCTATTCTGTCTGTCAATGCTTATTTTCTTTGACTTACTAAGAGTTTCAGATTCTTTTATACTCCTTGTTGGAGCTAATATGGTCCATCTGGTCTGACTGTCAGGATGAGCCTGTTAGGAGAGTAGAATTTTGCTTTGCAGAGTCCAAGAAGCTGACATCCTGTCACAGATACAGTTAAAAATTCCTGCTTGCCAAATCGGCATATTTCTTTGAACAACACTGAATCCTGCTGTTGGAAATAATTGTTTCATAAAATTAAAAAGCCACCAAACTTGAAAAAAAATAGGTATTAATGTGCAAATGACGTGCAAGAATGGCTCGTATAATACATTTTCCATACATTCCCCGAGGAGAGTTGCATAGTTGAAAATGCGGTGACGTGAAACTTTGTTATATGTATCATGAACTTCATTTAATTTTAAAAAAATCTTGTCCATAGCTTTAGTTTGAAAGGTTTTGTTGGTATTGTTCAGAGTTTCCAAGTCAATTAGTTTGTTACAGTAACAGGACAATAATGCTGTCTGCATTGCAGTGCATGGAAGTTCATGTAAAAGATCAGCTGTGGATTCGGCATTTCTTTTGGCAGCTTGCTGCACTTACATTCTTCTAACATTTCTTTGGAAGAGACTTGAGTTTGAGTTTGGTGGATCAATAAACTGAGGTGTGGAAAGTGTGAAGAGTATATTTTGGTCTTGCTCTTTGTTTTCTCTGACTGTCCATCCAGTTGGACTCTTAGGCAACTGTTTTCCATTTCAGAGAGTTTGGAATAAATATACCTCTATTTTTTAATAGTGCTACTTATAAGAATATGGAATGCTAAAATCTATAATCTATGCAGTATTTGTTTCCAGTATTTCATAATGATGAAGAATGTAATATAGGTGTTGGGGTTTTTTTTCTTTTTTACTAGTCAGTTTTTGTAGGTTGATAATAGTTGGAAACCACAATTTACTGTGGACTTCTAATATTCCAGTTGCACAGTCTAGGAGGTGTCCACTTGGATCTCTGTATGGCAATACAGCTATTTGTCAAATGTATGAATATTAAGGGTGATAAAATATTTTGGTAAGTTACTTCAGCTTGATGTCATGAGGCTTAACTACCTAAGTTTTCAGCCAGTATTATTTTTCTGAATTATGTAAATTATAAATAAATAATGTTGGTTTTGTTTATTGTGGTAAATCTGAGTTACAAGTTTATATGCAAATAAGTAGATTATTTTCCTCTCTTATGTGTCTCCTGTCCATTGAGACAACAATGTTTCAGACTACAAGTTTATGGACCTCTCTTCCATTGATAGTTTCTTAATTAAAATTCATCTTATAGGTTATCCATTTTGTTTTTCACATTTTTCCACTTAGTGTTGGTTACCACTGTCATGATAGGATGCAAAATAACCTGTATAATTTAAAAAGCCAGGTCACATATGTTGAAATTTGGTTGTCTTTTTTTTATTTACTTGCTTTTTAACTGTGATTTCATTACTTAAATAGGACCCATTGTGTGATTTGTAATGACATCAACTCTTTAGCTGCTGCTTTTCCCTTAGTAGGAAAAGTGAAAATGGCTTTACTAACCTTTAAAAATACTGAAGATATATCACTGATGGAATACATTTTTTTGCTGATGAAAAGAAGAGTTTTTAAAATGTGTATATGTATGTATATATGTATGTGTTTTATTATTTTTCTAATCATTAGGCTACCAGCAATAATGTTTGGAACTCAGTCATTTTCCTGTTCTTCTAAGGACAGTAATGAGGTATCCCAAGGTATGTCAGATATGTCTTCTATTATACAGTTTTCAAATAGTTTAATGAAGGCCTTAAATTTAAGACATAAGAAATTATTTTTTATTTGTAATATTATATAACACTAGTCCTCTTTCTTGGTTCTTATCTCTGACACTGCTTGAAAAACTTTCATACAGATGATGCATTTGTAGACTTCGAGTGTCAGTAATTGACTTACTGGTTTCAGTCCATCCTCTAATGATAGTTCAGTTTTCTATCTAAAACAAAATTGGCGGTATTTCACTTGTAATTTAAATTTACTTTTCAGATTTTAAGAAAATGTAAATAATTCCACTTTCTCACTGAGTTATATTTCTAGCTTGCTTTTACAAAGGTATTAAAAGACTTGCATGTAAAAATGTTTGCATTTGCCAAGGAAGACCAAAGCAGTAAGAGAGTAATCTTTTTTTATTAAAACCGTTCAAAATGTCAATTTTTTTTTAAATGGCTGTATTGTTATTTGCATTAGTGATGTAAAGAAAATAAACGTAATTTTTACAACAACATTAATGGTAATTTAGTAAAATGTAAGAATAATAACAGTAGAAGCAACTAAGTGAAATTAAAGTCATGTTGGTCTCAAAATCTGAACTTTTGTGTTGTGCTTCAGAGTACAAGAAAGATGCAAAGTCTATATATGCTTTCTTAGGATTGTGCTGTGTAGGCATCCTGTGAAAGTTTCTGGCTCTAGAAACAGACAGAGCAAGATACTATGAAATAGGTTTTGATATCCATTTTAGTGGGCTGTCTTTTCAAATAAAATCCTGCAAATCATCTTTTCCATTCCAGTAAGGAAGTTTATGATAAAGTTAAGTTAAAAGAGCCTTATATAACATACAGACTTTTAATGTTTTAGGCTGACACTTTAAGACACTGAGATTATTCTTTAAAAAAAAGCAAAGCAACAAATCCACAGACTGTATATGAAGGTTGCCTAGTTCTATTTTACAGTTTAATCCCTATTACTTTTATTGTTATTTTTGGTTCATTTCCAAGGCACATTAAAGCATTGTATCCCCCTGAACATAATTAGGTTAATGTTTCATGTTAGTAGGACAGCTTCTTAGACTTTTTAATAGCTCTACTGCTAGGTTTCAGTGTCTTGTTCTGGTTCCTGACACCTTTCATTAGTGACCTCTGCAGTCAGATTCCCATTCTGTGTATTAATTAAATAGTTAACATTCAATAGTGTGCCAAAGTATCGTTTATTTATGTGGTTATAAGGCTAACAGATTTTAAAGAGAACATAATTGTGAAGTCCGCATGTTCTCGTAAAACAGTTAATTTATGTCATGTAGCTTTAAATTCCCAGCACGGGAGCTACTGTTCTGGAACTTCATCCCTTCATAAGGTTGAAGCAAACATTTGCTGGAACTAAGTATTGTATACATAACAGTAGTCAAACTTTCTTCTAAGGCCCTGTGACCTTTTCTGTTTTGCTCCGGGTATTTCTATAGTAGCTGCCACCTTTGCCTTTTTGGGTTCTGATAGTATTTTCTCTGTTTGGACAAAATCCTTGCTGAAGACCAGTGTAAAATCATCAAACTTGATTCATTTGGGATTAATTATGTAAAATTAGTTATAGCAAATTATATTTTGACCCTAACCCCCTTTATCATATCTCATCTCTTTGAAATTATTCCTTCATATTCTTCAAGCATTTTTTAATCTTCCTCCTTGTATTTGAGATGATAGTATTAAAAAGAATAACATTTTGTGCAAAAAGTGTGCATAGTAATTGATGTAGCTGTTCCATTTTCTTAGTCAATTTCAAGACCAAAGCTTAGGAAGTTCCGAATTAAAGAGAGAAAATCAGGTATGAGAGAATCTGGTATCAGCCCACACATGAAGTTTAGCAGCCTTCTGTATTCTCTTTCTCCAGATAAAAACGAGTGGATCACCACAAGACAACGTAGCTGTGCTTTTGTAAATACTCCATTACCATGTATTAACAAAGCTATTCATCACATTCAGGAGTTAGAATTAAAGATAGAGAAATACTTTCAACAGGTACATTTATGGTTGAAAATGGCCAAGTGATTTTTATAGGAACAAGTATATTTTATATAGGATTACTATGTTGGTTTTTATAAAAATTTAACTTCATGTCATATGTACTCTCCAAAATACTGCCCAGGAGGTTCATTTACTAGTCATGATGTGTTTTTCATCTGTTTAACAGTTTTGGCAAATCAGACTATCTTATTGAAATACATATACCACAATATCATAATGTAATATCAATATCTCATAAAGATTAGTAAATTTGTATATGACAATTCAGATGCACACAGAGTCAAGTTGCTTCAATGATATTGATTGTCTACAAAACAGTTTTTTATACTAATCTTGAGTAGATAGTCAAATTGAGCTGTGTGCCATTTTTCTGCCATTTATAGTAAGCAATGTTTTTTTCCTGAACAGTACTTAACAATTCCTTCATTAAAAAGTTTCTTTACTCTCATATTGAGAGACAAGAATTTGAAAATGTAATGGTTTTTATGTCTAGCGGTATGTGATGTTTTCCTACCCTATGTAGATTTTGTGTGAATAGAAACAAGAATAAAGGGAAGCTAAACAAATGGGTAGGTAGATGAAGAAAGAATGAAATATATACCATTTTAAAGTATAGTAAAATCTTCCCATTAACTTCTTTGAGAACATGATTAGTATCATTTAAATAATTCACTTTTACTGGAGAAGTGTTTTCCAAATGTTAATAAATTTTGCATATGTCTACACTGCAGTAAGAAGATCTGATCGCTGCTTGCACAGACAAGTTATATTTAAATAATTTATCTCCAATACCGACAATAATGTCATCTTAGTAGCACATCAGGAAAACTATCTTAGATTAGTATTCCGCAAATGCTGTTTGTCGTGGTTTAACCCCAGCCAGCAACTAAGCACCATGCAGCCGCTCACTCACTCCCCCCCACACCCAGTGGGATGGGGGAGAAAATCAGGAAAAAGTAAAACTCGTGGGTTGAGATAAGAATGGTTTAATAGAGCAGAAAAGAAGAAACTAATAATGATAATGATAACACTAGTAAAATGACAACAGCAATAATAAAAGGATTGGAATGTACAAATGATGCGCAGGGCAATTGCTCACCACCCGCCGACCGACACCCAGCCAGTCCCCGAGTGGCGAATCCCTGCCCCCCACTTCCCAGTTCCTATACTAGATGGGACGTCCCATGGTATGGAATACACTGTTGGCCAGTTTGGGTCAGCTGCCCTGGCTGTGTCCTGTGACAACTTCTTGTGCCCTTCCAGCTTTCTTGCTGGCTGGGCATGAGAAGCTGAAAAATCCTGGACTTTAGACTAAACACTACTTAGCAACAACTGAAAACATCCATGTTATCAACATTCTTCTCATACTGAACTCAAAAACATAGCACTGTACCAGCTACTAGGAAGACAATTAACTCTATCCCAGCTGAAACCAGGACACTGTTAAATACTCTGCAGAGAGATTTCTGCAACTGCAGTATAGATACTAGCAGAATCTGAGGTGCATGATCTACAGTCTTATCTTGATTTACAGTATAGACATTAATTTGATAGGAAATTTTATATTGCCTCATTCACCTTTGTTTAAAATAATGTGAAAATTATTTTAATGAAAATATTAGTGAAATTATATATTATATATTATATATATTATATATTATATATTATTATATCAGTGAAATTATTTTAATGTCATAATTTTTTCATCAATATACATGAATTAGATGGATAAGCATTGACATGTCCAGATGTTTATTCATTTTAATGTTAGCTTAAATTGTTTCTGTAAGTATTGTGCATATTTTCCACATTTCTTCTAAATTCTTGTTAATATACAGAGATTCAAAATAGTCTGAGGCCTTTAGACGGTGATATCATTATAACTATGAGTTAAGAGGAGAAAAGGTGGGGTTGCTATAATATGAGTATTTCATTAATGCTTTTAAAAATCAAAATTAGGCATATGTACTGAAATGACTATACTACAAATACAGGGAGTTTGGATTTTACTTGTCTGTATACGAATTTATTTACACCTCTGCTAGTAAGTTAAATATTACCAGCAATGTGTCCAGTTGACATGGAAAACCTCATATCTATACTGTTAAATTCTTACCCTCCAAATCAGGATAGACATTATGCACGCTGCTTTTGAGGAATGGTCCCTGACCCTTTCTGGTTCCTGAACTGTGCTTGGAAATGGTTTGGGAATGGTTTGGGAATATGTTAATTTTCCTTACCGCAGGTTGTACCAGTAAGATTTAGTAACAATTTAATGGTATAGGTGATCAAGTATCTGGGCCCAAAAAAATTCCCTGACAGTGTTTAATTTACTGTTGTAGACATAGCCCTAATGAAGAAAAAGCACGTGAAGTTCAGACAGAATCTTTGCTGTAATTTTGACATTTAAAACAAAGTACAGAAGTTAAGAGTGAAACTACAATTAACAATATTAAGGGATATTTAAAAAACATTCTACAAAATTGAATAATGCATAACATGTATGTACAAAAACTGGGTTTTATTACCAACAGTTTGGAGATGCATAGTTTTTAGGAATTCGAAAACTTTGTAATTATTTTAAAATGTTAAAAACCATTCATCTGTATGTACACTAATTAGATCCTCTTATGATACAAAATTCACTGGCCTATTATGCTTTTTGTTAGGAAACAGAAAAAGTGTATAACATCTGAGATGTATAATGGAGTTTATGTTTTGCTTTTGCAGTATGGTTATGTGTTTAAGGAGGAGAAAATACCACGGTAAGAATCGTACATACAAACTCATACAAAATAATGCGTTTGTTTTAATGTCAGGTAATTATTTGATGAGATGTTAGTCTGGCTATAAAGTCTGCTCTGTGAACTGTAGAGTTTACCAAGTTCTTCTGTAATGTAGAATGCATCTAAAATAAGCATTCTTAGTGTCAGCAGGATCTATTTATTTACTTCAGCAGACCAAAAGTGTTTGTGGAGAATTTCTCATATCTTTCCTACTCACTGTTTAATTTTCAACCGTTCAAGATTATCACAGGTCTCAGAATCAACCTAAGTGATGAATTTCTGTGGGTAACAGTTGTTCAGTTATTGATACTTCTGAAATTGTGCCAATTCTACTAATTAACTCCGGCGCCTAAATATGAGTAAGGGTACTTATTTTAAGCTCTTGTTTCTTTAAGTTTTGGGTTGGAACATGATGTATAAGCATTTTGAATGTTTCTGCATACTTACTCTGATCTTTGTGAAGTTCTCTAAATACTGTATAAAATTTTCTTAATTTGCATAGATGGTCAAATTTACTCTCATTTCAGCTTGGCTAGGCACAGGGAGCCAAGTAATTAAAAAAGGGAGGGGGAAAAAAGTTTGAATGAAACAACCATTTCTTCATCACATGTTGTAATGAGATGGGGGGAAAAAAACCCAAGATTTTTTTCTTTTTTTTTCTTTCCTGGTTTTCCTATACTTCATACTGTTAAGATTCTTATTAAATGCATCATATTTGTGTTTTCAGTGTAGTTTGCCAGCTACTTATGTTTAGTTCAAAAAACTTTTGTGTGTTTGAGTGACAAAATTTCCTTGAATCACACTATAGTGTTTGCAACTATGTATCTTTAAAGTTAGAGAGCAAGAGAGGATGCTTGTTAAAATCAAAACAGAACATAATTCCTAAATTAAAAATGACAAGTTGAAGATTTGTTTTTTCTAGATATGTTTGTGCTGGAGATATGTAGAATATATACAGAGTTGTTAAAGGTTATAAATTTAAAATGTAGCTTTAAAATGTAAATTTAAAATGTAATTTTAAATCTTAAAACTCATGCATGTTTTTTCTAAATTTTACATATTGGCTGCATGTATTTTGAAATACACTAAAGGACTCAGAATTTTCCTAAGCCTAGGATACAATACAGTACAATACAACACAACCCAAGTATATTTCAAAACCAAGTAGTCAGAAAGTACACAAAATAAGTCTGAATGTGGGACTGTAAATTGCATTATTCGTGATGCAGTCTACTTTATGATGTAGTTCTAGTTACAAGGATTAAAAGAGGGGTTTGAAGAGGAGGATGTATCTCATGCACTGAGCTTGTTGTCCTGGCTGTTTTGCTCAACAAACCCTGTATTTCCCTGTGTATTTTTACTTCATGTCAGATACATCTATTGAGTTATTTTTTTGTTTGCCTACTTATCCAACTCCTATTTATCAAACTCTTGTTTCTATATCTAATTTGATATCTCTTCCATCACCAGGTCCCATTTTTTCCTGTTCCATGTCTTACTATTTTCCATTACTGCACAGAATTTTTTTTCTATTCCCTGTACTTTAGATGTATTTTCCATAGATCTAGGAAGGCTTCAATAACACTTCTTTCCATCTGTTTTTGGCATAGGCTTTTTGTCTGTTATTTTGTCATGGAAAAGGAACTTTTTTGTGGAGTTCTTTCAAATATATACATTCACATTATACATGTATGTGTGATGCAACACTGTGACTGCAGATTTCATTTCATCTTAGCTGCACATGAAGGACCTCAAGTGCTTAAAGAGCATTTAAGCCACACATGTGGGCATAAGCACGTGGTGGTTATCCTTCCTTCCCTTGTTCTCAACTCCAGTAGGCTGATGAGCCTCTTAAGTTCACATGAGTTCTTCTTTGACTACTTGTGTTACTTCTTTCCCCCTCTCACTTGGAGGTTAAATTTGTCCTGATCTCATTTTAATGAAGCCCTCCTCATCTCTGCTTTTGAGTCTCCCAGATTTCAAAAGCTTCTCTGTTGGAAACTGATTAGCCTTATGCCTTGATTTTTTTTCCTTCGTATCTTAAAAAAATTTTTTTTTCGTTGTTGACCCTCAAATGATGACTTCCCTTAAACTGATACTGAAACTTCATCTGACCTGCAGTGGCAATGTATCTGTGTCTGCACAGATACGGCACTCAATGCTTCTGTTGCTTAGAAGAGTCTGGAAAATATAGCATATATTGCTCCTGTATGTTCAGAATTTGGAAAGAGTAACAGCTTTCTACAACAGTTTCTCTTTGACATATCCTTGGGTATGACGACAAAAATTGAAGATCTATATAAGTACATTATGAAAAGAAATTGGTTTCTTGTATTTCTGCAAAGAAATATGAGAAAAACATTTATATGGGAATTGCACAATTAATAGTTCTTCTGTATGACTTTCAATTATTCCATTTAACTAGACAGCATTTAAATGTGTAAGATTCGAGAAGGAAAATTTTGACTTAGTGAAAGTAATATTTACTTAACAATACTAATATAAATTCAGTCTAAAATTTTTTAGTGACAGTGGCTTTTATCTACAGGGTAACAAAACACGTCAGTCCTGAATCTATTGAAGATACCTGGTTATCATTATCCACTAAGTTGGATTTTAAAGAAGCTGATGTATCTTGTGAAGGTAAAAATATTTCATAATACTCAGTTTGAGTGGTAAAAGTTACTTACCCTTATTTAATATATACTTTGCATTTGTAATAATGGTTGCTCGTTGCCTGCTCTGTGTCTTATGTAAATGATGTGAGTATCCTTTGAAATCTGTGTGTATCATCTGTCAAGCCGAAAGACACATACATTTTAAATGTTATATTAAGTACTATTAAATCATCCTGTTTGCAAGAAGATAATTTACATTTCTGTATTTAGATTCATACTGTATTTTAACCCATCTAGGATTTGAAGCAGCTGAGCTAGTTATATTGGTTGTTGGAAATTCTAGATTTTTTTTTTTCATTTAGTTTCTGTAAACAAATAACTGCATTGCTGTTATAGGGTATTCATAACATACTCCCAACGTAGAGTTCTGTTTTTTACAGTTTGCATCTTTACTCAGATTATACATTTTTTAATTAAGTTTTAAGTATTAAAAGAGATTGTGTGCAATTTTTTTTTAAGGCAATGTGCAACCTTTTAAGTACTGCTAGCCTGAGACAATCCTGTCTGCAGTAAATTGTGTGATAAAATTTCTGTTGATGGCAGTGAAGCCAAAATTTAACTCCAGATTTTAAGTATTTGTTCTTCTTTTCAATGCTTGCAGTTTTTAATCAAAATAATTTAGTGTATTATTGACTGTGGAACCAAAATGGGAATGTCTTGGACTCTGTAACTTACATAATTCCCATTTTTTATAGATCAGGACAATGGATGATGACCTCAAAAAATCTTTTATCAAAACAAATAACAGACATATTTGATAGCCAGATTTCACAGAATGAAATAATGATGTGTGTATCACGAGTAAAACAGTACTGTTGAGATATTACACTGAATATTCTTAGAACTCCAAAGACTTTAATGAAGTCATTGATACTTACTTAGGAAAATAAAATGAAATAAGTATTCTTTAAAAAATTGTGATAATCAGGAACTTGTACTGTTATTTGGATGATTCTTACCCAAGCAATGAGGCAAAGATGAAAAGTTTGTACTATCTATATTAATACATTTTTGTTGCACTCTACATTGGAAATAAGCTGGAAGAAAATGCTATTGAACATGAAAGTTTTGTTTGTAACCGCTTGTGCTTACATTGATGATGTGAAGAGGCTACCTTTATATTGAGAAAGAAGCTGGAATAAAGAGTGTATGTTTAAGCCTTCATAAGAAATAATTATAATGTATTTTTAAAGACAGAAATGTAACCAGTTGTGCTTACTGTGATACATGTGAACAGGCCAACTTTGTGTTGAGAATGAAGCTCGAATAAAGAGCATATGATTAAGCTTTCATAAGAAGTATTTTTTAATGTATTTTTAAAGATGGCAAGACATTAACCTTGAAGCAGGAAACAGAAGCTTTGCTATTGGAAGTTACTGAGCTAATTAAGCGGCTGGAGGCTGATCGTGAGGAGGCAGAAAAAGCTTTGGAGTTGGAGAAACAGCGAAGGAAAAAGCTTGGCATGAAAATTGATTGTATGTCACTTTGGAGGCTTAAGCAGCTCCCCGCAGCCGTGCAAAAAGGTATTGGTATTGAAACTAAGAATATTTGTTATTTTTCGGTCAGCTCATTACCAAGAATAAGAATTATAAGACTATAGTTGTGTTTGCTGTAACAGGAGCACAATATTTGCTCTTCTGAATTTGGTGTGCTTGAATATATATCTGGAAAAAAATACGGAACGTACTATGGAATGTTCAGCATTGTTTGAGAAATAGCGTAAGAATAGACAAGACACTCTTAAGATGATAATAAATACTCAGTTTGGGGCAAGGAGTGAGAGGCTGAAACAGAATTATAAAATAATGCATTGAGTTAAACCACAGATTAAACCACAAATTAAAAAAAAATTGTTTGGAGAAAAATTAAAGTGTGATAAACTTGAATAATGTACTTACACCTTTAGTAGGAATAGTTTGACATAACCATTTATAGGTCTCCTTGAAATGCCAGACTCTAAGCACATTTATTATTATCTTTTGTGATGAACTGGCATCTACAGAATAGAATGAAAGAAAAAAAAAAAAAACAAAACAGCTACTTAGCAGCTGTTTGCTGTTTGTCTTCTGACTCACGGTCAGAAGCAGGTACCATCTGAACCCAAACTTATAGAAAAGTTCCATAATTTGTAACAGTAGGTTCCTGGATGTAAAATCACAGGAGTGCATATTCTGCATATTGGTACTCTAGTGCATATTCTGGTGCACATTATCCTGAGATCTTCGACAAATACCTCACAATCCAGAGTGTGGTAACAGTGCAAGAATCTTCCATAACTGTGTTTACTGATGGGTAAGCACTGAGTGAAAATCAGCGTATAATGGAGGCAAGCCAGGAGTTGTTTGTCCCAAATACTTCTTTTTCCACTCTCTCCCCCCCCCCCCCCCCCCCCGAAGGCAAAATCTCAAATAGTGCACATCCCTAACAATATATGAGAAAAATGGATGTTTGTTTGTTTATTTTAGCCAGTGGCTAACTCCTGACTTGCAAACTAGCAACCTGCGTTAAGGTGTTACCACTTTGCAGAGATTGCTTTCTTTAAAAGCAATTGCCTCTGAAGGACAACTTATGATGCCCTGAAAACAGAGGAGGAGACTAAATAAAGAATCAGAATTAAAATTCATTGATAGGTTAGAAACTGCTTTCAGGAGAAAATCCTGTGGCAACTGAAAGGTCAATTTTACAGAAGTAAAGAACTGCAAGAGGAGAAGGTTGATAATATAATCTTCATTCTTCAGCACAGTAGTTCAGGATTTGAGCTGCAGAGATATTACTTTTTACTTTTTTATGTACGTACTTACAGTGATGCAGCTGTAAATCATTTTTGCTTGTTGCTATACATTCCTATTGCTTTTACTTTACTGTTTAGCATTCTCTATAAATATCAAAAGTTTGGAGTAGTGGAATATAATTAACACATTTTCAATTCTGTTAATATAAGCAATGGTACAGCATTAAAAAAAAAAAAAGGCAAAATAAACTAGCATGAAGTTTGGCTGTGAATATTAACCAACTCTTCTTCCTTGATTTATCAGTGGGCTATGTCAGGATGACATTGTGTCCTTGGAGTAAATTTGTAATTTTCAGGATTATAACTTTTCATAGTATTATCTATAAGACAAAAATGATGCTGAAATGGAACTGAGGATAAAGGGAAAATACCCTCAGGGATGTTATAATTATCCCTAATCTAAGTATTACAAACCCAGGAGATTCTTAATTAAGAGTTTGCATGACCCATTCAGAGTAGACACTGAATCCTGTTATTTCTTCAGACTTCCCTTGATTTCCATTATTGCTAGCTCCTGCTGCATCTGTGTCCTGTAGCACACTCAGGTAATTGCAGTGACATAAGCTATCTTCAGAAATTACCTTCTCTGAAGTATAACAAAAATGTAATGTAAAACACATTTTATTCATTTTAATGTTAGGTATCACTTTGCATGATGTAGAAAAGCCACTTACTGATACAATGTGTCTAAGTTTTAGTAGCAATGAATAATTTTGTAAATTTGTGATTTATGTCTTGTTAACACAGCAACATTTATCAGCTGTTAAGGGATTGCATTGAATATTCCACAACTACTTCTCAGAGCTAGAGAGCCTTTTTTCTCAGTAAAATGTGCTTCTCTGTCTCAAATTTATGGCAAAGTTTACTGCTCTTGAGACTTTTTCTGATTTTTTTCTTATCTCATAATCTTACTTTTCTTTCCCTAGTTTCATACCAATAATTTCTCCGTATAGAGCATCAGCTGCTGCAGGACACCATCTCTAATAAGCTTTTTTTTCCCAAGCAAAATAAAATATATGTTGTCATTCAGCAACCAGTGGTCTAGTCACATATTTTCTTGTAAAGACCCGTAGGAAATTTATGCCAAAGTCAGAAAAGTAAATGCAGCAAACTGAATTAAGACTGATGTACTTCTGTGTTGCAACATGAATATGTTTTGTTTGTTGAGTTTAAGTTTGTATCTTTAGTTTAGCTTTCTTGAAGCCACATTTAGTTCAGGAAGTGTCCCTGAACTGAAAATAGTTGGCATATTAAGAGGATGTGGGATTTATACTTGCCATGTTCTTCCTTTGCATCCACATAGGTCTGTTGCTGGAGACTAGGAAGCTTAGTAGAGCTGTTCTTGTGTTACAGTAGCCTCCTCTAGATATGCCTTAAGGCTAGATGTTTTAATATCCTTCACAAAAACAAATTCACCCCTCACTTTGAAGATTTGCTTGAATTATGTTTAAAAGCAGTTCCACTGCTAATGCAGTATTTGGTGATGTCTTTTGTAACCAACGTCCTCTTTTGGCCTTCAGAGCAGTTTACAGCAAAATTTTGCAAGTCTTAGTATTATGACAACATACTTCGCAATCTCACTAGGTATTCATGGCATCACTCAGTTACTCACATTTTGTGATGCTAATTATCTTTTTAACAGAATATGAAACCTGTGTTCAAGATACCTTGGAGCTACAATGGCATTTTGATTGTAAAAGCCATCAGCTGCGACAGGTACAAAACCAAATACTTAAGATAGAAACAGTCAACAGAGAGATTCAGGAGGATGTAGACTTCATGAAGAAACACAGCCCTCTGCTGGAAGAAAAGCTAAATCTAGAGGGTGAAGCTGTGAAGGATGTGTTACTGGCTTATGAAAAGGTAAGTACAAACAATACGAAGATGTTTCTTTTAGAACCTTTCCACTGCATAGGTGCATACCCTTTTAGAGAACAGCAGTCTTTTGGAAATACCGAAGTCTGTTTTAAATTTTGTACACAAAGACTGTGAATTGTGTGCCCATAGTGCTAAATACAGGCACTCAGTGCAGACAGAATCCAGGAAGGATAATGCTGTTGGCCTTTAGTAAATGTCTCTTAAGCATATATGGAATGTAATTCTAACTTTTAAAGTTGATTTCATGTGGGATTTTTCATGGGAAAAGTAGAAGGTACATATCTGATATTTGCATAGATTCTTCTCAGATTTCTCACAGATGTCAGTGTTTGTTCTATCATATGGAGATGTTAGAAGCTGTCAAAAAAATGTTTGTAAGTTTTAATTATTTTTAAATGCTGATGTACATTTTTCCTAGTTTATTTGTTGATAGTATTTATTGACAATAATATTGATAATAATTTATTATTTGTTGATAATAAATGCCTGAT
This sequence comes from Haliaeetus leucocephalus, assembly GCF_000737465.1. NCBI lineage: Eukaryota > Metazoa > Chordata > Aves > Accipitriformes > Accipitridae > Haliaeetus > Haliaeetus leucocephalus. The sequence goes on along the minus strand of NW_010972864.1, from coordinate 5,681,890 downwards.
GTGGATAATGTCAGGCTGAATAATCAAAGTGTAGCGAAGTTGTAGGTAGCTTAAAATGGATGTCTAAAAAGGGAAGGATACTGTGTTACTTCAAGTACAGATTTTAGTACTAATTATTATGTTTTCTATGTATTTTCTATAGTAACTTTTAAATACAAATCTAGAGATTAATATCTTTTTCAAGGTACTTACAGTCTAAAAATGGTCTTTTGTTTGTAGGTGATTCTTAATAAATATTGCTTATTTTAATTTGTTTTCTTTTGAACTTCTCATATTTTGAGGTCTCAACAGTCATGTCAAAATACTTCTAAAATTAAAATGTTATTTGCCTATTACACAAATAATATGCTAATTATGATGAATTAGTTCTGACCTATGAAATAGCTCACAGTTCTATCAGTGTTATCAGATATGTTCAAAATACTGGCTAATTAAAAATCAAGATGGTTATTTTGGTTTTTATTTTGTATCCTTTTTTCTTGTTAATGTCTTAGAATATATTGTACGCACTTAAAATACTGAGGTGTACTAAAATACAACTTGGAAAGTAGAGTTAAAATATTTTTTTTCCTGAAGACTTTTAAAGAAATACTTCTTTTTAGAGTTTTTTTTTTAAATTTCTTTCCAAAAAGTGACACTACATATCATAAGGAGATAGATTTGGTGTTACTGTAACTTACTCATATATTTCATTTCAACAATAAAATTTCTAATTGTCAAATTATTTATAACTTTTATTGCGCTCTAATTTATATGCGGTTTGTTACTTAGGTTTGTTTTTTTCCTCCTTAAAAAAGCAGCTGACACTTAAGTTTCTTTGCAATTAAAACAATTATTTAATTTTTAATCTCTGCCTTTTAATATCCAGAGAACTAGTTTGAGCAGCTAAGTGCTAGATTATAATAAAGATTTTATATAATTTTATTTGTTTATATTTGTAATATTTTAAAAAGCAGAGACTACAGACGTGCATATCTCTGTTGGAGAGTTATTAGGAACTGAGTGTCCCAATACTATTGATACCGTTGAAAATTGTGTTCATTGTCTGCGTTGTCTCAGGCCTCTCTTTTACATAGGTGACTGCCAGGCTTGCTCATCCTCTAGGAGATGTTTAAGTAATGATTTTTATCAGGTTACTGAGTGAAACCTCAGTGGCTTCTTTCAACATTATTTCTTTCTTTCTGCTCCAGAGGTCACTATCTTCCCATGTTAGTAGCCACCTTTTCGCAGTAACTTCAAAGTTTTGTAACAGAATGAAATCCCTCTTGCTAACCTTTCTTTATGTTATGCAATTTTACAACACATTCTGTTGTCTTTCACTAGGATTGTATCTATTGCAGACCATGCAGAATTTGTCGTTAAGTTGTATGACATCACAAAGTGCTACTTCAACTTTAAACTTCAATTTTTTTAACTGCAAAGAATCAGAATATCTTGGAATTTTTTATTTTAAACATTATGTATGATTTTTGTATAACATCTTTCAGAAAACGTGTTTTATTTTCTTAGACATCACAAGTATATAGTGATGTTTGTTGTGAACTCATGGAAATCCAAAGGACAATTAAAAGAATTGATGAAGAATCGGAAAAGAAGATACAATCTATGTATGAGAAAATTGAATATACTGAGATGCTATCGAGTCAATACAAGTAAGAGCTATTCAATATGCTATTATAATGTCTTGTTAGTTTTAATAGTGACAATGAAACTATAGAAAATTTGCTTTTAGAAATAATGTTAATTTTTTTTTAAATGAAAATTAGTAGAAATATACATAAAAGAAGTGTTTGCCTTGTTGTCTTAGCTTGCATTAGCAGAATAAGGAAGGGATGATACCCAGAAATATACCCAAAAGGAAAGTTTCCTAAAGCATGCCGGTTTTACCTTATATTACTTACTTATGAATTTTTAATCCCTTTGACAGAACTTTTTGCTACCATTCTTATTGACTGCACAAATTACTTGCATTGAACATCAGCACTTAACATAGTACCATAATTATGTTATAATTATAACTTAATTTTGAAGTTGCATATTAACCAGAACAATTCTAACCACCAACACATACTTTTGAACTTATCAAAACACCATATATTTCTTTTTCTTAGCAACCCAACAAAATTACTATAACTTTATTGGATTGCAAGGTAGCTTCTGTATGGCAATGACTTATGTTGCAGTTTCCTCACTGTAACCTCTTGTCAGGTTATTAACCCTTGAATTATCAAGTAGACCTATAGTAGCAGAACACCACCACTAATGGCCAGTCACTGACAAGTAATCTCTCCTTTCTGTTGCTGAACATAACTGACAAAGAGTCAGCACCAAGAATAACTACGCCAAAGAACAAGAATACCAAGTACTTTCATATTTGGTAGGAGGTTGCACTTGACTTTGCTGCATATGCCTATGGCTAGTTGCCAGGTTTTATTTGGCAAAGCAACAAGTGACACAGTGGCTCTTTTTCACTTGAGGTGAGGAAAGCTTACAGGCATAATTGAAAGACATCAGTAAATTTTTGAGATAATCTTACTGGCAGTAGCAGATGTTTCTGTACTGCGGCCATGTGACAGCAACTGTTCTTCAAATATCAGGTATTTCAAAAACTGTGCGTAGTAATTATGGAGTATATACATTTTGTAGTAAGTCATCAAATTTGGTCCATCCTATTGATTCAGAACTACCTAGGTTCACTAGGAATTTATATGGCAGTTCCATAATTCAAGTTGTGCTATGCACGCACTATTTTGGTATTCCAGAGGGTTGATGTTAGAAAGTGCCTGATGTACAGTAGTGGCTGAAAACCTGTCCTGCTCACTGATGCTTCATTCAAGGCAGCAAGACTAATGCTAATGATTGAGATGTACATGCAATCTCGTGTCCTTGGTAACCTTGTTTCAGTAGATATTAATTTCCCATCCAGCAAAGCCATTGCCAGGGACTGTCCCATCTAACTCCCATTCCCTGTTTCTTTTCAAGGATCATTCTTATGAGAATTCACTATAGAGTTGGCCTCATTAGTTTACCTAAGAGCAGTAAAGGAGCAACTACAGAGCTGAAGAGAAGTTTCTAGTTACAGAATTTCCTAATTTCTAAAGAAATGAGGGCTTTAGAAGGGTGTCTGTTATCTAAAGAGCCATGTATCATCTCAGGTTTGTGCCATATCTCTTCTACAATCAGTCTCTTCAAAATTAAGACACTGGGATTCTCTTACTGTAAGATGTCTGTTTCCATACACCGATCCATTCAGCTCACAGGAACTACTGCAAACACAAAATACTCCCTGATCATTTGTAGAGGAGGATTATGTTTATTGGACTAACAGTGGAATTTAGACTTCATAAAGTTCCTGGAAGTAGCATTAGGTCGCTCAAAAGAGATGGGCCATCTGTGTCTGCTACATAACTGAGTGATTATAGAATGCTGTGACAGTCTTTCCCCATGCTTCCAAATATGACTATGAACTACAAGAGCTACTCTTCACACCAGCACAGATATATGTAAGAGCTGTTATTTACTTCTGCTTAGTGAAAGCCTATTTGCCAAAGATGATTCTCATCTGTACATATCTAAGAATCTTATGCCACATGTCAACCCATCTTTGTCAAGAAAACATCAAACTCTAGAAATTGTTACAAGCAGAAATAAACTTTGTGATTTTGCATGTTTACAGGCCAGCAGCACACTGCCAGATTTTCTAAAAAGACAGAAAGTAAGCAGTTATGAATAGCTTATTTTAGTGGTTTAACCCCAATAGGCAGCTGAGCCCCACACAGCAGCTTGCTCACTCCCCCTGAGCAGGATGGGATGGAGAATCAGAAAGGTAAAAGTGAGGAAACTCATGGGTTGAGATAAGGACAGTTTAACAGCTAGAGCAAAAGCCGTGCACGCAAGCAAAGCAAAACAAGGAATTTGTTCACTACTTCCCATCGGCAGGCAGGTGTTCAGCCATCTCCAGGAAAGCAGGGCTCCATCACACGCAAACGCCATAACTCCAAACAAACGACCCCTTCCTCCCTGCAGCTTTTTTACACTGAGCCTGATGTCCTATGGTCTGGAATACCCCTTTGGTCAGTTGGGGTCAGCTGTCCCAGCTGTGTCCTCTCCCAACTTCTTGTGCCCCCCCAGCCTCCTCGCTGGTGGGGTGGGGTGAGAAGCAGAAAAGGCCTTGACGCTGTGTCAGCACTGCTCAGCAGGAAGAAAAAAATTCCCTGAGTGATCAACACTGTTTTCAGCACAAATCCAAAACATTGCCCCATACTAGCTGAAGAAAATTACCGTGAAGAAAATTAACTATCCCAGCCAAACCCACTATACTTATGCACAAGCCCATTGTAATTCCTGCATCCTGTCAGTGAAATATCTTTTGTAGGCTTGTCTACCATGAAGGCCAAAACCAAATCGTCAAATAACTGAGTAGTTGTGAGAGCTTAGGGTACAGTGAGTGACTTTTTTATTTAATGTACCAAATAAGAAGAATTGTTATACTTTTTAACCTATATGTAAACTGTTCCAGTAATATATGATAGAATAAAACAAGGCACACAGTAGAATTTGGGAGTAAGGTATTTTGGTCCCTTCTGTGAAGGGACCCACTCTCAGAGGGACATAAAGAAGAGTTTGTAGCTGCTGTAGATGTTTTCTGTTGGTTTTAGATTTTCTTTTCATTTCTTTTTTTCAAGAAATAATTATAATTAAGAAGTGTGATTGTTTTGCTTACCATTTATGGTGCTCAGTAGGCCATGGTAAAGAGCTGCACCTGACTAAAATAATGGGGGGGTCCAGTTTCTTTAGATTATAATATCTTGGCAAATTTATTTCAAAAACTGATTAGTGCTCAGGAACTTGAAACACCTTTTTCGGTCCCACAGAAGGAGTACTTACTGCCTGCCTCAGAATCTTACAAGTTGTTAAACCTGCAGCACGAAGTAACACTGACTATTGCAAAACAGAGCACTCTTACAGTGTATTTTGGAGTAGGTTTCAACCTCAGGAAATCATTACTTTGGCTAATATGACTGGTGCTTTTGATGGCTGCTATCCAGGGAGATCTGTGCTTGCCAGTCAGCTAGAGCAGAAACCTTACTGACACATTCTTGAAGAAAGGAATGTTATTTAGATGCAATAATCCTGTTTCTTTAAGGTACCATATCAGTGTGGATCTCTTTGCCATTGGCACTAAACTGCAGAATTAAAGAAGGATGATAGCTCTTCCTGTAATATGTTTATACTTTAATATGGGAGCAGGAGTCATCCTGGGTAACATGCATTTACTCAGAGACGACATTGCTGCTTGAGAAGTTCCAGTCTTGCACTCATAAAGTGTCTGTGCACTTGTAATGAGATCCAAACTGTCTATGTCTCAGTAAGGATGAGTCAGTGTAGGATAAAAAAAATGTATTTTTCCATAAGATGGATAGCTTAGAAATACTAGACAAATAAGTGTCTCTGACTTGTTTCTTTTCTCAGCATGTCTTTTTTCCTTTTTTGATTCTAACCTTTACAGTGAATTTCTTCATCTTGTTTTTATTGAGTTCAGGATAATTTTGATACTATATTAGAGGTATTTATGCTAATTATATTTTATTACCTCTAAGATTAAAAAGATTCACAGTCAACATGTTTATCTTTAGTTAAGCTTTAGTTAACTTAGTTTAGTTAACTTTTTCATTTCAGACCCTAGTTTGCAATCTGGAAAGAATATTAGTATATGAAAATTAAAATTGTAGTCAGAAATATAGCTAAACCCCAAGTATCTTATTATACAAAACCTGAGACCAGAATTCTGTAATACCAACACTTGTCAAAGCTAGAGTGCCTTCTGGAAATTATCATGTGATTCTCCAATTAAAGTCACTACGTGTGTCTAAACAAAGGAAGAAGTGGGTGAAGAGTAGGAGATAATACTTTTGATGGACGTGAGCCTGTGAATGCAAGCTTCACAATGTTTGGAATTTTAACTGTAGCTTAAATATGTATATAGAGATGATCTGATCAAATGCTCATTAGCTCCTCCGTGGGTTCCAGCTGAGAGAAATTGGACAGCATGGACCCTGATTCTGTAACTGGTTAAGTTCAATGCAAACCTCATGTTGATTTTAATTATGGGAAAGATCAGGTCCTGAGTAAGAAGTATTACCAAAAATGTAGTGTGATTTATTACTATGTATTCAGATACTCTGCAAATCAGTTTAGTGTTTCACTGGCCTATTTAGTGTTCTGTCTGAATTACTGTCTGAATTACTAGCTGCTGGCAAGAATTGTTAGCAATGGTTACAGTGATCCATTGCTGGAGGTGATTTTAACATGTAATACCAGAATAAATAACATTAAAAGTATGTGATTTAAGTTTTTTTTTTTTTTACTATTCCAGCATATACCTATTATTAAACTTTATTCATTATCAATTCGTATTTATGAAGTGTAGTCAGCAGCAATTTGTTATTGTCCTCTTGTAGGCAAATTGCTGTAGTTTGGGAGTCTAAGCCTTAAAATGTATACAATGAAAAATATTGCTGTGTATTGTGATCCTTCTTCACTAGCCTATATCCTCCGCGACTTTGGGTTTTTACTTTGTTCCTTCTTCCTATCTGTTTTCTAAAGCAACTTCATTATTTTCAATGTGCTTTCAGAAGACTTCTGTATTTTATGACCTTTCCAGTATGTCCTCTGACTCCTTTTTCACTCCTGTGATACACTTTTCAGAAATGGATTGAAAGGTAATGCAAACAGTATTCCAAATTAAGCCATGTCAATGACTTTAACAGGAACATCTTATTCTCATTTTTTATTCTAATATTTTTCATCCTATTTCTTACTTAATCTAACACCTTCTTAGCTTCTTTAACTGTGCTAAATGTTGAATAGACTTTCTGAGTGTTTGTGGAAATACATACATGTCTTTCTCAATTTGATACATTTAATTTAGAATTTTAATGTGTACTTAAGCTCTCTGATCTTATACTTCTTTTGAGTTTGGACACTAAATGGTACATGCTGTTTTGTTCCCCAGTTACTTGAAATTTTTCTTAAGTTTCTTAGTTCTTTTTGGCCTTGCCTGTTGTAATCACATTATATGCTGTCTTTTAATTTCACTACTCCTTGCCCTTTCAGATAATTTGTAAATATATCAAAGCAACAGATATGGGATTTTGAGATACCATGCTGTTGACCTATTCTTTCAATGAAAATTGATCATTTAATCTTACTTCTGCATTTTTTCATTAGTATTAGAGTTTTTCATCTTGCCTTCTGACTACTTAACTTTTGAATAGTCTTTTATGCAGGGTTTTGTTCAGTTCCCTTTAGAATTCTGTCATTGTGTCACAGCTGTCAGCATGCTTAGCAGTTGTAGGGCAGTGTGGGCAGTTTTCCCGTTAGGTTTTGGTAGTCTTGGTGGAAATCAAGGCTCTTGAGACTGTTTCATGTGCAAGAAAGAAAGTGTGGTGTTTTCCTGTAACAAGCCTTTGTTCTAAGGTGCATTAAAATTGCTTTACAGGAACTCTTTGTTCTTTTGAAAAAAGTCATAATGTAAGTAAAATCCCCATGATAATGGCAATAGGTAACTAATACCAGAAATTCATCATCTATACTGGTAGAAATATACCATGTATGTTTTCTGTTTCACCTAGTTAAGTGATTTCCTATTCATACCACATGACAGTGATGTACAAGGTGTTGTGCACCTTGTAACCTGTTTTGTTTGTGTGGATGTGAATTAAATTAAAAGTGCTAACCATACCAGTGATTTTAGGAATATCAGCATTTACAGGAAAAAAAGGAGAAGATGACTGTGTTTTCTATCCCTCAGTGAAGAATTTTTTTTTTTTTGCCTGCTCTATCTTTTTTTTTTTTTCCCGAGCCATTTGCTAGACTGGTAATTAAAGTCATACTTACATTACAGAGGAAGTAGACCCTTCAGCTGCCATCCGAGGAGGACTAGAATAACATGTGGTATTGATAGGTGTGAGAAAGACAGATTTGTGATGGCACAGACTTGAAAGACTGTTCTACAGTTGATACTCTTTTCTTTATGTTCAGTACCATCAGTGAGAAAATGATGAAGATTGCATGGAACTCAAAATACTGAGGCTGAGGTACATCACACAGCACAGTCTGTTATTTTTACACATACTTGCTGTGACTGGTAGTACTGTGTTTTTGCACGAGATTGTACTCATAAAATTGTAGCTGATTGGTTATATCAGAAGAAAATTAGTCTATGCCTGTTATGTGTCTGTCATTAGAATAATTCCAAGTATCATTTATAAGTTTCTTTCATGGGTGGTGGGACCTAAGAAAGTAGAGGTGTTCAAAGTGTTAGGTTTCACGCTCATGTTATATATATCCTGTGGTATTTGGAATGTGAGTTTGCAAGATAAGTCTTTACTCCCTTACTAGATGAAATCTTGGAAGCAAATAAAGGAAGAATGTCTATCAAATAGTCTTTTAGGATTGGCTCTTGAACTAGTGATGAATTCTCTTCATTATTGTTTTCTGTTGTCTTACTGCATTTAAGTATGCAACACTCATTCAGGGTTTCTGGGGGTTGTAATGCAATAGACGTCTCTAAAACTCAACTACTGCTGGCCTTAGTTCTGCTGTGGTGGATTTATTTTGCTGTTTAAGGCATGCTTTGGAATATGTTATTGACCAAGATAGTTCTCTGGGGAGCATGTAGAAAACTCCTCTTTTCTGCCTGCTGAAACAATAATAAAAATAATAAAAATAATGGACAAGCACCAGCAGTCATTCTAAAATTTTAACCTGATGTCCCTCTATTTCTTTTGCCTTTCACCGAATCCATTCTCATACATGGCTGTAACAAAAGGCCTGTGCACAGCCTATAATGAGGCTTAACAGTGTCTCATGGGAATATTTTCCTGATGATTGTTGTAGTTGTTATATCATTCTGTAGTTATGGCCAGTTTTCCTTATCATAATGCTGATAAATCTGGTATTCAGAGTGAAAGTAAAGTCCTTATCCCCTCCTTTGACCTTGCCTACTGTCTGCAAATTCCTTTTAACATGAGGAATTGATGTCAGTAAAAATTTTCTTCACAAATGACATTTGTCCACAAAATGACAGTGCAGTGGATTGATTAAGTGAAGATGGCTCTGAAGTAGATTCAGCCACTGGCAGAGAAAGAAGTTCACACCTACTTTGGTTAATTAACCTGTGAGGTATGAAACAAAGTCTTGTGTTTAACTACACCAATACCTGTTCAGAGGTCCAATTAGAAGTTGTAATGTTGGCAGGCTGTTTAAGTGCAAGTGAACTGGTAGCATGAGTAGTTTTGATATCTGGCTGAAATTGCATGAACCTGCCAGGGCAGATACTTTGAAATTCTCTCATGCATACCTGTTCAAGAAATGTAGTAGAGAATCAAAATAAATCTTTACTAATTCAGATCTGCTTTACATTTTCCTTTATGGAGAGGGACTACCTTGGAATATTGCCAAATAGATGGATTCACTTTGTGTGTATTTCTATTAGGAATAAGTTAAAGCATTCTGAATTTATTTGGACCGAATACTGTATGAAGTTAAAAGAAACAGAGGAGAAGATTATAAAGGATGAAAAACACCTTGAGGAGTTAGTGGAGCAAAAAGCAGAAATCCAGGAAGATGCAAAATGTTGGAACAGCAAAGTGAGTCTTGAATATTTATAAACAAGCAAGTAAATGAGTATCTTTTATTGAAAAGTACATGAATGCCTGAATATTTTTTGTGTTTAAGAGTTAAGGTCCTCTGTAAAAGTAAAAATACAAATACCGATTTCAAAATAAGAGGTGGTAGATTCTGTAGAACTCTCTTATTCATTCTTCTGTTGTAGTATTATTTTTCAGGTTTAATTATTAAAAATATCACAACCATCTTACCTTCCTTTAAGTGACCTGGATATTTTTAGTAGTTGGATGCATATGTGCTTAATATTGCTTATATTCTTAAGATGTCTGAAAGAAAGCGTGCATTTAGTAGGACAGCATGTGTCCTCTTGAATTAGTAGATTTTTTAACCTGTGATGGCATGTGATGCAGTTTTACACCATGTGTAGTGATACCCTATTTTACTTAAAATTCCCCTGTTTTCTGCTATATTTGTCTAGCATTCATTTTGAAATCTTGTTGTACTTGGTGGTTTAAAATCTGAACTGGAGTTCCTCACACTGCATGACTAGGAGTTTTCAGTTCATGGACAGCTCCATATGTGGAAGCAGTAGAAAATGCCTAAAACAGGATTTAGATGCCCACAACAGAACTTGTTATTTTTTTGTGTGTATAAGTATGTGTATATATGTGTATGTATACAAGTATAAATAAAGTATGAAATTCATTCTTTTGTACATGGCCAGTACTATTGTGTTTTGTGCATCTAGACAGCTAGGTCCTGCTATGGATCCAGTGGAATCCAGAATCTAGATGGAGTATTTCTAGGAAGCTGAATCTGCCAAGCATGCCTAGAACTTAACAAAAAAACCCAAAGCACACCCCCTGCAAAAGTAAAGATACGGTCATATTAGACAGTCACCAATGGGTGGCATTTGTTTCCAACTGTGTATTAACAGTTTTCTTCCTGTTGTTGGCACCAACAATTGCTATCAACGGCTATCTAGAAGACCACTATTTTCAAATAGAGCCAGTACTTATTAGTAAACTTTTTTTTTTTCCTGGATATGTTTCCAGCTGGGTTTGTCTGAGCTGATATACTTCAGTGGGTACTACTTGGGTATTAAGACCAACATAAGGGAAAGAGAGAAATGTGCAACAGGGTAAGGTGGAGCATGAAACTGCTCCATTTGGTGACCAACTTTGGTTTGATTATTTTATGCTAAAGGTGAGCCAGAGTTAAGTTTAGCATAAAGCTGATCTGTTACTGTCAATTTCCTTCAAAAACATGACTAAACCAACTAACTGAATAAAGCTTTATGTTACTGGGATAATGGAGTTATTTGGGAAATCAGGATAATATTGGGATTATTTTCAGTGACTTCAGTGGGATTTGAATTGGATCCAAATTATAACATGATAATTATCACATACATCAACAAGTTTGAAGAAAGAATTAGTGATGTGAACTAATATTTTTCTGCATTTTTTCTCCTGGCTTTCTTTCTTAATTCATGCTGGTTTTTAAATTTTATATATGACCTATTAGGAGTGTTACAACTTTTGACGCTCTAAGGACAGCTCTGAGTTTTCTTTTTTCCATGTTACCCAGGTTTGCATTACAAAAGGTATCTGCATGCATTAAATCCATTTTCTGTATCTACATGGGCTTTGCTTTTCAAAGATTAGAAGAAACCCTTCTTATAAAATTAATCTCATACTTAACTATTCCTCCTTTATTGTTTTGTCTTCATTAATTTCCTGCACAGTGTGGCACTATTTCAGGTCATTCCTCTCAAAATGGTTGCTCTAAAAACATTGAAAGATGGAAAACTTTTCTCAATCATGTTTTTCCTATGTACCAGCAATTTAAAAACTGGGACATTTTGCTCATACTTAATCCACTGGATTTTTTTCCCCTGTAGATGTAACCAATTTCTCTTTGCCTTTCCCACACTTCCCCTGAACTATATTTCTTAGAATATTGTACATATTGAGAGACTTAACAATTTGCATTTTTATCTCCTTTTTCTAGATTAGTAAAGGTGCTTCTTTGCAGTTTTTCTCACAGATCATGTTTTATAATCCCTAACCATTCAGGTTAGGACCTTCAGTCCCCAGCTAGTTAGGAAGGTACAGCCATACAAGGACAGTCAGCAGAATCCTAGAGAAGTACAACAGAGCTGTGACATTGTGGACAAGATAACAAGACAAAGCCTGTATTGTTCCTCTCCTTAGTTGCTGGGACATAGTCACAAAGTATCTTACGTAAATCTGCTCTTCATCAGATTCTTGAGGTAGCAGTAGGAAATTACATGCCATTTAAAGTACCTGTGTCCTAATTCTGTCCTGATCTTGCCACATGTATTCTCTAACATCCTTATCAACCCTGATCGTGCTTGAGTATGTTTGTTGTCTGGTCATATTCCAGTTAGACCCATATCTCTGTGGAGATTTTATAGGTAAGTTCTGCCAGGATAGCTATGTTGCTTCAGCCTCTGCAGAGGAAGGACAGTTGAAGGTAACAAAGTTCATTAGGCTCAGTGTGAGCAGGTAGGCCTTTATCAACCTAAAGCCACTTTAGATGTTTTCTTTATGCTGCAGATGCTTGGATCTAACATCCTCATTTTTCCTTAAGCTCTGGTGATTGATCCATCATTGAATCTCTGCATGAATCTGTATTGATAGAGATTTTGAGATATTAAAGAAAATCTTGAGGCTGAGAGGAAATTAAGGTAGTCTGCTTAATTATACCAGATATGTCATGTATGAATTAGAAGGCTGTGAGTGTGTGCTTACTGATACTGTGAAGTCTAAGATTCTGCTAGGATACATCGCAATGGCAATGTGCATATGAACACTATGGCATGAAATATCTCTAATTACTCTTTAATAGCTTTCCTTTTGAATTTATTTTTTAAATATATTGTTTAATTATTACTAAGAAATATAGGAGATATTTGTATGACTTACTTTACAAAATATTTTCTAGATAGAAGATTTGAATAATAAAATAGCTGCCCAAGGAGATGAGAGTGTAAAAATATCAGATGCTTATTCTGAAGTGATTAAAGCTGTGGAAGAATTAGTAAGTTTTTAATTGTTTTGATATAAATGAAGTAAAAATGCTTTCATACTTGCATCTTCTGTGTTGGCCTGAAATAATTTCAACTTATGCTAAAAGTGTCTTAATGTTTTAATGTTCATTAGAAATCCACCAAGGAAAGTGATCTACAGAATATAAAGCAAAAGATTCTCAATATTAATGAAGCATTGGACAGTTTGAAATGTGAAAATGAAGAACTTGAGGGAGAAAATGAAGAGTTTTTGCAAAAATTCGGAAATAGGTAATGCCTGCAGTATAAATATAGGAAGCAAGCTTTACTTTTTCACTGCAAACAAGCCTATAAAAGTGAACCTTGTTTTAATTTTAAGTCTGTCTGTAATTTAACATTTCAATAATTTCAAATCACTTCAGGCTGAAATTTGTCATCTACCTTTTTTGACCTTCACGTGAAAGAAAATTAACTAAAATTCTGCAAAAGACAAAATACATACTTTGACAATTAAAATAAAACAAAATGAAGATTCTGAAATTCTCTTTTTGTTAACAGAAACCTCAGTCCCAAAAACATTTTGGTCAAAACTTTTATGAATTTTATTTGTATTTTTTTAAATATATGATGATTATAAACATAGAATCTGAAATACTGTTTTTCTCTGTTTTCTTTGAATTCTTGTAAGACATTATGCACACACTTTTTGTAGCTCCTCAGTTTATTGATTCCAAATAGCTATACTTTAAACTGTATTGTACATAATATTCTCAGTGGATTTATAATACAACAGCAAATAAAATCAGTTTTTAGTTCCTTCTTCCTTTAGACACCAGGTGTACACTGGTTTCATGTATCTGACAGGTTATCTTCTTTATCCCCCCAGTAACTTTGGATTTTATTGTCTGGTTTCAGCAGAGTCGTCTGAAAAGTTCTCGAAAAGAATTAGATTCTTACAAGGTTTGTAGCAATCGATGACTGAGTTGAATACAGACATCCTGTCAGCATGAAAACATTCCTTACTAGACCCCCAAAATTCCATATAAAAGGTGTAGGAAAAGGGAGGGGATAACAAGATGAAAGAAAAGAGGAGTTGTGTGCATACTCCTTATTAATGCTTCAAGTAGGAGCTCATACCTCACATACCAAAGTAAATCAATGATGGGACACAAATGGGTAAGAAACCAGGCTTCATTAGTTCTGATGTTGATGGAGCTACATATTGGGATTATTAGAACATTGTAGAATTAGTGCCATAGCTTTCCAAATTTATTATTTTCAATTTCCTTGACATCTTTTTTGATGGATTAAAACTTTTGTTTCATCATACATGTAATAACGGAGAGAGATCTTGCCCGTGTTGGAAGTATTAACTGATAAGCTGAAAGAGAAAACTCAGATTTGTAAGAACATGTACAGGCAAATGTGGAGCATTAGGAGAGAGAGGGGAGTTCTCGTAAAACAGATTTGAGAAGCATTATTACTTGAGACCATCTTGTACACTAACATTTTACAGGGATCCTAAAAAGACTGGACAAGTTCACAAGAGAAATGCTTTGAGCGTTATCTATTTCATATATAGTTAGTATTGTTGTGAGTGTGTCCCAATTATTATCCTTCCACATGTTCAGGAGTTCAAGAAATGCATATGAAAGTTCAGATTCAAGACCCAGAGAATGGTTATGACAAGTACCTAGTAATAAAGAATTCATTCCAGGATCTAAGTCTATTTATGTCTTCAAAGGATGACATCCTCTGAAGCGGAAATACCTTTTCAGACTGCTGTTTAGTCTAGTCCCAGGAAATAATGAGTGGAGGCTGAGTATAGAATTCAATTTTAAGTATTTTTTTTAAAGAAAAATATTACTTCAGAAGAATTACCTTTTAGATCTTGTTTTACTGGAAAAACAGGATTCTTAGTCAGCCTGATACAATCCCAAATTTCTGTACATTGCCATCTTATGATAATTTAAGTTAACTCTTAGAAGGATTTTCTGGAATGCTATTTTATAGAACCCCTACATTCTCTCAATTCTACTTTCAAGACCAGTGACCTAGCACACATTGACCTAGTATTGACCTAATATTAGTTCTTAAGGGAGAAAGCAATTGCTAATCCCTCCTAAAAATTAGAAGTTGCATGCATTTCTCTTAATGTTACTGAATGCAAGCACAAAGAGTGCTGTTTGTACGGCTTTTTATTTGAAAATCCCCTTTTATCTTGGTGGAGTTCTTGACTGAATAAGGAGTGTTTTAAACAAAGGCTATAAATAACTATAGTTCTCTTGAGGGAGTTGCCATTAAGTGCTATGAGAGAGGCAGGACATTTGGTTCTGCTCAGAAACCTTTAAATTCTTTGATCTGCCACTAATCTCTTGCCTTATATTGGAGATATTTTGCATGTCAGATCATTAGTCTGATACTCCAAGACTTTTCTAGCCACTCACAAACTTTAATATAATTATGCTTTATTTTTCCTTTTCCTTTCTGAGTATGTTGTGATTTCTGTATGGTCTTTTGTATTAGGGAAGAATTGTAGTATTGTATGGAATTGCTATATTCCATCAGAATGTGATTCTTAAAACCAACACATTATCTCATGTTAGTCTAAGAATTGGAGTGCTTGTTTTGATGAATTCTATACTAACAGAGTACTGATATGTTCCTTCAACAGGACTAAAAAGTGAGTGACTGTCCACCTCCTACTAGGCTGCAAGAGGACAGAGAATTGTCTTCTAATATTCTTCCTAGAAAGCTTATTTGTGTGTCTTTCCTATTTAGAACATGCAGTACATGCATGAAATAATGTCACGCTCACCTGAGATTCTAGGGGCACATGCAGTTTAAATAGTCTCATTTCCTGTCCTGTGTCTTTTCTTGATGAGAGAGAGAGAGAGAGAGAGAGAAACTTCTACCTCCTACATTTTCTAAAATGGATATCATATTCTCTCAGTATCTTTTATGAGCCCATTGAAGTTGTGGTTTAACCCCAGCCAGCAACTAAGCACTATGCAGCCGCTCGCTCACTTCTCCCCGCCCAGTGGGATGGGGGAGAGAATTGGAAAACAAGTAAAAATCATGGGTTGAGATAAAGACAGTTTAATAGGACAGAAAGGAAGAAGATAATAATGATAATAACAACAACAACAACAACAATAATAAAAGGATTAGAATATACAAAACAACTGATGCATGATGCAATTGCCCACCACTCACCGACCGATGCCCAGTTAGTTCCCAAGCAGCGATCCCCCCCCACCGTGGCAAACTCCCCCCAGTTTATATACTGGGCATGACGTCACATGGTATGGAATATCCCTTTGGCTGCTTTGGGTCAGCTGTCCTGGCTGTGTCCCCTCCCAACTCCTTGTGCCCCTCCAACCTTCTTGCTGGCTGGGCATGAGAAGCTGAAAAATCCTTGACTTAGTCTAAACACTACTTAGCCACAACTGAAAGCATCAGTGTGTTATCAACATTCTTCTCATACTGAATCCAAAACAACACTGTACCAGCTACTAGGAAGAAAATTAACTCTATGCCAGCCAAAACCAGGACAGAAGTGGGCCTGCTTTTTATAATCAGAAGTGTACTTCAAGTTATGTTGATGTCATTGATGAAGACATCTTCACACACACTGATACTGAATGCTGTGCAGAGGCATCTGGACATAGTGTTGCCTTTGGGAAAATGATCCTGAGTTATTTTTTTCCCAAAGTATTCCAAGACCTATCTCCAGGTAACTTGTGATTAAGCTTAGAAGGATCTAAAATACAAAGCTTACACAAATTTGAATGGGGGGAAAAAGTTCCAATTACTGGAACACTTTGGGATTTGTTGTCCATATGAACATTCACCCCCCATCTGTGTTGCCTTCATAGTGTGTTAAGCATCTTGGATGAAAGAAGCTGAGGAGAAACAGTGCATTTGACCTGATACATACCCTTTTTCCATGAAGGCTGAGTATATGTTACGGATATTATTAGATCAGAAAATCTCAGGTCCACATGCTATGCACAGTTACTGAATGTATGAAAGCTTAGGGAAAGAAAAATCAAAACCTTAGTGTCCTGGTTTCAGCTGGGATGTAGTTAACTGTCTTCCTAGTAGCTGGTACAGTGCTATGTTTTGAGTTCAGTATGTGAAGAATGTTGATAACACTGATGTTTTCAGTTGTTGCTCAGTAGTGTTTAGATTATAGTCAAGGATTTTTCAGCTTCTCATGCCCAGCCAGGGCACCTGACCCAAACTGGCCAACAGTGTATTCCATACCATGTGATGTCCCATCTAGTTTAGGAACTGGGAAGTGGGAGGCAGGGATTCGCCACTCGGGGACTGGCTGGGTGTCGGTTGGCGGGTGGTGAGCAATTGTCCTGCGCATCATTTGTACATTCCAATCCTTTTATTACTACTGTTGTCATTTTATCAGTGTTATCATTATCATTGTTAGTTTCTTCTTTTCTGTTCTATTAAACCGTTCTTATCTCAACCCAGGAGTTTTACTTCTTTTCCTGATTTTCTCCCCCATCCCACTGGGTGTGGGGGGAGTGAGTGAGCGGCTGTGTGGTGCTTAGTTGCTGGCTGGGGTTAAACCACGACACTTAGTATGCTTCTCAAATGAGGACAGAGTTCCTAAGTAAGCTGCAGAAGCTGTAATAAAATTTCAACACCTGTACACAGAGTGTAGTATGGAACACATGCACCAAAGAACCATAGTTCTTTCAGCTGTAGTCTACTTTTCTGCTTGGACTATTTATGTTCCTCTTGCATCAATGCTTAAAGTGTTTCAACTTCCAGAGTCATGGGTAGCTTTGTATGCATCAAAACAATTTTGCTCCACGTGAAAGGTGTAGGAAATCAGTCATTGTTTGGTTCCTTTCATTTCTTTCCAGCTTCAGCACAGATCTGCTTACTCTGCACTGTTCAGATGAATTGCTCTTTCAGCTTTGGTATTTTGAAATTTAAGAGATTTTATAATCATAGACATTTTGGAAGGAATTTGTGAAGCTATTTAGTCATCGCCTTCCCCAAAAGAAGATTAGCTATACTTATACCCATTTTCAGAAACAATCAGATGATTTTTTTTAGGGTTTCCAGTGTTGACTGTTTCAAAACTTCCCTAGGCAAGCTGAGTAGTTAATTTCCCAGTGACCTTTTGTCAGTATTTTAGATTTGTTTCTGGTAGAGGATGCTTTTTCCTACATAGTCATGTAAGTATTGTTCTTATGGAGATGTTATGGGGCATATGGACATATTAAAAGTGCTTAATTAGGGAGAACTGCATGTGTCATAAAGTATGAGATTCGTAAGTTTTCTACATGTGGAATTTGCAAAATACAAGTTATCTATCTCTGATGGAATAGTTAATGAGACCTGTTTCAGAATCAGGTCACAAGACCATCTGTAGAAAAACTTCCTGTTTTGAAAGTGATGTGGTTGTGGTATGAATAGTTCAAATCAGTATTATCAGAGACCATAGGATTCAGAAACTC
This sequence comes from Haliaeetus leucocephalus, assembly GCF_000737465.1. Taxonomy (NCBI): domain Eukaryota; kingdom Metazoa; phylum Chordata; class Aves; order Accipitriformes; family Accipitridae; genus Haliaeetus; species Haliaeetus leucocephalus. Next base: position 5,663,734 of record NW_010972864.1, on the reverse strand, counting down.
TGTAAGAACTAATCAGAAACCATTACCAAAAGTGTATGGAAATTATTTGTTCAGGGACAAATTTGCAACTGAAGTTTCATCTGGTAGTCAGAATATCCTTGAAACTCTCTTTATTCAGTGGAGTATTGTAATTACTTCTGATCCCATCTAATTATTTGCTCTTTGGTCTCAGGGCATCACATACTGTACCTTCACATATTCCTTGCTTTTCACTGATTCTCCATAGCATTAGTTTCTTGACCTCCTTTATCAGTATAACTCTCATAAGTCGTGGTTATGTCACAGTCCTGCTTACTACTCAAACTGGTATTGTTGGTCTGTATCTATCTCATTGCTAACCTCACTGGTGTGCAGGAAAGTATAATCAGTACATGGGAAGGGGGCAGACCTGTGAAGGTCTAAAGAATAGAACAATTATTACTGTCTGATGATATGGCTCTAACTAAATGGTCTTAGACTTGGAAGTACCAGAGTATGTCTGCTTTCATATTGCCTCCCTTTAGCCAAAAAATCTCTGTTGCTGTTTCTTGTTATCATCTTTGAACACTATTATCTAGGGAAGATTTGGGCCATTCACATGTATACTCTCAGCTATATTTTTCCTAACGTGCTTGTAGTAGATCTTGATAATCTCTAGTGTTTTAATTCACAGGGAGAAAGATCTTTTAGATCTATGCAAGATTCTTTTGTCTCAACAGCTGAAAAAGGGGCTAGGAATCCTTTGTATTTAAGGACTGTCTAAATCAATAGATTTAGTGAGTATGCAGCACTTCGCACTCTGGGGCAGCCCAGGGTGGTTTGATTATTTAGAGGTTGGAGGGAAGCACCAGTGGTGTAGTGGTATCATGCAAGATTCCCAGTCTTGTGACCCGGGTTCGATTCCTGGCTGGTGCAGGGGAAAGCCCCATCTCCTACTGTGTGCAGCAGCTGCAGTCCTGCAACTTCTAAATAATCAAATCACCCTGAGCTGCCCCAGAAATCTGGGATTAAACCATGACAATACAGATGGTCCCTCCTGTTTCATGGAGAGCTGTTTGTTAGTAGCTTCTGCAATATCTTTGAAAAATGCTTGTGTATGAATTTATGTAAACTAGTCAGTCATGGCTCTAAGCACAGGGTCTTACAGGTGTGTGACATTGCTGAAGCCAAGCCTCTAGGTCATATTTTTCATTTTGGAAGGATCGTATTGCAGTTTCAGTTCTATTGGGACTCAGTTCCCAGATTGGTCAACTGCTTGGGAATCACAGTCAGTTGAGTCTAGCTATGCACAATCTCTTAATAGAGAAAGGGCAATTGTAATACATACTACATACATGGTACATGTTACGTATAGTTCATCAAGATGCATATAGGCAATGTTTTCTGTTCTCTTTGTGCTTCTTTGTTACTTGAATTTTGGGAAGGGATATTAAGTTGCTGTGGGCTTGTATTGTCTTACAGGTTTTTCAAGGACTATATAGCAAGATACTGCTGACTGTAAGACTGTATATTTAGGAACCAGCAGTTCACATGCACTGAAAGTGGAATGTGCAGAGAATGTGTGTGTGCATGTATGAAATAATGCATGAAGTTTAGTCCTTGTGCATTTACAAATCTTTGGGTTTTGTAAGGTAAATCATGTTTCCTTCCTTTAACTAAGCAAATGACACCCTGTATTAAAGAAGCTGCTCTTTGACAGAAATATTCTGGCCACTAATTCAGCTAAGGAAATGTGTGATCAGTACCAGCCTGTTGTGGGTTTGCAGATTAAGTATTGGAAACAATGTTGTATATCCTGTGAAGATCCTTATAATACCATTTAGGCTTATCGTTCTAATTCAGCAGATAGTGGTAGTAACAATTTATTATTCAGTGACCCCGTTCTTCTACAAAGAAACATTCCATTGACGAATATTAATTTCTAATGATAAAGAGGTTGTATTCTGTCAGTTAAAGCAATATCAATGTTTACCTGTAGGTTTTTTGTATTTGATTCAGTTTGGGTTTTGCTGTGTAATCCAACAGTCTAATCGAATGGTATTACAAGTTCACTTCTGTTAAACAGTTCACTTCTACTGAAAGTTTGTTTGTATACAAATAAACTAAAATTGTTTTATGTGACCTAAAAATTCTGCAAATAGCAACATACTTAGGAATTTGAATTCATCGGCTGTATGACTAACGTGTACCACTGCACTGACTGGTATGAAGTACCCTAGACATGGCCATTTATTATAAGATAGATGAACTGAAACTCTGTGACCAATTTTAACACTTTCAGATAAAAGGGCTGTTCTTGCCACTTTCTTCTCATCCAAAATTGATAGTTTTATATTATATTTGGGAAGAGGCACCCAAGAAAGCTGTTTAATATTCAAGGATCACCTCCTTCAAGCTCAAGAGCAGTCCATTCCAATGAGTAGGAAGTCAGGCAAAAATGCCAGGAGGCTTGCATGGATGAACAAGGAGCTCCTGGCAAAATTCAGACACAAAAAAAAGCATACAGAAGGTGGAAGCAGGGACAGGTAACCTGGGAGGAATACAGAGACATTGTCTGAGCTTGCAGAAATGCATTTAGGAAAGCCAAAGCCCAAATGGAATTGAATCTGGCAGGAGATATCAAAGGCAACAAGAAGGGCTTCTATAAGTGCATAGATCACAAAATGAAGACTGCTGAAAATGTGGGCCCATTGCTGAATGAGGCAGGGAACCTGATAACACAGGACATAGAAAAGGCTGAAGTACCAAATGCCTCTTTGCTTCAGTCTTTACTAGCAAATGTTTTAGTTTTACTTATTTAATAATGGGTTTTACTTTTAATTAATATACTTTATAAAATGAAATGTAAGATTGGCTGTCTTATTTCAACAGTTCAAGAAAAAAGAAGGAGTATCAGTCAGAAGTCGAGACTATCTGCAAAAGCATGTGTAAGATTGAACAGCAAATAGAAAGACTAAATGAAGATCTCTGTAATGCTGAATTGTCCTACAGTGAAAAAAAAAGGAAGTATGAAGACTTAAAAAAAACCAAAACCTCAGAAGAAATTTCTTACAAGGTACAATTTTTAATTAAATTTATTTTTTAGAGCGGAAGAATCAAAAATAATGATCTTTGTATCAGAGAATTATTGGGCAAGCAACCTAATATTTAAAAAAATAATTTAAAACTTAAGATTTTAACTGTGTATTTTAAAACACTTGAAAAATAGCAAATAACAGTAGTCTCTGAAGAGAAAATAATTTGGCTACTAAATGGTTACAGTTGATGGCAGGCTAAAAAGTAAAGTTAACACATTAAATATTCTAAACCATACAAAGATTTTGTTATTCCTAGGTGATTTAAAATGAATACTGACAAATAAAAATCTTATTCTTTATGTAACTAAATGATTAGAAGAGTTTGTAAATCAGTATAGTTTTATTTGATGCTAAATGTAACCATTGCAAATGAAATATTACATTAGAATAATTATTTAATTATCATTTGGATGTCATTAGTTATCTAGAATTGCAATTTTAATTCATCCTTATATAGAAACCTTGCCATGACTGTGAAGGCTTACAAGACTTTTGTTTTTTCACTTTACATAATTCTTAATGAATAATATTGTACATATGCATACAGCCTTTAGGATCAGTGTTATTGCAGGCTGTAAGATTCAGCATTCAGAAATATGGAAAGAAAATAAGGGGAATTTTTAAGGGTCTTCTTATACCAGGGAGATATAAATGGTGTTTTGCATATTCTTCACTAGAGATCTTCTGCTGTATGTAAAGTACAGATTGTCTGAAAGGAAAGACTTTCACAGTTTTATTTCTTGAAATAATCTTAGGATTTCCTAACTTGTAATCAGTAAAATTAAGAACATTAATAGTATTTTCCTGGTTATAATATGCATTGGTATATTAGGCACTCTGCAAGCTTTCTGCCTTCCTTTTCACCTACCTGCTTGCCAAAGGTAAAGGTACGTCCAAGTACCAGACTCTGCTTCTGGAAAGAAAAGCGGAATTGTTGAATGTGATTTAAAACAGAGCCAGCTAAAAAGCTTATTGAGTCAAGGTGAAAAATAGTAAAACATGACCTAGAGAACTTTAAAGCTGTTTTCACAATGAATAGGAGTGAGTCAGTTTTGTGTTTGTTAAGGCCTTTCATAGTGCCAGGTTGTCTTCTCTTGGATCCGATTTATATTCCTGACAATATCTGAATTTACACCATGTAGTTTTGTCCTATAAATTGTCTTTTTTTTGTATATTATGCTGTTTTATAGCCGCATGTTTTCATACTAAATTTGTATGACTTTTCTGTCTTGTTTGTATATAAATTTGCCAAGCACCGCTTTCTCCACATTCTCAGTGTTGTGTGCTGAAATATTTACACAAATGGATGTTCAACTGTATGATCAGGGGAATCTACTGTGATTCTTCTTATGGTTTAAGTATTTGAGGGATGCTAAATATTAGTCTAAGAAATTAGGATTTTAGATGGGATTCAGGGAAAGCCCCTGCTTATTTTCTGCCCTACATTCTTTTTGTGTGTGTGTGTCCTAATTTATATTTTGCCTTTAACTATTAAAAACTAATTTAGAATTGATGAATTTTTCTTCCATAAATTTTACAGTCACATTTTGGATTTTTGACATCCACAACATTCTGTGATGAGGACTGCAACAGCTTTGTCACATGTTGTGTGAAAAATTACTTTTTTCTTTATTTTCTGCCTAGCATATACTATCTTCATATAATGCTGTAGTTCTTACTTTCAAAGATGTATTGGTCAGTCATTCCATATTCACTTCCTACATGTTAGACATGACTTTATAGGCTTTTATCATATTCTTCCTCTTTTTCAAGCTGAAGTCTCCTAATCCATTAACTTGTTTAATGAATGGAAACTGTCCCATGCCTGTCATCCAGTTCTGTTTTCCAGTTCTATTATTATGGGGAAAGAGCATAGAATACTCAATATGTAGACACATCATAGGCATATATAGTGGTATAAAGATGACTTCTGTTTTGTTCTCTATTCCTTTCATGATAGTTCTTAACATTACATTTATTCTTTTAAATGCAGTGGAGCATTACATTCTTCATCATCATGTTCCTATTTGATTACTACCAGCTCAAAATCCAGCATTGTATAAAGTGAAGACTGTGTCCTAATGTACAAACGTATATTAACTTTCATTCAATTTTGTCCTCTGTAAATAAGAAGTCCAGCTGGTTTTACTAAATCATCTCACAAAATCCCCCATTTTCCATATTGTTTCTGAATAAACTGGACACCACAGGATCCAGCATGGATACTTGCAAGACCCTACTGTAACTGCCACTGAAAACTGGTAATTTATTTTTATTGTGGGTTTTCTGTCTTTAAATGCATTACATATTAATGTGACGACTTTTATCCGTAACTCATGGGAAACTAATTAAGGAGTTATTGATGTAATACTTTATCAAATACCATTTAGGAGTCCAAGTAGACTGTATCACCCAGATATCTCTTCTCCACATACTTCTTAAATCCTTCAGAAAACTGATGAATTTTGAGGCACTGCTGAGACATGCTGATTTCTCTCATATGCATCAAATTTTCCATGTGTCAGCTAATTCTTTTTTTCATAATAATTCATATTATGAGTTTGCTTCTTAGGGCTTTGCAGGTTTTATTTGGTTTGGAATTTGGGCTTTTTTCCTTTATCGTACTCTCTTTTCTGAGTGCTTCATGGTAAGTCTGTCTTTAACTGCTTCTGATCATCTGTTGGCTTTACATTGTCTCTAGCAGGCTTCCTATCAGATGTGTTTGGAAAAGGATTTATTTTATGTCCTTTGCAGGTTTTTCCAAAAAATCTTATTTAGCTTGCCTGATGGTATTTTTAGATTTAAATAAGCAAAGTTCAGGATCTTCTCTGTTTTCCTTTTTTTAGACATAATTTCAACTTTTTGTCTTGCTGCTAATAGCTTCCCTTCTGTTTAGTGGTGTTGATTTTCTTTTTGATATTTCCAAAGTGTCTGTCAAAATTTGGCTTGCATGTGCTTTGAGCCTCCAGTATGATATCAGTAAGTAATCTCCCTCTGGCTTGCAAGTATTTTACTCTTTTAGCTGTTCCTCATAATGTTTTCAATAAACTCCTCTAATTTTTGTAAAAATTCATTTTTAAATTGGACTACAGTGTTACTTCTTGGATTTTGTTGTTCCTTAGTTCTCTTCTCAAGTCATAAGTAGTGTCATAAGTGCCCTACATAACTGGGCATGTAGTCAGTCAGAAATGTATCTCAAAGCTATACATTTATGGTTAGAGATGGAATTTCATTCTGTACGTATTCTGGTTTACTTGTTGGCACAACTTAACTTCTACGTGAAGCCATTACTAGTGGTCCTGCCTTCAGTGATGAGATTGCTTTCCAGCACCACTCAAGTTGCTTCAGTGCCCTTGTTAATTAATACCTCCATTCCTACCACTTGCAGAATGACCATTCTGTCAACAGCTTTAAATTAACACTGCTATATTTAGTCTTAGTTACCACGAATTACCAAAAGGATTGTGTTTATAATAATTTAAAGCATACATATACACGTGAAGACATACACTGGGAAAGTGACCAGTTGCAAGAGCTATTTGCAAGGTAAAAGTTTGTGTGAATGGAGTGCACAGAAACTAAGACACCTCTCTACCTAAGCAACAGTTGCATAGTGGTGAATTTTGAATATGATCATCTAAATGAAGGTGCAATTTATAGTTGACTGCCTGGTCTCTGCTGATACTCTGTGAGAGCAATTACCCCCTGGCGTGTCTGAAAAAAGTGTCTGTCTGTAACCAGTAGTTAAACTGTATCCTTGGGCTACTGAATAGAGTGAAAAATATATTCATGCAATCACCAAGTGTTATCATTAGTCATTCAAAATATTGCTGCATTTTGGAGAATAGTCCAGATGCTACAGTTTGTCTAATAGACTCAGGACTTGGATTCAGATACAGTATATGCATATGTGGGCAAGGAGGTGTGAGGGGGAGGGTAGGGCCATGGGCACAGATTGTTGCTTGGAGTTATCCTTGGAGCAAATGTATAAACTTTCATCTGGAAAAAAAGGCTATTACTCATGGATTACAGGATGTGTTTTCCACATGAACACTGATCTCCGTAACTTCTCTTTCCTTGAAGTTCCTAATAATCTTTGGGATTTGGGGTTTGAGAATACATGGGGATGTTTAGCACCTGTTTTTGTGTTTTCTTATGTATGTCGCATCTGGGAGATGTTTATGACCTCCTTATGCAGGAACCTCCCTCTCCAAGTGCGTATGCGCTTCCAAAGTGCAGATATGGATGTGAATAAAACATCTTGAATAAATACATTTCAATAATAGAATTGGTTGAGTTAATTTCCTACTTTACTATTGGCTGTGTTATGCCTAGTTTTGCTTAAATAATCAGTTTTCCACTCCCTAAATTCACTTTAAAAGGAAACAGAAAGCCCTAATTAGGGTTTGACTTCAGTTGTAATCAGGTATAGTTATGATAGCCTGCTAATCTGATATACATTAAATTAGAGGTTTTCAAGGTGCAAATTATAATAATGTGCTGTATAACTGTTATCCTAGAAGTGATATGAACAGGGTAGTGATATAAGAAAGGGCTAAAACATGTTCAGTTTTTTCCTAGAAATTACAAAAAAGTCTCATCATATAAAATGTAGAAGGCACTGAGATTTTTCAATTTTGAACATTTGATGTTCAATATCCATTTAGGTAAGCCAGCTCAGCTTCTTCATGTATTTAACTATTTTAAGCTACTAAAAATAAATTACACTAAATCTAGAAAATATTGTTACTGTTCTTTTAGTATGGTCTATATTTATTTACCTCTTGTGCCTGAGACTCTTTTGGAATTTCCTTTTTTAATAGAGTTTTATGATACTTGAGAAAAAATTTAAAGGGTATGCTCATCTTTACAGTGATGTTAGTGTTAAATTTTCATTGCTGTTGTCCATTAACTTGTTTTCTTGTGTGTTGTATATGGCTTTTTTTCCCCTAAGAATTCAGAGTGGAATCTTAAAAAAGAAATTCAAGATCAAAAAGGAGTTTGGAAAGCAACTCAGGTAAACATGACAGTGATCATTTTACTTCAAATCTAAATTATTCTTCTACTTTCTGTTTACTTCCTACCATGAATTAACTTTGAGTACCTTGTGACCAACTCACATAGACAGCTAATAGGTTTTGCTAAGTAATGATGCCTGCTGTTTAACAATTAGGAAAATTTAAAAACTCATGAAAACAAGAAACACTTTATTTGAATCCTAGTTATTCACAATAATTTCCAGTTTGCTTTAGAAGACAAAAAACCTTTAGTAATAATCCATATATGTAGTGACATTATCATTTGAATTTGTATATTTTTCTTCAGTTTCTGTAGAAATTGCAATCAGACCCTTACCATACCTTATATTGACGCATGCATATTGCAAGTAGGGTGGCCCTAACACCATTTGTTTTCTCCTGATGTGAGCTGCTAAATTCACACAACACACTTTGGTGTCCCTTTTTCAATTGTCAAATGTAGCCCTTTTCTTCTGGACTTCAGTGATGCTTTTCAACCATCCTCAGCAAGTGTTGATATTTCTTCAGCTTCTCTGACTGAAATCCCAAGTTTAGCATCACCAAAAGGGGTATTCCATCTATATCTATCCTTGGGCAGATGGGTTCCATAAGCTGTCTTCTGCAAGAGCATGGATAATGGTCATATTCAAACTGTTGTAATAACTACCAGGTCTTAAAGCCTCAAGCAAGACACTGAGTGGAAGCTCCAGGACTATTTTCTGAAGAAGTCCTTAATCTCTGCATTCACTGTCACCAGCAAGAGCTAGGAGGCCTTAAAGTGGGGTTGTAAGAACCAAACTCTGGCTTCTACCTGAGCAGCAACTTTCCAGAGATCACTCCTTCATTCCCTATGATTCCAGAAAATCAAAATCAATGTTTCCTTCAAAGTTTCCATACAGTAACACAGAGACCTTTATGATACAGAAGGCCTGGTGTGGTGGGTTGTCCCTGGCTGGATGCCAGGTGTCCACCAAAGCTGCTCTATCACTCCCATCCTCAACTAGACAGGGAAGAGAAAATATAACAAAAGGCTTATGGGTCAAGATAAGGACGGGGAGAGATCACTCAGCAATTACTGTCATGGGCAAAACAGACTTGACTTGGGGAAATTAGTTTCATTTATTACCAGTCAAATCAGAGTGGGGTAATATGAAATAAAACCAAATCTTAAAACAACTTCCCCCCAACCCTCCCTTCTTCCCAGGCTCAGCTTTACTCCCTAATTGTCTACCTTCTCCCCCACAGAGGTGCAGGGGGATGGGGAACGGAGGCTGTGGTCAGTTCATCACACATTGTCTCTGCCTCTCCTTCCTCCTCAGGGGCAGGACTCCTCACACTCTTCCCCTGCTCCAGCGTGGGGTCCCTCCCACAGGAGACAGTCCTCCATGAACTTCTCCAACTTGGGTTCTTCCCATGGGCTGCAGTTCTTCATGAACTGATCCAACCTGGGTCCATTCCACAGGCTGCAGTCCTTCAGGCACAGACTGCTCCAGCATGGGTCCCCCGCAGGGTCACAAGTCCTGCCACCAAACCTGCTCCAGCATGGGCTCCTCTCTCCACAGGTCCACAGGTCCTGCCAGGAGCCTGCTCCAGCACAGGCTTCCCACGGGGTCACAGGTGGGCTCCTCCCCGGGCTGCAGGTGGATATCTGCTCCACCATGAACCTCCCTGGGCTGCAGGGGGACAGCCTGCCTCACCATGGTTTTCACCATAGGCTGCAGGGGAATCTCTGCTCCAGTACTTGGAGCACTTCCTACCCCTCTTTCTTCACTGACCTTGGTGTCTGCAGGGTTGTTTCTCTCACATGTTCTCACTTCTCTCTCTCCGGCTACAGTTTCTGTGCCACAGCAACTTTTTTTTCCCTTCTTAAATCTGTTATCCCAGAGGCACTACCACCGTTGCTGATGGGCTTGGCCTTGGCCAACAGCGGGTCTGTCTTGGAGCCAGCTGGTATTGGCTCTGTTGGGCATAGGGGAAGCTTCTAGCAGCTTCTTACAGAAGCCACCCCTGTAGCCCTCCCACCATTACCAAAACCTTGCCACACAAACCCAATACAGCTGGCAAAATCAGCAACTGCTGAGCTGGCTGTTGGTACCAACCTTGCTGTTAGTGGTGCCTGCCCACAAGATAAAGGCAAGTAACAGGTTTCCAGGTGCTATTGTTGGGCACATTTTGTGAGGAGATGGGATACAGTCAAAATGGCTGCGCCAACCTTGAGCCAACACTAGCTGAACCAGGTCCCTTGCAAGAAGTAAAAGGTTGCTTTTTTCTTAGATAAAACTTGATACCAGATAAACAGTACAATTAATCACTTTCTTTTCATCCAAATTCCCTCTAATAACTGGAAAAGATCTGTGATGCATCATTGCCACACCAATGTGTAACCCATCCTGAGAGCCTTTTCATAGTTGGTAAGTGAGTGCCATTGAGATTCATCTCTTTCTTCCTGTAAAGGAGACGTGTCATACCTCTGGGAAAAATATCTCTACTATTAACATTCCCACTCTCACCATTATGAGATACAGGATTGTTTGGCTCCATTGCTCCTTCCTGCTCATCCTGAGATGAATGCTCCTGTGCTGTTAGTGTTCTGATGTTGGATTCTGATCCAACTTCATGTGGGATCAAAAGAACATAGCCAAAACTGGAGGGAGGCATTGCAGTCTTTTACTGCAAGTCCTTGAGTCAGAACCCCCCCTTTGGCTCCTTTTGTAATGGTCTCAAATAGGAGAGATTTACTCTGAGAGCTGTCAAAGGCTGTATTTCTTTAGAATGGAATGTTGGATTTACTGTGATGACCAGAAGTCCTTCTGAGATTTTTTGTTCTTTTTTTTTTTTTTTTGAGAGAGAGAGAAGTCTGAACCTTTTTTATTTGCCTCTGAACAGTCACGATCTCCATTTTGCTTTTATTACAAAGCTTGTTCTCTTCCATTCTGTGACTTTGAACTGTGCAAGAGCTCAATAGCAAAATCTAGTATCTACATCTCCCATTTCTAGAAAGACAAGCCCTAAGAGTGATCCTGCAGTTCTTGTTCATCCCAGGCATTAGCAGAAAATGTTGAATGTTCCTCTTCAAAGCCAGGTGGTGCACAAGGTCTCCATCATGAGCAATTGTGGTTGATGTGCAACTTCCCTCTGATTCTCAGGCTTTGCTTCAGAGAAGGCTGACTGCCTGACTGGGCCTGACTGCCACAGCATGACAGGTTTGATCTGGTGCTTCCAAACACCTTCCTCCCTTTTTGGTATTCCATACTGACCCTTTTTGATTATTCATTGAAACCAAAAAGCTCCGTTCTTTATCTTGATTCTTGGCAAAGATCCTCAGTGGCATTTTTAGCCCGCTTCTTTCCTTTTACAGACAGAAACAAAAGAACACTTTCCTAATGGGAAGTAAATTTTGTGCTCAGAACTGCTTTTTTCATTGTAGTTCATGCTTTTTCAGGGTAAAGAGAATCTTGAGATGCATCTTGTACTTCTTTCAAGATGATTTTAAAGTTCTGTTTCAACTAAAACTATTTTTTCTATTTTTCTTCCAAAGCCTCATTTCTCTGGGTTAGACAGCCTTCATCCTTGCTGTCACGAGTTTTTTTCTTACTAATAGGACAAAACTTAATGATGATGTCAAAGGATGTTGAAAGTGCAAAAGCTATCATTAACTAGTGACTGTCAAAGTGCATAGCACATAGAACACTAACATATATGAGACTGTTCTGAGATAGCCAAAGGGAATCTCCTAATGCCAACTAAGTATAAAGTGACAGAGATCTAGAAATGTTAGTGGGTTTCTGGGAAGCTTGTCCATTCCACCGACCAACCATGTTGTCACCTGGAACATTATCTGTAACTTTACCTAATATTGTGCCATTCTATAGGAATTCAGAAATTATGCTGCATTTCCTACTTGAAACACTCCTGGTAAGGATGACTGTGTAGACTATGATTAAAACTAGAAAAAGGAGTTATTTACCACCTAGCGTAATACTTTGAAAAGAGTAAGTCACATGTATGGTCATTTCTTGCTCTCTTTCCCATAGTCTTGGTTTATTTCACTCTGCTTCTACAGCTGAAAGGAATTCAAAATGTTGCCAGCTGCATTCCACTTTAAATATATATAGACATATATGTCTGTGTGTGTTTATATATATCAATATCAGATGTTGTGCATTCAATCTTTGCTACACAGACAAATAATTATTTGAGTTCAAGTGATGGTGAATTTTGGATATTAGGAATTGTAAGTGTATGTAAGACCTGCCCATTCTGAATAACACAACTGCTTGTACATAATATTTCTCTATCTTTATTTCTTTGGGCAGAGGGGAGAAGTTTGGAGTGGAGGTATGCTGGATCTTGTATTTCCCAGCCTTGAAGGGTGTTCACTTATTTTGCAAAGATTTTGTTCCTTTTCACTCTGCAGTGTTTTCCTTCCTTTTTTTTTCAAAAAATCTAGGAACACGCCCATGGTGATTAGAAAAGATTTTCACTCTTGACATTAATATTTAGAATTTTAATTCGTCTTTTATGGCATTCTTTTTTACTATCTGCTTAAATAGTACTGTAAATTCATTGTCTACTTCAATGTCATTTTTACATTTTCTAATATTTCTTGCTGAGTCCTCTGCTGTATTTGTGTTTGCCAGTTCTGGCTATTCAGCTTTTCCTGTTCAAAGGCTTCTGACATATGCTGACTTAATGGCCAACTTTTCCCTCAGTTTGAACACATTTTTAATCACCTTATGAGGTATTTGTTAACTTTTGGTCTATTCATGGTGCTTACTTAGGAGTATAAATGTTCTTTCAGATTTGGATTTTTCATGTTCTATTTCCACTTTTGAAATACTGAAAGCTAATTCTATATACATTTTAATAAACAGGCCAGGATTACAGCAATATATGATGAGCTAGAGGAAAAACGAAAAGAGAAACTCAAGAAAAGAGTGGAAGATATGAAGAGGATAGAAGAGATTGAGACACAAGTAGCTTATCTAAAAACAAAATTTAAAAGAAATAATGATATATTTAAAGACAACCATGAGGTAAAAGTAGTACATTCTGGACCACTCACTAGCATATTTTTTGTCATTATTAGAGAAATATAAGAGGAAACAGAAGTCCATAGCTCAGAAGAGTCAGATTTTGCAGCTGTGCAGTTGTGCTTTGATAAAACATAACAAACCACAACATAATTCCAGCCTTATTTTTGACCTTTCTTGCTTTCTGTATTAGAAAAATCTTACTGTCTCTTTTAACTTGTGTGGTCTGTTTTCTTACAAAAGGGGAGACTCTTTAATACTTTCCTCTTTCCTTTGTACTTCTCTGCTTACTTACAAGCTGAAGGGAGTAACTAGTGTATAAGACTCCAGCCATGGCATGCTGGGGACCTTCTCTGCTTTCCTGCTTTATAGGTGATACTGATAAAAATGTTTTTCCTTCCTCTCATGAAAGGTCTGTTTTGTATAATAAGAAAAAAAACCCAGAAGATTTTTGTATTAAAAACAGTTTCTCAACCTACTTGCATTGACTTAATTAAGTACACTCTTCCAAGTAGAGCATTCCTACTGTTATACTATGGCATGTTTTGTTTGGCCCCTCTATAATCTTGAAAGAATGGCCAACGAGCCATTTTCCTCCAGTTGTCCAGTGATGACCTAGTAGCCTGTTCCCCATACCTGCAGGATATACTAGTGGTGTTAAACTTCCCTGAGGTTAAAACCTTGGGAAAATTTTGAGAGAAATAACCTTTTGTCCAGACCTGCTCAAAAGAGTAACAGGAATACTAACTAAACTTGTATGACTAAGAAACATTTATTTCATTATTACTTTCCTCTTTCAGATTTGGTGATTTTTTAGATCTTTGAAAGCTTTGGTTATATGAGTGCTACAACAGTGGTAATAGAGAGCAGAGGGCAAAGTGGACAATGTTATCTGAATAAATTAGTGTTTGAAAACAAGGTATTACAATGATGGATGCTTTTGAAAAATACCTGATAGTATGTGGATCAGTTGACTAGTAGTCCTACAAACATGAGACCTTAGCTAGGTAGACGATCATTTCCTTAAGCGATGCTGATAGTTCTATGTCCCCCTGCCACCTCAACAAACATCTGTAGAAACAGACCTTACTGCTCTGAAATGATGTGGAAATATTCAAAATCTGAACCATAGTTGAGTGGAAGATGTAATGTCTGTACATTATATTGAAGCAAAACCCTCAAGCAAAACCGTCAAATAGAACCATTCAGTCTTTCTTTTGCTGAACTGTTTGGAATGTAATTTATTCACAGATTTATTTATTTATTTTTAATTAAGAGCATTTCCATACCTTTGCTTTATCCTTCTTGTATGTCTTTTTCTTGAGCCCGTGCTTATTCCTTTTCTTCTTTTGGGAAATGGCTCTGAAAACAACTGGAAACATGGGAAAAATTTCAATTGTTTTTAGTCTTCTATCATGAGTGAAACAGCATTTGGCTTTCACACTGGTAATTGTACAAATCAGCAACACTGAAGTTGGGGGCTGTCCTTTTATCATTGTGCTTAAATTAAGCTTTGCGTACTACTCAAAGCCTTTGTTCTGTATTCCACCATGAAATATGTGCAAATCCTTGCAAACAAGTCCTTCCTTCTTTCTTGCCCCACACTGTAAGAACAGGTGGGCATGCATTGTTCACTGTAATGAGCAATTTTACAATCTAGGGAAGGTATTTGAAGCTTCCCCTTTTTTTGGCAAAGGAAATAAGTGTCTAAGGGACCAGAATTGAAAATACAGCAATCAGTGTGAAAGAATTAATTATTTCTTAAGTGTGTGAAAGGAGAGCATTTCACTGGACCTTACTGCCAGAAAAGAAAAAGCAAAATGCCTTCATTTTTGTTTCCAAATCAATAGGAAACGAAACTAGCTATTGATGGTGTATGTCCAGAATTAAGGCAAGGAGTTTTCAATAAGCCAAATACTTATTATGGAACATTCTCACAATCAAGTAAGATCAACTTCTTTTAATCTATTCAGTTTAGATACAGGATTTTTATTTTTGCTCAAAGCCCAGATACAAGAATTTCTTCTGCTTCAGTGAGAAAGTTTTTGTTGCGAAATCAGTCTGTCGGTTTTTAGTTCTGTTATCCGACTACTAGTAAATAGCTTGTCATGGGAGATTGTCTTCTCCATGTTTTTTAGTGTTAATCTGTTTGAAGGGTTCTTGACATAGTCTGCATGTAGCAATGCTTAACCATTTTTGGAGGAGAGATGGAAGATGTTGAATAGTTTGAGTTCAGATAATGGATTATGTGATAGTTTATTTTTGATGCAGGTTTAATAAGTCAAATTGAAAAATTAAAAAAAAAAAAAAGATTCCTCTAATAGCTAATAGTATTTTCAAAACAAGGCATTAATGGCAGTGACTAATGTTGTTAGCCCTTCCCCAACTAAAACTAAGTAGAAACAATGTGACAAAGATCACATCATTAGTTTCCTGGAAACCCAGAGAGGTGTGGTGTACCTTATATATCATGGTCTACAGCTGTGTATTTGCTTCTGTTTTAAAAGCTTGGAAACAGAGTTTGCGCAAGCAAATTTGTATGTGAATGATATGCAAAAGATATTGGTAATTTCAAGGAAGAACTTTCTCATTGATTAAAGGTTTAAATTATTGTTTCAGAATGGAAATATTAATACCTATTTTAATATTCTGTGTTATATAGTCCAAATGGAATGTAAAACTTTGAATAATATAACTCTTATACAATTTATATAAGCATATTTAGTAATGTAAAATTTTCCTTATTACATGTATTAATAATAATTTCTGCCATTTAATATTTGGTGCTCACACTAATGATGCAAATGAAATTAATACAATAGAGAAGAACTGTTTTTCTTGAGATGCTAATTAATAATAGAGTGGATTAATGAAAAATGTAAAAATGAGATATCCCAATTTTTTTTTCTTTCTTCTTATTATTCCTCTTGTTAGCTGTATTTTTCATGAGTTAGTGAAAACAAGTAATAAACATTTATTTTGCCCTTTATGCAAATTCCATGGAAGCTATTCCAAACATATATTTTGATTTCAGAACTTTATTTTTAAATTCCTTGCAAGAAAGAAGCATGGGGAGCAGGGTAAGCAGTGATTTTTTGCTGTAAGATGATAAACACTATATGAAGTATCAGAGGTATTTTCTATTTTAAATGTGCATTTTTTTCATTCAAAGTGTAGAGTATATAAACCTACATGGCAGAAAAATGGGTATGGAAGGGAAAACAAAAATAAGCTTAAGAATGCTAACTGTTAGAGTATTTAATGACTAACATATTTTCTGATTTCTATAGAATGTAGGACAATAACTTTTGAATACTAACACATGTGTTTATACATAAACTCTCCAGAAGCTGTCCTATTTGGATCAGAGAGTACAAGAGCTAGATAAACAGCAGAAGCAAACTGAACAAAAACTGGAGCAAAAAAGAAATATTTTGCAGCAACAATTAAATGATATACAGGTGAATAGTTTAATGCTTGTATGGCTTTTTTGAAGTATGTTTAATCTCAAGGGTTAGGCTGTCATTTCTACACAGTTGCCTTGGAACTATATACATACATACAGTGTATGTACTATTTTCTGTCTCTTGCTTGAACTAACCTATGAGGTCCATAGCCTTGAGACAGCATAAAGTACAAAGCAGAATTGATATTGGGGTCATTGAAAAGTCCTTTGCTTTCTTCATTTGCTACACTGGCTCAGATTGCTTGAGGGGCTTTAGAAATGCAATGGAGAAAATCAATAAAGGACGAAAAAGATTCTAGTATAATAGGAAGTGCCTGCTGATTGCATGTTTGCTCAGCAGATGGCATCTTTTTGTAAATGATGGCTTATATCTGCTGTATCAGTTACTAAACTATATAATCCACCAAAGGGAATTATTGAATTTCATTACTGAACACTATGCTTTATATAAACACAGTTATAAACATTAGAAGAAACAAGCATTTTCTTTCTAAGATTCTGTTCATTTTTATTAATCTTTCACTTGCATATTGTGTAAACTTAAGTTAGATATCACAGCATCAAAGATGAGTCATACAGATTAAAGAAAAAAAAAAGAGAAAAGCTTTCATGTTGTTCCGAGTAGCTTTCACGAATCTGGTAATTTCTATTGGAAAACTCGGAGACTTCCTATATATGACAGAATCTTAAATTAAGCATTGGGAAATTCACTGATTCACACAGGTTTCTAAATTTGGCAGGGAAGGCAGAGTTTATACATCCCTTTCTGTTAAAGGTTGTGCTCTACCAAACTGCAGGTTTACCAATAGATCTTAGAACATGTGGAAATGACTGATGAATCAGCATACAGATAATCAGTAATTCTACAATATTTTTCAGTGCATTTATTTCCTATACTTTTTAATTATTCTTTTTAATGCTGCCTAACTGTAAATAACTGTATCCATTAGTTACTTGAGCAATATTTGAGTTGGTGTTCTGGAGGATTATTAGAGGAGTATTCTGGGTAAGTGGAATAAAACAATGTACAGAGACTATTTTATGAGATCTGTAGAGCTCTGAACTGGTAACAATACTTGGATACATTAAAAGGTGCATTCTTAGAGCCTGATGCAGTTCCTTGATCGTAGCAATTGAAGTTTTGTAAACGGGGGGATTTATAAAAGGGGCTGTCTAATTTTTAACAATAACTCCTATTTCTAGCTGTGCAGGGTCACACTATATGATTCTGTTAATCATGTCATATTGTTTTTAAGGAAAAGTTATTTAAAGTTACATTCAGAGATTCTAGTGCTCTCCCATGATTAAGACATTAGCTTGTTTAAAACTTGTCTAGTATGTAGCTTAAATGATGTTATGGAAGAAATGGCTATGATTCCATAGTATTCTTAGTACAGGAGTAATATAGAATCTCCAACTTCCAACTGATCAAGCAATTCACTCAGTCCTTCATAGTTCACCTATTTTAGGACAAGATGAATCACACCCTGGCATCTTCTGCATGTCACTATTGAATCTGAAGTGACTTAGTTTGGTCTACTGACATTTAAATGTCTAAAAGATAGATAACTAGATAAAAGCATATGAACTCTACCCCATAATACAACAGTAGTCTTGTTCAGCAACTAAGAAGAATGAAGAATACTGTTCATGTATTGGAAAGCTGAATGACCAAGTGCCAAGGGACTCATTCAACTTAGGCAGGACACTGGACTTTTATCCACTATAGCAAGCCATAAGGAGCAGATATTCAATCTATCAGTATTTGGATCACAGAATGCAGAGTATCTCACCATTTTTAGGGTGGGGTTTTTTTGTTCTAAAACTTGATTGCAAATTCTCTGTCTTCTGTAATAGGTACCAGATTGCATTGACTCAATGGTTAGCATCCCATAAGCTTGGAAGCCAACATTTTCAGGTTTTATCTGTCTTGGTTAAAAAGTCATTAAAAAAAGTGCAGGAAGTCAAAGCGACAAAATTCTTCTTCATTGGCAGTTTTGTTCTAACCTAGCTCATATGTGAACCTGACTCTTTGGCAAAAAACATGTCATGGCTTCTTTGTGTACATATTTATATCTGGCCCTGATATCTTAATCATCTCAGATTTCATTATTTTTAAAGTTTAAGGCCAGGACAGATCATACAGACATCCTGTATATCACATGCTATCACATTTCTCCAAGTTTTCCTGGTACTGAGCCTAAAACTAATATGATATTTCCTCAGAGGTTTGAGACTCTCTATAGGCAGTTCAGCTGCAAAGGGATTTGCATTAATTACCATACCTTCATTTTTTTTCTAATGATTCTATGTTACTGCAAGAAACCTGAAATTTCCATCTAATCCTATATAGATCCATATTACACTTTTACAAAGTTCAGAGGCCTTAAAAATGTCATGTTCTTGTGGTACATTGCACACCTTCATATCTGTGCTAACATCTGTTACAAAAGCTTTGATTCCTCAGTTTTTTTACAGCTACCTTTTAGGTATACCTCTAAGAAGCACTTCTCTCATAAGGAAAAAGATCATTGGCCTATGCATCAGGCTACTGCTTCAGAAAAATGAGGCAGTATCTAAAGAAGAAATTTTTGAAATACTGATCTTTATTTAAATACTGTGATGCATTCTTTGTCTACTGAATTGTGAGGTCTTGAAATTTGGTATTTATACATGTGTGCACTTAAATTATCTTTGTATATGTGTATATATGTATATATAAGGATAATCAAAAGGTATTTTTCTCCCTCTTAATTTAACCCATTTACATATCTGCTTACAGCCCATTAGTATGGGTTACAAAATCTAATGCAGCAAGACCACTTTAGAAGTATCATCCAAACAGAAGACTCCCACCTGTTCATTACTATTGAACTGCTACAGTGCTTTATGTTTACCTTTTTCATTGTGGCAAAGCTGCAGCTTTGTTTACCAGATACTGTTGGTCTTGAAAGTAAAGTTTGCTTGTGTCATGAATCTTTACATTTTCGGGGTCCTGTGACTGTCAGTCACTTTTGGTATGAAAAAGATGATACTTCAATTTAATCTCTCTTCTGTAGAATAAAGTGAAAACACTTTTTAATTTAAAGGTTTTCAGCAGCATCTCTTTGAGTTGTGTACTTGTAGCTGAGGAAAATAGGCAGGAGTTCAGGAGTCATTATCTGTGCTTTAATCCTCCACTGTCTGCAGCACAGGACAACTATGTTATAAAAGACTTGACATCTAAAAGAGGGCAACTTTCTATTTAGGCAACTAAATGAAAAACACCAGTTTTCAGAGATAATGATAAGCCATATTCTCCCTGGAGAATGGCAACTAAAAATACTGGTTTTTCCTGAAAGTCAAGTTTTTGAGGTATCTGCCTAAAACAGTATTACATTTTGGAAGTACTTTGATGGTCCAGCAATAAAAGCTGCCAGTTAAGACACTGACTCTGCATACGCTGAAATAAATAGGCCCAGACTTAGATCATATGCAAAAATTGTTACTTTTCACTGTCATTAATAAAGTTTTTGCTGTGCAAGTCAGTGCTTATTTCCAAAACTTTTGCGTATGGGAGCAAAAATAAAAGAGGATATGTATTTTATGAAGATGGTGGCCTACAAACATGCATACATCCATATACAACATAGGCAACTGTAAAAATACAAGTGCCATAATAAAATTTGTGGATGTACAGTAGAAGAATTGTGCAACAAGTCAGAGAACTATAACTGGATGTGTAAAGCCGTGCTCTTACAGAAATGCAATTCTTCCAGTTGCACTAAGTGCTTCAACTGCCCCCTCTAAAAGAAGTTCTCTTTATTTGGGTATACAATTTCGTGAATTGTTGCCCATAATCATGTGCTTAAAATACAGTATTTGAAAATCTAGCCCTGCCTAATTTACATGCTATGTATTTTTTTTTAATTCTCAGGAAAAAACTTCATTTGTTTCCAGTCAAATTGCTGAAAACTCCCACACTATGGAAAATTTAAAAAAAGGACTTAAAGAATTAAATGAATTATGGAACATGAAGCAAATAGGGATGGAAAATACAGAAAAATCTGTCACTGATTTGCAGTAAGACCTAACTATTCTATGAATTTTAAAGGATAGTTTATTAGTTTTACTAAAGTAATTTATTAATTCTGCTTTATTACTATTACTAAAGAATAGTTTTATTATTTTACAGTATTATTTCTAGGAAATATAATGTACTTTTCATCAATAATTTGAGAGTATTTTTGTCTGATCACTGCTTGTAGTTTTAATGCATCTGTAGAAGTTATTAATGATAAATTGTCTGCCTACCAAATTGAATTTTGGGCATCAGAATTACTTTCAGAAATCTGATAATATTCATGGTCAGTTGCATCCTTAATTAATGGAGGATTCTACGCACTCTGTGTTTTCTCTGGTTTAAGAAGTGTGGACCTACACTTACTGTGACTGATGAGACCTGAAAATAGTCTCAAAGGGCTCTATCCAACTGATAATGCAGGCTGCCTTCTAGGCCATGCAAGCCTTGGAGGGCTGTATATGCTGATTGCGCAGCAGGCTTACTCTTCAAGGATAAAGGTGAACCTGCTGTGCAATGTCAAAGAGAAAGCAGCTTGGATTGTTGAATTGTACAGGATGACTAAATAGTGAAAAAGTGATCCTTGCATCATTATACTACAGCTCCCTTTCTGTGATCTCATTCACTTAGGTACTGTTGGTCTTGAAAGATCTTTGAGAGATTATTCCTTGAAATTATTGACTGGGGAAAACCACGTATTTTTCTATGTAATTTTTTTAGCTGAATATGTGGTACTGGATATGGGGTTTTTCCAACTCTTGATTCAAACAGAATGATTCAGAGGGACCCAATGTGCAGTGGAACTTACTGGACTTCAAGAACGGAAGGCATCTTTCCATGACTGAAAATCTCTTCTGGTTTTCCACAGCTCTGTAGCCAGCAGTCAGTAGTTTCATATCACTGATACGTTATATTCAGACTCAGAGAAGAAAGGGATAATATCAACACAAAGTGGCACTGAAAGTTCATTCCAGCAATTCATTGTTTCTATATAGCTAAGAAGTCTGTTTCTCTTTCAAAGAGGAATTTTCTTGCAAATTCTCCAACTTCTAAATCTAAAATAGATAGTAATGAAAACTTTGCATTTTTCTTGAGAACCTGCTTTTAGAGATTCCACCTAATAGAATGAACTGTAAAGTCAAAAAAAGTCCAAAAAACCCCCTCAGACTTCTAAATTATGCATCCAAAATGGCTAGTATTCCTTTTTGTCATTCTCTGAACACCGAAGATGCAGCACAAGGGAATTTCTCCATCATGTGACTTGCTGAAAACTGGCAGCATGCTGGTTAGCCTTCCGGTTATCAGAGCACTCAGACTCTCCGTGCTTGAGGGGCAAAGGAGAAGAAGAGTTTGGGGTTGTTGGTGTTTTTTCATTGCTTACTGCTTCTCATTAGTGAAGATTATGGTGACAATATTCAGAAACAAATTTTCTTTCAGGCTCATCTACCTTCTTCTATTAATGTTTCCAATAATCTGACATATCATGTGGCATTTCATCAGTCTATCTTAAGAAAGTCTGCTCTAGCCATTTCCTGTTATATTTTGTATTATATCAAAATATGTTCAATATCAAATGTGCTTATCTATTTGAAATGATCTTTCCTCTTTTTGTAAGAGTGCTGATACCTGCCTGACTTGATAGAAAAACTGGGAATAAAAATTAAACTGCTTTTACTTTTACTCTTGGCTATTATTTCCATTTTTTTTGGCACATCATCCGGCTAATTCTAGCCTGATCTGGTGGAGAAACTTGAGGTAAAGGAGTCCCTACTTCTGCTTTCAGTCTTCGCTGTTGTCCTTTTGTAGATACTTCCTAGCATCTTTCTCTGAATAACACTTCCCTGACTTATTGCTTACCATTAATGCAATAAAAAGACTAAATAATAGCTATTAGAGTGAAAAAGAAATATTGACACAATGTTCTCAAAATAACAGTAATTTGAAATAAATACTTCTTCCACGATAAATTTGACTACAAAACTGAGGTCTACTGCAAAATTTAGCCTAACCTGATAAAATTACATGCCACAGGTATCCCATCTAGAAAGTGTCTTATACCAATGAGTTTTGAGAAATTGTTTTCACACCCTTGGAAGACATAAAGACATGTCTTCACATCTGAAGTTAAGAAGGAACGTGAAATACATTCACTCAATTTTTTTTATCTCAGTGGAGTTTTTTGCTAATTAAATTGAAAGGATGATGTGCAAATCTTGTAAACTTAAGGTTTGTGTGAGAAGCATCCTTGCTTGTATTGGAGCCCTCACCATTTATATGCATCAGTTCCCATATGGTGTGCCTACCTCCAGTGAGAAGGAAATAAGGGCAGGAAGCAAGTTAAGGGGATGTACTGGAGATTAGGAAGGCTGGAAGGGTTTTCAGTGGAAAGGAATTGTAGGTAATTTCTGATGGATCCCTTAGCCCCTCTTTAGAAAGGTTTTTGTAGACACTGATTCAGAGGAGGCCTTAGATGCTTTAATTTTCTGCAAAGGGGATTGTTGTTCTGCAGAGAGTATCAGAAGAGACTGTGAGGAGGATCTTGTGACCTCCAGAATTTAGAACTAAATTCCAAAACTCCTAAATACATCTGTTCTGTGAAGTATCAGCTAATCAATAAGAAAGATAACAGCTTATTATTGGTCCCAGCTGCTCCTAGCTTGACAGCATAGATGGCTCCTGAGCCATCAGCATAATCTTTACATGACAGATTTTTCCCTTTCTCAGACTGTTTGATTTGTTTTAAAATAAAAAAAATTAGTGTTACAGTAACATTGAGTTTACACGGCAAAACCTTAGAATTAGAAAAAGTAGACTTAAACTTGTCTCTTGAGTTTCCTTTTTTGTGTGCACATTGTGATACAGTCTTTATTATGCAGCCAACTGTTACATTACCTACAAGGCTCTAGTTTAGGTTATCTTGCAGAAAATCAGTTTGAAATAATTTTTTTTCTTTTTTTTTTAATTTCTTCTGTCTAAAAGTAACAGAAATACAGACCCTGGGGGAACAGAATGTTAGTAGAGTGAAAATCTCTGAAAATTGCTTACTTTACATATTTCATATGTACAGGTTAAAGAAACCATACTAGGTATGGGCAGAGAAAAAGATGAAGTATTAGAGAAATGGTGTGAAGGTCCCACTTCCAGTCTCAATAAATAATAAAAAAGTGGTCACCCAATATGGCACTGGTCATGGGCTCATTCTGTGTCTCAGAATATCATTATTCGAGCAGATACTTTACATGTGGGAGTGAACCAGTCCATTCTCTAAAAAGTTGTTTTAAAAATGCAAGCTGTTTTTTAAAATTGTGAGAGTTATGTACCTCAATAGACTCATTGGATATGGATTGATAGGCACAGTGTCTTTAAGTGGTCTGAACATTCATGATAAGCTCCATCATATAGCTCTTTGTTTTTTTAAAGGGTATCATTATTTGCAATAAGACATTATTTTATCCATTATGAAATTAAACATTAAACCTGTAAGTAAAGACTAAAAAACAGTATAACAGAATACTTCATTGAATATTTTTTTTCTTTTGAAGGAAAATTTTAAGTGGTGTGATGTTTAAGCAGCAAAATGTTCAGATAGTATTTAATCATCTCCAAGATGAACTAGTGGAATATGAGAAAAGGTTAAAGCAGGAAGAAAAAACATATAGAGAATTACTACAGATTAGAAAGAAAAACCTGAAAGATTCCAAAGTGAGTATTATCAAAGCTGGGTTTCTTTATGTAAGAAGTGAAACAATTGTTTGGTTAGTTCTGGCTATTTTTATGTCTAAAAAGGATATCAGTTTTATCAAAAGTTTGAAATAAGTAGTATCTTCTTGTCCATATGCAAGTATTTCTAATTAAATAAATTACTATTTTTCTGCAGTAGACTTCTTTGTTTCTGTGAATAAAGAAGTAATTCTAGGAAAATTTTAAAGGTTTTCATTTGCTTTGGCACTTCTAATTTTTCATTAGTGCTTAGGGCTGTTGTATACTTCCCTGTTTTCTTTTGCTTTGATTTGTGGATACCTCTGGGAAAGAAAAGACAAGACACCACTTCTGCTAACTTGAAAAATCTTTTCCTCCTTTTCACCAAGTTCTCAGTAACAAATAAATCTCAGATAATTTTGACTAAGATCAGCATCAATAAGTTTCCATTCCTTTTTAATCATTTAAGTACAAGAATAGTGCTCAGTGCATGCAATCTTCATCATAGTGCAGCAGTCAGACTTTGGTTTTTTGTATAAAGCTGTTTCTGAACTGTTAGGATTTACTCCTTAACCAGACCCTCATCTGGATCTTAGATGCTGTGGTTGATACCAGGCAGATGGGAGCCAGAGTCTGTGTAGATGTAACTGAGGAATCAAAGCTATCTGAAACAGAATTCTAAAATACACAGTGGTAATAACCACAATTCTCTAAGTTCTTCTCTGTATTATTTTAATATTTAAACTTTTTTCCTTAAGAAAATGGATAATTGCCTAATACTTCATGTATAATTTTCTTTGTTTTTACATGAAAATGATAACATTAAAATGTTTCTCCTTTGGGGAGACATTCTGAGATTAAGATTTTTGCAATTGTAGCTGTGTTAAAAATAATGAAAATATTCCACTTTTGGTCTTGTGTTCTTTATTTTTATGTCCATCATATACTGTTCTCAGCTTAGAATAGTTTAGATAAACTACTCAATTACATTCTCTTTAGTATTCATTTTTACTTCCTATTTCCAATGTGTTAATTAATGTTTTTGTTTGTTTTCACAAAATCTGTACTGATCAGGATATGAAAGAAAGGGAAATAGCAACAAAACCCCCATATTTCTTAAAAAATAGAAATTGCTCCTTTATTAATTTTTACAGGGATACTAGTCCTTTCAAAATACCATATTTGGATCCTTTGTTGTGTTAAATTAATTCTGAGGTCAAAAATACTTGCCAGGATGTTGACTTGCTCATCATTGCCTTAACTTCAAAAATAACTGTAAGGATGATTTGGTGAAGTACCTTTCTTATCTCCTTCTCTAGGACATCAAGATTTGTTTTTTCTAACTTGCCCTGTTTCATCCTGTCTCGTCTCTTCTCCCATCTCTTTTACACATTGAGTTATGGGTATTGCTTGAAGTACAGAGCTCTTAACAGTATTTTGTTACTAAATTAATGTTGGAGTTATGAGATTATGCCAAGCTTTTGGTGGTTAAATATAAGTGGAAATATTACGCTGCATGCTTGAGAGCCTGTTTTAGTTTTTACTGGAACACATTGCTGGTCTCTGTGATGACAACTCTCCATCTAGGCCTACAGCTGGAATGGAGGCTCACACTGTCACCCTTTTAATGTTACCTTGTTATTGCCTAGTCATTTTTATGTCATTCTTTGCTATTTTTATGGAAAAAACAGATAAAAGCATTTATTCATGTCTATAAAATCCCAAACCCCACTGATCCATTTGAAAACTTTTTAAAAAAATAAGAAATTAAAAATAGAATATCTCCTGACTGTTTATATTACATCAGAAAGTTCTTTTTCTCTACCTCCTCACATGGAGTTCATTTACTCTATTTTTCTGACTAGTCAGGAAAGACTAAACTGGTGGTAACAACACCAGCAAAGCCAAATATTCCTTCAGTACCTTATGGAAAATAACAAAAAAATTCAGCAGTGTCTTCAGTTTACTACCCAGCAGAAATGAGCAGAAGGCCAAGTACCAGTGGGTGGAGAAAGTTTCTGAGGACATTGGAACTAGGATTTACAGGC
Source organism: Haliaeetus leucocephalus (assembly GCF_000737465.1). Taxonomy (NCBI): domain Eukaryota; kingdom Metazoa; phylum Chordata; class Aves; order Accipitriformes; family Accipitridae; genus Haliaeetus; species Haliaeetus leucocephalus. The sequence continues at coordinate 5,637,354 of NW_010972864.1, read as the reverse complement.
AGGCTCTTCAAGGAGGCTAGCTGTGATTTGTGGAAGTTGCGCCATGGCTTTTAGAAGGATGACCAGTGTGGGTCTCTGGAAAAGATCACTTGGACAGCTTTCAGAAGTTTTTCCTGACAGTAAACATTCAAATCATCTATCTTGCTCTGGTATTGAATGATAAAGATAAATTTTCTCCTTTAATTGGGGTTGAATGAAAAAGCATTTAAGTTCTGATTTTTGAATTTCACAATTTCCGCAACAGTCCTGACTTCAGGTAATGTGGTACAATGATTATGAGGCTTTGTCCCCCAGGTCTGGAGGTGAAACCTGGTTTACTGAAGTAGTAATGGTGCATACATGTCAGCCCAGTTTTCACAGTCTTTGCTTCTCTGAGTCTGAAGCTGGGTGAGACCATTCAACCCTCAATTGATAGATAATTCAATAGGAATAGATTAAGCATATTTTTAAGGTAAGAGATGAGTGGCTGAAAAAGTAGTCCTCACAGGATTAACACCCATGGGGAGAAAACAATAAAAAAGCAATGCCCTAAATTCTGGAGTACAGAGTGATGCCGTGAAAAAGTACAGGGAGCTGTTCAAGAGGTTCTGATCTAGGGTTTCTAGAGATTCTAGTGAGATATTGAGAACTGCCTGTCTTGGTAATTGAAAAAATTATAATACTTTGTTCCAAGTTTCATGAAGTACAAAAACTAAAAGGGGATGTTTCCTATACAGGCTCTGAATATGTATGGTAATGTCATACGTATTCTTAGCTAAGGTGAAAACAAAACCTCAAGCAACTCAACATAAGTTGTATCTTTTAGTTTGGGAGAAGTGCTGTTAGATACTTTGGTTGATTCAGGGCCAGATTTAAGCAGGAAAACAAACTCTTGACTCTGAAAATGGAAAGTTAATTCATAGTTCCTTCTACTTAAGGAGAAACGCAGATGTACATGTTGATACAAAAAGCTAGAGGTGCACAGCTAGCAGTACAGTTTGGAGATTAGAATTACCAATCATCCTCATTATCTCATTTTTAAGATGGACAGGTATGAGACATTACACCTTATGCAGAAAAGAATGATGCAGTAATAAATGAAAGACCAGTGAGATTGAAAATCCCAGCCTGAGATCTATGAAGAGGTCCAGTAAAATGTCCTTTTTGCGGTGACTTGTAGATTTTGTGAGGGTGAGTAAAAGCCAGTAAGTGAGAACAAGAGGAAGGAAAAACTTTTTGCCAAGAAAAAAAGGTTTGAATAGTTTGACAGGAAGTGGATAGTGAGTGATATCTTTATTCAAGCAAGAGGTCCCTCTCTCCTGAAGGCTAGATGGAACTGTTAAATCCACAAAGGAGATTAAACAATCTCTTATCAAGAGATAAACTGGCCAGAAACTAGGTGAGAAATTTGGTGAGAAATCTAGGGACCCTTGTTGTCAGCATCGTGAAGGGAAATGGAGTTGAAGAATGGTCCTGATGTGGGAGAATCCGCATAAGAAGCTGGTGGCTTCAGCACAGGTCCAGACAGAAAAAGAAATTTTGTGGGGCAATTCTTGTGGTGCACTGAGGGATAGAAACTGTCTATTCATGATCAGGACCGAACTGGTTGCTCTTGAGGAGCACACATTGTGTGATTTGGCTGGAGAGCTGAATCACTGATTTGCAGACCTTCTAGATTCTGTCTTCTCACAGGAGAAAGGGCTGCCAAGTGATAAGACTATGACACATGAATGTAACAAATGTCACAGCTAAGTACAAGGTGTGACTTTTGTTTTACTAACATGCATGCTACTAAATGGCAAAATTTACATGTATAATGATGAAGTTATACCTTATAGGCATATTTTATTACTGTGCTATTTGTAACTACTCTCATAGCATCTCATTACCTTATGTTCTACAGAGACAGTACAGTCCCCAAACTATCATATTGCCATTTGGTTCAGTGCTGATATGTGCTGTATTAAACACACAGATAAGAATTCTTTGACATAACAATTCATAATGAGTGTTGGATCACGTTCAGAATGATTATGTTGTGCCATGTTTTCTTAACCTCAAAACAAGACTGCTTGCTCTTATTTTCTGCTGCTAATGTGATTATTGTACTTTCAATTAAAGTAACTGTAAAAATGATTACTGTGATTTTTGAAGGCTGAGCAAGACATTTTGAATGACCAAAACTCTCTTGAAATGTGAAAATTTGTCCTCATTAGTGTTTGCTATTGGACACATGATAATATATTTCTGAAGTGCAGATGTATAAATCTTTAAATTCAGACATCTTTATATACTTTTGTATATACATCTCTATGTACTTTTGATAAACACATTGAATGCTGTTACCCAAAGCATTAACAGATGTACTGATACTTTGACTTTCTCTTTGCTTTGAAATAGTAGCCATAATGTAACTTCCTAATTCTATTAATTAACATTAGTCTTCTGCTAAAAACCCCTTACCTCCCAATGTTTCTAGATTTCCTATGAATTTATTTGACTGTTGCATGATACTGAAAAGAAGGTAGTAATAAATCGATATTTCTTTAGCATTGTACCTTAGAACTGCACCAAGTTCAGCAATGTTTCATCTAAAACTGAATGAGAATTTCTCAGATATTTAAAAGGGCATTTGGAAGTTCCTTTAATGGAATCACAATATGGTTTCCTTATCACAATGCAGAAAGGTTAAAAATTTTTACTTTATATTTTATAGATACTAAAATAAGTTTTGAATCAGTTACTATTAAAAAAAAGTTTAGTCTGCAGATGTTTAATCAGAATGTTTTTACCTTAACTTAAATGTTTTTCATGTTAAAACAAATCAGCAAGGTCTTATGAGCACTTTCTTTTTTGTAGAAAAGCGTTTTCCATCTGGGGAATGATATATCAGAAAATCCGTGTCCAGTTCTAACAGCTAGTCATGATATGTTGTTTCATCAGATATTGAGACTATTACTAATGAAATCATCTACAAAATGCCATATTTCAGAAGGGATTGTTATAGAAATATGATAATATACTGCTGAAAGCTGAATTAAGAAATAGGGAAAAACAAAGTTAGATCCAGGGGACTGTTTATCATCATGGTATTAGGTAAAATCCACTGGGTGTCTTTTATCATTTACTATTCATCTATTTAGCTTATCTTTTCTTCTAGTCATTCTTTTCAGTCTTGCTGCACTAATACCTTCAGAGCAGTTTCCATCTCTTACTTTCAAAAAATACTGTTAATCAATATTAATGTTGCTGAAGAGCTTTGTTACAGCATAGCCATGTAAACACAATAGTTATATTTGAAGATATATGACAAAAGAGGATTTTTTTAAAAGCTAGAGAGCCGTTGCTCCCTTTAGGCTATTTTGTGTGTGTGCAGGGTAAGGATAACAAATAGTCTGGCTATAAAATTGTCTTTAATTAGTTGACTCAGTGGCTTCCAACAGTGTGCTACACTGGTATGTGGGACTCCCATGTTACAAGATAGACTTCTGACTCTTACTCCATGCTCCTGGGTAGTCTTAGCTTATCGACTTACATGCTGTCCTGTGGGAAGTGCTGGCAGTATTACCCAAATAACCATCCCACTGATTTTATTGGCTCATAGGGAAGTCATATACCTTCCCTTCTGAGGAATATGCATAGCTAGAGGTTGGGTGCCATGACGGTAATAATACTCTGAGTGAAAATCAAAAAGTGGAAGGTTAATAGAGATTTTAAAGGTTAGTTCTATATATCTTCATTGAAAAACACGCCATATGCATAATAATTAAAAGCAAATTAACCCTCACTGTATTTTAAACAGCATCAATGAGAACTATTGTAATGGTCTAATTTTTTTTTTTAAATTAAAACAATTATTAATTATTCTTTCTACAAACACAAAGGCTCTTCCTAACATTGCAAACCAGTTTTGATTATAATTTCTTCACTCATAATATTTCAAAAATACTTTGATTTTTGCCAAGGGTGCTGTTCTAATTTGGAAGAAATTATTTTCTGCATTTTCTATTATGGATGTGGGAATTAAAAAAGAGTTTCCCACAATTTGTTTTCACGTAATCTAAAATCTAGTGCAAGTCTGAAACATGCATATTGAAAAATCATAATTAATGCCTGAAAGTGCAACTGCATGGAATAGTAGGAGGATGTGTGTAGGCTTGGGAGCTGAAGAATTGTGGTGGGCTGACCCTGGTTGGATGCCAGGTGCCCACCAAAGCCGCTCTATCACTCCCCCTCCTCAGCTGGATGGGGGGGGAGAAAATATAACAAAAGGCTCGTGGGTCAAGATAAGGACAGTTTAATAAAGTGATAGCAAAGGTCGCGTGCGTGAAAGCAAAGAAAAAACAAATGATGTTATTCTCTCCTTCCCATCAGCAGGCGATGTCTAGCCGCTTCTCGGGAAGCAGGGCTTCAGTACGCATAGTGGTTGCTCCGGAAGACAAAATGGCCCCCTTCCGTCTCCCTTTACTTAGCTTTTGTATCTGAGCTGATGTCATATGGTATGGAATATCTGTTTGGTTAGTCTAGGTCAGCTGTCCTGGTTATGTCCCCTCCCAAGAACTTGCCCTGCCCCAGCCTGCCATTGAGGGGGGGCAAAAATGTTGGAGAGACAGCCTTGATGCTGTGCCAGCACTGCTCAGCAGTAGCCAAAACACTGGTGTGCTATCAACACCTTTC
>NW_010972864.1:5620198-5627698 GCF_000737465.1 Haliaeetus leucocephalus | reverse complement strand
GCTGAACACTTCTCTTGTGTATTCAGTGACAAATGGCAATCACTTTATCATTTATCTTATGACAAATAGCAGATTCAGCCACAAACTGCTGGCCGTAGCAAACTTACAGGATGAAGTTCTTTATTGTTTATGGTTTGTGGGTTGATGTATTCATGCCTTGTTTATTTGTGAAATGAACAAAAATCAGTAAGCAGGCATGAACAAAAAATTTGGCCACACAATCAGTTGTATTCCCCACCCATCCCCATTTTCCAAGGACCTTGCAAGGAAATTCGCTGAACTAGGTCTAAGCTGTAAGCCGCCTTTAGAAAAAAAAAAAAAGTCATTAGAGGATGCACCAAATTGTGACATTATGCCCTTAAGCCAAAATAACACAGAATGGAGTTCCTACCTCGCATTAACCTCCTGAATAAGGGTCTTCAGTTTCATAGATAGCTATTGTCATAAGCAAGTGATGTCAGACAATGATAGAAAAAAATTATCATACTTTGATAGCAGTCAACCTGAGCAATATTTCAGTTTTTACAGGCTTCTGTATTTAAAGGCAGGTAATCAACATGTTTTATGAAATTGCATATTGTATTACTAAATGCAATTTTAGATTGGTTTTACTGTGGTTATTGTGCACTTATTTATGTAAATTGAGTACATATCAGGTTGTCATTAGGGGGCAAGGTTTTTTCTTATTCTCTTCTTTAACTTTCTACTTAAAAAGGGTTCTGTTCTGTATGGTGTTATTGTAGAATTTTCTTACCAGGAACCCATATAAAAAGATACATGCAGTTAGCTGTAGACAAGGAGCAAGGATGTCTAGAATTTTGTGTAGCAGGAACTAAATCCATAGTTAAGATCTTAGATGAAAGAACCCTTTTTCCAAACTTTATCCTGTGGTGTGAAGCAGATATGACTATCTTAGTTGTAATGAGCTGTAGAAGGAGACGGTTTCTCAGATAAATGAGACTTCGCCCAGTTAGGGCTTTAAAAATAAGAAACTTAGTCTGGAATGAATTAAAAGGTCAGTTACTGTACATGAAGTGCTGGTGTGATGTGTTCTCATTGATCTACCCTATGTGAAATTCAAGTCACTTCATTCTGAGTGTTTGAGCGTACTTGCTTCTAATCTTGGTCCATTTTCTGGCAAAGCAGACCCTAAATTTGGTGGAATCAGCCTTCATGAAGCTATCTTGCTGTAGGAAACCCTTGGGTTACATAGCTAAATCATAGCTGGTCCTATGTTATTACCATTCCTAGTTGCAAGGAGTTGGCTGGAACACAAGGTGAAGGAGGTGGGATCAGGTCTTAGGCGATGTTACAGGTTTGCAGACTTTTTGCAGCCTGAGGCATTTACTCTTAAACTATGTTCTGTGATCAACCCAACTCAATACAGTTCCACAACTGGGAGAGTGCAAAGCACACATCTATGGTATCTCAATTCCTATTGTCCCCACATAAACTTCAGCTTCAGCCGGGGAGCTGCAGAAGCAAAATTTTACATTTGAATGTCCTTTTAGATCGGGAATTGAAATTTGTGGTAATCCATAGATATAAGCCTGAATCATTAATTCAGTTCAGCCATTAGGACTTCAATCACAGGGTCTTCACCAGAGCAGTTTAGACCCAATACGTATATTTGTCCTGCCAGACTTCAAAACTGTATGCCAACTTTGTAATAAGAACCAGATGCTTTTAGTACCAAAGTGAGGTTTCAGCTTTTTTCATTTTGACTATTAGTTCATGAACAGACAAATTATTTTTCATCTGGGTTCATAGTTCATTGATTCATTGGCATATGAATTGTGTGGTGTCTATACTGCAGTAAGGAACTGCAAAACTTTTCAAAGACCTCATCAACCTAAATTATTTCTTTATTTCATTTTACTAGCTTCATGTCTATACCAGAGGAAAAAAAAAAATCAGATCCCCAAAAGGTGTGGTATCTATGCAACCTTCTTTTTTGGTATTTGTCGTGGTTTAACCCCAGCCAGCAACTAAGCACCACGCAGCTGCTCACTCAATCCCCCCACACCCGGTGGGATAGGGGAGAAAATCGGGAAAAGAAGCAAAACCCATGGGTTGAGATAAGAATGGTTTAATAGAACAGAAAAGAAGAAACTAATAATGATAATGGTAACACTAATAAAATGACAACAGCAATAATAAAAGGATTGGAATGTACAAATGATGCGCAGGGCAATTGCTCACCACCCAGCTAGTTGCCGACCAACACTCAGTTAGTCCCTGAGCAGCGATTCCCTGCCCCCACTGCCCCCAGTTCCTATACTAGATGTGATGTCCCATGGTATGGAATACACCGTTGGCCACTTTGGGTCAGCTGCCCTGGCTGTGTCCTGTGCCAACTTCTTGTGCCCTGGCTGGGCATGAGAAACTGAAAAATCCTTGACTTTAGTCTAAACACTACTGAGCAACAACTGAAAACATCAGTGTTATCAACATTCTTCGCATACTGAACTCAAAACATAGCACTGTACCAGCTACTGGGAAGACAGTTAACTCTATCCCAGCTGAAACCAGGACAGTATTTTATGGAGACTATTTATGAGTTTAAATAACCATCAAATGTCCATTATGATCATAAGATGATTACCTGTCAGCAAAAGCATCTATCATTACTAAATCCATGATCTTGATTAGCAGGGATCTAGGAAAATTGGAGACACATTGGTGTCAGTAGTTTGATCTGAAGCATCTTCTTTTTACTCACTTTTCTCAACATAAAGATAAGGTGCATGATAATTGTCAATTGCAATTGTGTTACTCAATATTGATTTATTGAACATGGTTAGGCCACTTGTTTATAAGGAAAAGAAAAATTTTCTAAGAAAGGCATCATCTTCAGTAGAAGGGCATAACTTCCTGTCTTTTACCAATTGAGGAAGTATTCTTAAAAGATATGAAAACATCTGCCTTTTTATTATGAAATTTTAATTCTAGAGCTTTATGCAATTGCTTAGAATTCTGTATTTTAAATATCTTCTCTAAATGATTATTTAATAAATTTGCAGGGGTATTTGTTGTTTCCAGAACGCAACTTCGTAAGTCTGGCAAGTAGTACAGAGTGCAAGAATAACTTAAACTGCTAAAAAATTCTTTACTGTATGATTTACATTCTGACCCTATAGTCAAAGGCAAGAGAACTATGCAAAGGTAATCTCATTTTTATAGCTATGGCTCACACACTACAGCCAAAAATAGTACTCAGTCTTTTTTTGAATACTTCTACCTTACATGCTGTGAGTCTTACCTCACACAAGCCTGTCAAGAAAAATGGAAGGTTCAGAGCTGAACCTGCCATCATATGATAGAGCAATTTTAGTTACAATCATTTTAAACTATCTGATTAGAGAAGACGGATTTGAAGTCAAAATGGCTCAACTGGCAATGCATTAAAGAAAAAATGGGCCACAATGATTTTATAGAAGGTCTTTTTGATGATTGTAACATCATAGGGCAGTATAGACAGTTGCCTGAGGCCAACCAAACTCAGTAAGCAGTCCAACAAACAACCCAAAAACTATGTTACTGGGCTTTGTGACAGTGAAATCACGCACACTAAATATCAGTTTGGGGTAGAGGGAGTGGAGTCTTGTAGTAATTGTATTGAATTCTCTCTTGAAAGAGAAGCTCATGAAGAATATAAGCGTCGGTAGTGAAAGAACTCTGGTTACAGTCTTTCCTTTAAAATGTAATCATTAAAATCATTAAAATTTAAGATGTATCAAAGAAATGCAGTTTTGATAATAAATGAGTGTGTATCGTCAAAGATTTTCAAATGGATACGTACTTAAATTTATTATGTGTTACAAGACTCCTAGAGTGTATTGTCTCTTATTAGACTCATCAATGTAAGTTTAAAAAAAAGGATTTTTGAGCGAACGCACCTTTCATTAGGTCACCAATCAGAAGCTGCACTGAATCTAAAAGCGGGAATTTGTAGCTAGGCAACGTCAGTGTTTTGTTGTGGTCAGTGCATGCCTAAGGTCACAAGTGATGACTTTTTGTTTATCATGTAGTCTGAAGGAGAGAAGATATTCTGATTTTATATTAATAAATTCATATCAGTAGATCTGGAATTTGTTGCACATCAACCCCAAATCTAGTGTGTCTAATAAAATTCAAACTCTGAAATCTTCTTTATTGAGTTGGAAGTATACAAATATCTCCTACCATTCCCTGCCATTTCCTATAGTGGGTCAAGAGCAGGTTCAATGTAGAACTAAACATCCCATCACACCATTTTGCTTTTTCTACTGCAAAAGAGAGAAGCTGACGCAGAACCTCTTCTTAGCTCCAGCTCCAAAATGGGATACTGCTAGCCTTCCCATAAGAGTGCTATGTCTAAAAGACTTATTTAGAGTGTTGGGAGTTGAGATGTAAGCCCGCTCCAGTAGAATTGTCTCCTTCTTCTTGATGAAGGGAGCAGAGGTTTTGATAAATTGCAAGGTAGCCATTTGCTGCTTTTTCTGTCAATTTTGGACATGAAATAAGAATGTGAATGTTGATTATTGTAGCTAGGAATAATAGGATTTTTAGGACCATACTTCTTAAGAGATTGCTTGATTAAGTCATAGACAGTAACTGAGGTTATACCTGTTTCTGCAATGCAGATAAACCCCATAGGAATGCAAGGGGTTATTTCAACTCAATAAATTGCATACACCAGTATATTTTATTTTGGTACAAAACAAATTAAGCTGGTAGACATGAAGAAAAGAACACAATTCTACAGTTTTATTACTTGATGATCCTGTCTGCCCGCTAAGGAAGGACAGAAAAAACTCCAGTATATTCTGTTTATATTCATTCATGGAAAATAATAATCTGTGTAGATGAATGATTTATCTGTCATATTTTCTAGCACTGCAGTTCCAGTGCTGGTAGTTAGATCATAACAAGTTTGTTAGTAGAGACTCGTGTATGTGACATATGGAATGCAAAACTGTCTAGTCATCCACCAGTATTCTGTACTTCCACAGTCTTTAAGCATTTTCAGTCAGCCAAAATTTTCTATTATCAAAAATCATTTAACTGCATGATTTACTCAGGTTGATTTCAGTAGCTTAAATTTCCCAGCAAAATGTGTCCCTAAGAGGAATGAATGGTTAAATTAGCTGAAATAGCACTTTTGAGAAACCGAACAGGTGTGATTTGAATACACATTTTACTTAGATGTTAATAGCTGGGCAGACCTATGCTTTGTTAATAGAAATAGAAGTCATTATTTAAATCTTATTTAAATTTGTTTAATTTGCCTTTGGGTTTTTAGCTAGAACATACTACCCACCTCTCTTCATTAAAGTATATTGCTTTTTTTTTTAGGAACGATGGTGGTCAAAAGCTGTTATTACTGTTTGATCATGTCAGAGATTAAAGTACTTGCAAACCATTTTGCATGTCAGTGAGCACAGGGATGTTCCAGTGCTGGTAAACAGCATTTTAATAAGCACATCATTTTTCAGTAGGCAGTGGTACAGAGTAGTCAAATAAGAATTAGAAAGTTTGCCATTTTGAAAGTTCGGGGTTTGTACAGGAAGCTTGATAAGATAATAGACTTCATATAGATAGTAGAGAAAACAAAGTGGGACAAAAAAACAGAGGATATTTTAAAGAAAAAATATCAATCATCCTTTCTTGTCTAAAATCATAAAAGAATTTACAAATGAGTGTCTCAGGACTGTTTGCCCAATAGGTAAAAATGGCAGTTTTTTTCAGGGGTCCCAATCCAATTTGGTTGCAAGTTAAGAACCCAGTTTTGTAAAAGGACCTGCATGAGCAGATTTTGCATGTGTCAGAGTATATTTGAATGAAGATCTGCACTGGTAGTTCCCTTTCTTAGAATTACAAAGGTCATAAAAATATAAATAGGTTCTTCCTCAGGTTGATGGAGGTTTTGATATGGATATCAGTAGAAGCTCAAGTGGCCTGTTTGTATAGCATGACTTAGCAGATCTGATAAAAATGGATTCTGTTACTGTAGATCAGGAGATTGAGAATTCAGATTGGCTAGAAGTCTTTTTTTCTTTTTCGACTAAAATCTGAAAATTCCTACTGACTTAACTGAGAAAATAACAGAAACATAGATTCATTGTAAAGATCCAAATTAGTTCAAAACCCAAGTTTAACCAATATGTAGTAAAGATGTTTTTCTTGATAAGCATTTATCATTCAGTGTTGATTTTTAACTTGATATACAGTAAGCTTCACACAGATAAAGTCATCTACAGAGTACTTAATAGAAGATAAGAACCATGATACCTATTTCATGGTTTTGTCTACTTCCATTTTTTCAGAACATCTCCTAGCTATTGTAGAATAGGAAGACTGTATCTCCCCTCTCCAAAATCTATACGGCCTCATTATCTTCAGCAGAAACTTGGCTTTTAAGTAGTTAAGTTTTTTTTCCTTGTTTCTTTAGTATTTTGCACATTGTCTTTATCTAGATCTAAATTTACTTTATGCTACAAAGATAGTTAAAAGCACAAGGAGTTCCCAAAATGAAGCTGAAGAGTTTTACTCTGTTGGAAAGATCACCATTTACAGTAACCCTTATGCAGAAACATGTACTGATATTCAGTTCCCTTCTTATCATTCCTAAGAGCTTTTCACACTTCAGTTTCCACAAATGCAATTGTTGTGGTGCAATAAGGTTTAGAAAACCACTGTTGCATAGTGATATTCTTCTGCGCTGGACAAGACAATACCTATTTTTTAAAAACATGCTGGATTAAAAAACGTGTCACAAATAAGGGGAAATGTTGTATTTGGGATTTTTTTTTAATCCAATATTTAAAAAATTCAGGGATTCTTCAATTTAGCAAAAATGCTCAACATATATTTTCATGTTTATTAAGTTTTTTATTTCAAATGTAGTAGTGATTTAGTCTGTAGCCCTCTAATGGGATTTAATCCAACTGAATTATAAACTTGGAGAGTACCAACTGTCTTAGAAACCTACATTTACGTTATAAGTTTACAACAGTAGAGCATGCAATACTGCACACCAACAACCTGAATAACAAAAATTTTAATGTTAATTTAATTGATGTATGAAATCTAAATATCTCAGAATAGTTTCAGGTGACTAAAAACTTTGTCATTCAGCTTAGATGAATTTTAAGGGATTTATAAGTAGAAAATGAAATAGGTGTAGAATCATTGAAATTTAAAATTAGTGTCCATTCAATAAGAATATTTTAGTGCACAACTTGTAATTGCTTGCTATTTGTAATTAAAAAAAACCAAAAGGTTGAGTCAAAGTCAAATTTAACATGTAAGTGTATTTTCTCTCATGTTAAATGTAAACTCAAATGTACTGTTATTTGATCTATAACATAACCCTTGGAACATAGAGCATTAGTATATTCTCACAGGTAATCTGTAGGCTAACCCATACCTACTTACTGTTCCTTGACAACTGAAATTTAGTAAGTGCATCCGTACTGAAAGATAGCAAAATGGTTTTACCCTGAACTGATGAATGGT
>NW_010972864.1:5619886-5620188 GCF_000737465.1 Haliaeetus leucocephalus | reverse complement strand
GTGCAGGAGGTAGAAATAAACGGACGCCTGTAAAGTTGAAAGCAGACGACAGACGACCCTTTATTGCTAAAACACACACATATTTATAATCACATATTCTGCAAAGTCATTGTACACGCGCACAAGCATAGAATATGATTGGTTATACCATCACTGTACACGCGTGTAAACATAAGATATAATTGGTTATACTAACTCTGTCCACGCGCATAAACATAGGACATAATTGGTTATACCAACTAAAACATGCGAAACTTGTCTAAGTCTAATTGGTCAAGATAAACTGCTGAATTGAGGTTCTT
>NW_010972864.1:5597200-5619726 GCF_000737465.1 Haliaeetus leucocephalus | reverse complement strand
TTGTGGTTTTGACATTTTGGATACTTTAAATCCAGTTAATGTTCTTTACATAATTTGTTTTCTCTGTTTTATTTTTATATTTTTTATGTTCTTTATATACTACTCCTGAAAACAGTTACATTTGCCACTTGAGCACAGCAATTACCTTCCCTTAGTGATTTAATCACATATGTGTTTAGTATCAGACCACTTGGTCTGAATATTTTAATATATTTAAAATACATAAATAATTTAATCATGCAACAGATATTATCATTTGTATATCCATAAAATCTGTGTCTATATAGGCAGTGGACTTTCCAGGACAGTTAGACTTCTAAACCTTCTACCTGTATGATGTGTACGGTCACAGAAATCTCCTAAGTTTTAACACTGAAAATCATTTAATGCTAATCTTTTAAATCCACAATACTGTGATTTTTTTTCTCATTCTGACTGCCAGAGTATATTTTCATATCCTGTATTCTGACCTGTTTCCTCTAAAACATCTTCTAATCTAGGACTGCTTAAAGCTGTTGCAAAATAGCAAATGATACTGCTTACATCAGCACAGACATTCCCAAATGAAAATATGAATATTATCCAATACAAAAATACTACTATTTTTTGCCCATTGAACTCAGAACAGTTTATTATATGTTATATAAATAATATCTTCATTTTTTATAGCTGGATACCTGAGATCTAGTGGTTAGGTTTTGTTTATTGTAATGTTGATTGGCTATCCATCACAGATAACCATTACCTGTATTAATACAATATTTTTTTGTTAGATAGGTCTAAAATTCTGCATTAAAATTATAGTGGGAAGAAAAGTAAAGGACTTTGGAAGCTTCTTTGGTTTATTCTCAATTAAATGGAATATTTTAAATTTTCATATAATGATGTGAGATAGAAAGTTGTAATTTACTTCTTTGATATAAGTACAGATAAATACAACTACCTATTGTACCATTCTTCTATAATTATTCTTACTCTCAATGGATTTCATGCCCACAAATCTCTTGCAGTTTGTCTAAGAGGACCAGATTGGTGATCAAATTTACAAGACCAGTACAACGTGTGTGTGTAGTGATGAGACTTTTTGTTGACATCAGTGATAGTGCCACTACTATGCTGCCTTTATTCTTGATCAGTGATATAAAAATAATACTTGTTTTGAAAAAGATATTTTTGAAGTTTTATTGACCATAGGTTTTTCCATAATATTTTCTTTCATCTTGGCTTTGGAGACTCAAGACTAAGATAACACTGTCTTCCATAACAGCAATGAAAACACCTGGCAGATTATTTGTAATTCTAATCAGTTTTTAAACTATTGGCCTTCATTACACAGCCCACAGAGTGCTTGTGGCCCACAACATGTATAATTGTAACCCACCATAAATTAGTAGCATGGCCTCTATAATTCAGTATTGCAGGAGCTATTGTTTATCCAAAAGAACATTGTTCTTGTGAAAAGATGAGTTACTTCTAATATGTATACTAATTACTGAAAATTATTGTATGACAATTGGATGTCCTCAGCCAGTCATAACAAAGAAATACTGTCAAGTTGTCAGCTCATAAACCTACTCCTTGGAGCTGAGGCACTGGCAGTAAGTAAGCTTATGTTTTGAATAGAGGTTGAGTTTCTCTAGAGCTATATTTTACTTTTCTGTTTCAATTCAATTTTCTGATCTAGTGCATTGTGTATGAAAATGAGTATGGATAGTAAGCACTTCTGCTAATTTTAAAATATTGGTGTAACAGTATTGAGTAAATATTTGAAGATAACACTATAATTTGTTTCTCTTATAAGCACTATCAGTAAGAACTGAAAAGATTGTCAGCTGTCCCTAATGGCAAATTTTCTTCAGTTTTAGAGATTTCTTGGGTTTCATGAATCTCCCTAGCAGCAGAAGATATTTTCAGCTGCAGTGGAGATAATTATTAAATACTTCTGCTTTATATATCTATGCATGACCACTCCGTGCTATCACAGATGTGACAAAGTACTTCAGAGTATAAATCTGATGTAATTTTTCTGATTGATGTCTTACACATTTGCATATGAGATTAAGACATAGTATTAATTTTTAAATTGAAAAGAAAGTAGTTCCGGTTTGCTGTACCAATTGGCTTTCAAGATTTTGCAGCAGAATGTAGATTTGGTTTATGGGTAGCTGCAATAGGCTGTTTTAAATGTTCTAACTGTTGATTGGAGAAAGGGATAGCAAAGCTGCTCTTTTGACTTTAGCAAAGTTTGCCCAGAAGGCTTAAGAGAGAATGAGAAAAATCTGTTTAATTTTTGAAAGCCAAATTATAACTTCATTGCTAAATTTTGAGTTGTGACATTTCTTTATTACAGTAGTGCAGTGGTGGCCAAGCTAAGAGAGGGAGTGAGTCAATTTGTAAGGAAGGATGCTGTGTTCCCAGCCTGTTATGTCTATAACTATATTCCTTCGTGAAAAAAATTCAGAATGCCTGTTGTATCATTGCATGTTCACCAGCCATGTGATATGAGGTCTCCAACTTTTGACCATCATGAATGCATTTCTGGTGATGGGATAGGAGACCAACTGTGAGGCTGCTGGGAAGTAAAGCAGCAGGGGGTAGGCTGTCAGATCCCTTCACGTTGCCTACATCCCCAAAGATAAGGAGCATATGAAGCAAGTGTTAGGAAAGTGTCATGTTGCCAGAGTGGTGCTAAAACATCTTTGCAGTTAAGGAGGAGGATGCGACTCCCCAGGCTTAAAATCATAGACTCATTCAGGTTTGAAAAGACCTCAGAACAGGTCAACGCTGAACTCAAACCAAATTGTTTCTCCCTGGACCTTGTTTTCTTTCTACATCTTTGTGAATGTCAATTTGTAACTCTTAAAAAAAACAGCATTCCTTTTTCCTATGCCACAAGGCAATGTGCATTGCGTACAACTGAATATAAAACCCCAAGGATGTTAACTGGATCAGCTGATTTTTGTTACTTATGTTGTCATGTAGCTGGATTGATCTGGAGGTGCTGATAACTTTACTTAGTTTAGAGAAGCATAGATATTTCAAAGGCTGACTTGAGCATTATATAGGCACTTGCATTTTATGCTGTGTATAACTCCAAATAAATAAAATTAAAATAAGGGGTTCCTGGTTTCTCTTTTTGTTATATTATTTGTTTATTTTTTGTTATTGTTTGGTAAAGTTAAAGAATATTACTAGTATGAGACTGCACATGTTTTCACAGTTTAAATTTTTTTTTCTGACTTTTAATAAAAGCTGGTGTTAAGCTTCTGAAATTTTGTTTATATTGTCCAGTCTTTAAAATAATTAGTATTTTGCACTAACCTTATAGAGGACAGATATGTGAAGTAAGACAAACTTGGGAAAGCAAAATAAAATCACAAATGACATTTAGTGGGAAAACCATGAAAGGGAATTGTCTTTAATTAGTTCACAGTTGGAGATTTGTTCATACTGCTTATTTTAGTTAAGTCTTTCATTGGGGAGAAAAGAACTATTTAACTTTCAGGATCCTTGGAGGGGAGAGGGCCTTGAAACACCATATATATCTCTCAGACATGCCTTCTAAAGTAGTCTCTCATTTTTTATGTTGCTACACAGTGCTACCTATAAATACATAATTATTTTGAATCTATAAAGGTTATCATTTGTATTGAAATTGATTTGGATTATTTTCAAAATAGTGCTACAGGAGAGAACTTTAATGTCCGTATCTCCCTGCTGTTACACTGAGAAGCAAAGGGTTTATAGCATTGGAACCTGTATTCTTGGCTTAGGAGTATTTTGGAGTATTTGCTTCTAGATTGGCAGATTCTAAGGTATCCATCCGAAAATCAGCTGTTAATGCTGCATTTCATGTCTAACAAATAAAATATGTCTGTATCTAAATAGGCAAAGATATTTTGTTCCAAAACTGTTAGGGATTTTGCTGTGTCTTGTATAAGCTCAAGCCCAAAACCTCATCCAAAATGCCGAACACTCATTTCCAGGTAGCTGTATTGCCACATCCATGCATTCGATAGTGAGAAACTCAGAATCCACAACCACTGGTTCTTTCTTCCTGTAGTCAGGAAAGGAGTTCCTATGGCTTTGTTTTCAATCTGCCCTTCAATTTACTTGTACAACAATGATTTTTTTTTTATCAGAAATTTTTCTTTTGCTCTGCTAGTAAATTTATGAGAATGTGGTAGGGCAAAATTAACTGAAAGCTGTTTTACATGAGTTGAAGTTCTGAAGAATAGTAGAATTTGAAAAATAAGGCATTATTAGTAATCTTGCTTAATCAATTGGGAACTGTTAAGTGTGGTATGTGCTGTTGGGATAAATATTTATATGCCATAGTATCCAAGAGTTAGTTAGTTGCAGGAGTAAGTCTTTTTAGTTGTTTAGTTGTTTCTAAATATTTCCATTAGATTGCTGACTGCCATGTCGTGAAGTTGAAAAACTTGTTCCATTTTTCCACTCCTTTTTGCTAAATTAAACCCTGACCACATTTTAGAATAGAGTGTATATGCACCTGCAAATAAATATTTCCTTCTCTTCTGAGAATAGAAATGTTTTGCTCAGTTTGCCTTCCCTAAAACTATCCAAGATGGAAACAGGTTATCAAGATAGAAATTATTCTAATTCTGCTTCACTAACAGATGTCCCTCAGTGCTGACTCGTATATTGAAAGTCTGGAAATCCTGATTTTTAATCCTGACACGATACTTAATGACATGGATATTAAAGCCACTTTAACAGTTTTATCTTACTATCTTATCTGAACATACCTCTCAATATTTTTTGAGATGTATTATTCTTTTGAAAACATAAACAAGTTCAAAATATGCTTGTTCATTCAGAGACGACCATCACGGGTCTTTTTCAGGTTTTCAGTGATGATCTTATGGACCTCACAAGAGTAGGAAATATTTATAGTAAAGATAAACATTTATCTTATACCTATGGTTCTAGATATGATGCTCAAACTCTCTTAATAAGAATTTTATTGGTCTTTAGCTTTCCCTTTGTTGTAACCAATTTGATACTATTTTTGATACAAATGAATGTGGAAACACAGTATGCATATGAAGGCAAGGTTTAATACTAATATTCTATCTTGACAGCAGTGATAAAAACTGGGAGGCTATGCCTCATTGTTTAGTGACAAAATTAATGACTATTATTATCCATCTTTCTCTTCACCTTTCTTTGCACCTACATCTTGAGTACTGTGAACTGAAAATTAAACTTAAAAATTAGATATTACACAGAAACACAAAAGAATACTTTCTAACAAGTTCTGGGTTGTTATTTTAATGTTTAGACATTTAGTTTGAATTATTTTTTGAAATATCAAAAGGATACTTGAGTGGGGGGATAAAAACAGCACCTGTAGCTCTCATGATGTGATAGATGAGATTTCAACAGTATCTCAATTATTGATACCACGAGTTTTGTAGATAACCAGAAGTCCATAATGTCAAGATCCATAGGTACTAACCAGGGATGATAAATGCTTTCACTTTTAGCAACTTGAAAAAGCTTGTATTGTTTTTTCTAATCTGTACACTGCTATAGAATAGATACATTCAAGAATCTCACTTTCAGCCTTAAATAGCTACCTGAAGATGGCTACAGGTCTTGGTACCACTTCAGTTAAGAAAAATCCGTGTTTAGTTAAGGGTCCTTTTAATTCTTTGATGTGTAAGAAGTTGTGTTACTTTTGTTCTTAAGAAGGCTGTGATGTCTTCTAACTTGTACTAAATCCATCAACATAAAATACATTGAATCATCTGTTGTCTATTAGCCTATGGTAAATTTGAACTTTGATATAATTTTTACTAGAAATGTCTTGTCACACCTTACACCATCCTTTCACTGATTTGGTTTTATCTTCCATTTTTTTATTTATTAATGGTAAGAATTGGAGGCTTTGTGTTAAAATGATAGTGACAGCTGAAGAAGAAAGCTGTTGTAAAAAAATACAGAAATTGTAAGAAAATATCTGTCATTTTGTGTTCTTAAAATTAAATTGCAGCTATTTGATGGGCTAGCCCAGAGGGTAGAAGGTACCTCATTTACAAATTCTGAGCAATAGGATCTGTACCCAAAATGGTTTTGGGTAGGGGGGGTTGAGCATGTGGGGGGATATTTTCAGTCCCTAGCATGGGGAGAGAGGGTTAGTCCAGCACTTTTCATGAAGAGTCTCAAGAGTGTTTCCAAGCAAATAATTATACTGCTGTTCTTAGCTGTCTTTTGAAGGAGTGTTCTTTTCACAGATTATGGAAGCATTTTGAAGAGACTAAACTGTGTTATAAAGTTAACGATTATTAATATTTTCACAAATGCTAAGTGCTCTTTTGACCACTCTTTAAAAAGTCAATAAATCATAGCTATGCCCACATGTGTGAAATTCCTAGAGAATCCAAAACACAAGGCAGCCTTTTAAGGCAGCTACTTGAATAAATAAGGTGAACAAATGTTGCTTGTTGAAGTGCTTCAGGTAGCATCTATAGCTGTACAGTTGTGCAGTCCATGGCCTCCCTCTCAACCCACCATGAGTCCTCTCCCCAGTTTTTCTCATAGTTTTCTCAGAAAAGGTATAAGTGCTCTCTTCCACAAGATTTAAGCAGCATAAAAAGTAGTATTTTGAATTGAAGCACGGAACCAAAAGTCAGGACAAATTTCTTCTTTCTCTGATACTGGTTTTTGTTGCGGAGGATCCACAGGGGACATCACACACAGACCAATGTGATCAAGTGAAGCCCATTTACTACAACTTTTAGCACAGTTATATACCTTATACGCTTGTGCACGTGCCTTATACAATACTCTAATTGGTACAATACCCCGTTTCACGCGATGCTATCTTATCCTCTATTGGCTGTGCAAGCTTCTTCACGAGGTGTCCAGCAGTTACTTATCTCATTCTTCAGCATCCAGGAGTTGTTTGTCAGGCTCTTCTTATCTTCCCTTTTCCCAGCGTACAAGGACACAGCGTCCTTGTCCGCTTCAGCACTTTGTAAACTTATGCTTCGTTCCCAGCTAAAGGCTGGATTACTCACATGCCCTCGCCCAGCCAAGAAATCCTCAACAGTTTTCTTTGGCCTGTTGCAAGTAATTTGGGTGTACATATTGTTATTAAAATTACCAGAGTGTTAAGGAGGTGCTGTATAAATTGAGCACTTCTGATACCATATCCATTTTCTGTCATTTTAGGTATCTTGATAAATTGTAGTGAACTGCTGGGGACAGGAAAATTACTTTTGTGTTAATATGGTATTTTTATACTAATTGTTTCTCAAGCTATATAATTTTTGAAGTCTTGTAATAAATTAAAGGAGATTTTGATTTACAAAGAATGGATTAGGAAACATAATGAATATTGAAAGTCTGTTGAAAGACCCTTTCCTTATGCACTTGTACTAGTTGCTAAATGTCAGTCAAAATTAGACTGCCTGACTGGAAAAAAACCCAAAACCTTTAAACATAAGTTTGTGTTTTTACTAGTGAAAAGAACTATCTGTACAGAAAAGAAGCAAGGGAAGGAAATAAAGTGAAACACATATACGATACTATCTCCAAATGTGCTAGAGGGAAGATGGAACATTGGGTACCCAATCTACCTTTTAGGGTTCATTTGTATTCACTGGCTGCATAATCAAAAAGAGATGTAAATAAAGAACCTTAATCAAACAAATAGGTTGATTTGCTAGAATCTTACCCTGACAGGACAAGTGCCTGTTTGAGTTTATCCACCAGCCTCAAAAACTAATTATATTCTGGTTGAATGTCCTGAGGTGGAAGTTAAGAACAGAGTGAAAGTTTCAGATAGATACTGATAATGTACTTCTGCTATTTTCCCTTTTTGTAGCTTTGTTTCCAGTTCTGTTACCAATTATTCCACTCCGTGCTTTGCTGGGATAAGGTTGTTTTATACTTTATTTTTGTCTAGTCATAACTGAGGTTATATAGTGGTCTAACAAACCCCAAATACTTGATTTCTGCAAGAAACTTGAGCTATGCGCAGGGTTGATTAATGTACTCTTACAGTCCTTACCATGCAATATGCATCGCAGAATTCTTGCAGATAGGTTGCATGACTTTCAGGAAGAAAGCTGATTCCAGCATTAGCACAGGCAGTACTAGGTGCTAAGATTGCGCAAAAGAGTCTTTGTTTGCAGACTAAAACAGTGTTCCTTGAGCAAATAGCAGGCAGCAAGAACATGGCTTTTGTCCATCTGAATAGGCGTATTAATGTATTTTACCCTGTGGTAGACAAAGAAATAAGATTATAATGCACATGTCTGGGAATCTTAGCTAAAAAAGAGGATGAGAAAATTCTTCTGGTATATAACAGATACTGTCTAAATAATTTTGGGGCAGTGTTAGAAAAAGTGGTTTGGTTCTAAAGGGTGGTCCTTATTGCATAATTTCTCTTATATTTGCTTCATTGTTATTAACTTATTTTGTTTGATAATTCAAGGAAAATGTAGGTTGCTTAAGTGGACAGATTATAAATGACATTTTTTATTTAGATTTCTGAAAATAAGCAATATCTCTGATCTTATCAGAAAGGCAAATTTCTTTCATTTCCTGCAAAGGATCTGGTTCCCAGACAACTTGCTAATCTCTGCTGAAGTAATGTGATTGTATGTATTTCTTTCTCACTATTAAAACCTCTACAGGAGATCATCAAAACACTTAGTTAATAGGACTCTGTTTGCTGCAAACTGGTTTGATGATTCTGAGATTTTAGTCTTGTCATTTCTTCTACCAGCTGATCCAGAAGCTCCAGGTTCAAGGTTACCATCAAGTTCTCCATTCAAACCCCAGACCTTCAACTTTGACAGAACTGATTTATTGTACGTGGCTTAGCTGCAAAACATAGTGTTAGCAAGACATTCAGTAATTGTTTCTGGTCAGTCATAACTCTTTCAAGAGGAAAACTTAGGCCCTGAAATGGAAGTTTTTCTTATGGATCTTGATTAAAGCCTTGCTTCAGTGATCCTTTAATCTTTGACTGTTTGCTGTCACTTGAATTTCTGAACTGTTTTGTGAAAGAGCTGTAGGCAACAATACCTGCAGTTGAGTTAATACTACAAAGATTTTTAGTATTTCTGCATATGAAAATAAAAGATTTAAAATAAGTTAGTGAGCTAACGCTGTGGGACTGTCACTTCTAACTTGAATTCAGTGCTTACAAAATCTGTGGATATCACTTTTTGAGTCATGAGGAAGTGTTTCTGCATTGTCTACTTAAACATTTCTTTTTTTATAGTTTTCCTTTTTTCTTTTTGGCAGCCGTGACAACTGCAAAAATTATTTTTAATATTATTAGTAAAATCCTTTCAAAAAGGATTCACATAATGATAGGTAGTTTTATTAAAACAGGTTATTGAGGTAGAATTCATATTCGGTAAGCAACATTGTCTACTAATGAATGAGAGGAACCATTAACAGGTTCGAAGAAGCTCCTAAAAACTTCTCAGTGTATAAATACTGTGCGAACACATCCATTTTCAGTAGAAAAAAATAAAATAATTATTGTTGATTAGATTCACTATTTAGAATTCAATGAAGATTCATTTAGTTACTTCTGTGAAAGATTCTGTTCCAGTGAACATCCCTGTTTATGGCTAAATACATGTGTTTGTCATTAATTTGCATATTTTTGAAATGGCATGTTGAGATAACCTAGTCTTGTTGTAGTAACTAAATGATAAGGGAAGTGAATAGAGTTGGGATATAAAGAAGGTTTCTTTCCCTTCCCTTCCCTTCCCTTCCCTTCCCTTCCCATTTTCCTTTTCAATTAAAAAAATTGGAGTGCTTTAAGATTTGAATCAATGATATTAGTAGTTACTTTTCAACAAAGTATTCCTTCTTTATTGTAGCCTCAAGTTCTTTATAAATTGTCCTTCCACCATAGCATTTATTTCACCCCTCCAGAATTTCAAGCTGATGTTTTATGTGCAGTGATTACTCCCATACTGCATTAAAACTTTCCATATCAATTTACTTCTTGCAGGATTTGTCCATCCCCATGACAATTCATTTCCCTCTAGCCTAGTTGACTTACTTTTTTGAAATGTGAATACAAATACAAAGTCAATGCCCAGTTAGTTCCCGAGCAGCGATCCCCCCAGGCCAACTCCCCCCAGTTTATATACTGGGCATGATGTCACATGGTATGAAATACCCCTTTGGCCAGTTGGGGTCAGCTGCCCTGGCTGTGTCCCCTCCCAACTCCTTGTGCCCCTCCAGCCTTCTTGCTGGCTGGGCATGAGAAACTGAAAAATCCTTGACTTAGTCTAAACACTACTTAGCAACAACTGGAAACATCAGTGTGTTATCAACATTCTTCTCATACTGAATCCAAAACATAACACTATACCAGCTACTAGAAAGACAATTAACTCTATGCCAGCCGAAACCAGGACAGATACATTGAACAGATTTCTGGGTCATAGTTTGACCTCAATGAGAGGGATTGTTGGTTTTTTGAAGTAGCAATTGGAAACCACTGGTGATGTATGTATCCAGCCCCTGTTTCACCTCTTTAATTTAACAAAGTCTAAAATCCACTGAAATTTCCATAACTTCCATAGTATTCATCCAAGGCACCCTCAACTCCTTTAGGCAGTCTTTATTTACCTTTTTCTTTTGATGCAAGAATGAGATCATTTCTTTAGTGGAAAGCTTTATCATGTGTGTTGTAAATCCACCAGGACTAGTCATGGTTAGATAATTTGTGACAGCTGATATGATATACTACTATATATATATAGCTGCCTGGGCCAACTGTAGTTGTTCTAACAAGCATCAGCTTTATTGCCTCATTGCCATAGCATAAATGTGAGTTTTAAATCTGTGTCCATACAATACTTTTTGGTCAGTGTGTTCATCTTTTTCTTTGCTAGCCCCATTAATTCCCCTGAATTGTCTTAAAATTTGAGCATGGCACTGGTTGTCTTCAGGAGTCTCTTTCTTGTCCAGTCATTCCTTATCAGGTTAAACAGTTTTCAGTCTCTCATGTTAAGTTTGAATGAAGAAAAAATAGCCAGAAAGACCTGTTCTTTTTCTACTTACACCATTTCAAATGGACTACAGACTTGGATACTCTGAGTCCCATGTGGAATGAAATCTTTTGGTTCAGTAATCCAGGACGTACAGGCTTCAGTTCTGGGTAACTTTTTAATGTATTGATTCCATTTCTGAATTTTTAAGAATTATTTATCTCTCTTTGAGTCCAGTCTGTGTCTTTCCCTTCCTAAGGGTTCTTTCTTATGAGGATGGTTTGTTAAATTCATGCCTACAAAACAGACTTAAGCTTTTCCCTTCATACTTCTCTGAAATTTAATGCGGCTATTTACTCTATGCCATTATCTTATAATTTCCATTACACATTGGGGTTTTTTTCCATCAGATAGCTTCTACACATTCCTGGCAGAGACAAAGTCTCCTGAATTTTAGGCTAAATCATTTTTTCCTGTTAGAACAAATTTACCTAGATGAAAAAATTTTCCTCCTTTGCTTTCCCATACTACTCTGTATCTCAGGTCTTCTCCAAAATAACCCCACAATTACGGCTTACTTAAACTTCGCAGTCTTATCTATTTATCCACTGCTTCCCATCTATGATAGGCTGTTAATCATTTATGCTAACCTTTTAACTTTCAGGGACAGTTAAAATACAACTGTTCTAGTCCCAAGGGATGCAAAACAAATTCCACAGATTAAACTCTTTCTCCAGGATGGTGTTTTCCCCATACCCCAAATCCCTGATGCCCAGGTAGCTAGTTCTTAAAAGACCACCTTTCATTTTCATATTTCTAACCCCTAGAAAATGAAGATATAAGATCATCTCAAGTTTCTGCAGCAGGGCTGCTTTCAGAGTGGTGCAGTCCTCACTGTCTTCTAAAGTCACATTTGAATAAGCTTCTAGAACCTTTTTTTGAAATAGCTGTGGTAGGCACCACAATGACAAAGCCATAAAGGCATTGAATAAGGTGAACATGGAACTATTATTCACAAATCTTGCAACACTAGAGCCAGGTACCAATTACTGAAACTAGTAGGAGATAAGTTTAAAATTAAGATTTTAAAAAATACTTTTTTTTTTTTTTTAACACAGTCAGTAATAAACTTCTCCATAAACAGGAGTTTGTGAAAACAGAGAATATTAGTGGTTCCAAAAGGGAATAAGCAAGTTTGTGGACAGCAGTTCCATAAACTAATGCTAAAGGGAATAGCATGGATGTACCATACTCTCTCATGTTCCTAATCCAGTGACTGTAGATGCTGTGGCAGTGGAGGAATACTTCATGTGTAGTGGTAAAGCTGATGTGCTCTCCGTAAATAACATCTCTTGCTGCCAAGAATACTAGGCTAGATGAAAATGGTAGTATAACCCAGTAAGACATGTCTTTTCTTGTCCTCTCTTCTGAGCAATGAACACTGTGAAGACACTTGTGTCAGGTGGTGTCAGAACTTTCTCAACAGACAATCTGCAAAATCTTCCTGACTTAGTGCCTTACTTCTGTGCTATTGCAGCAACTTCTTCTTCCTTCCATCAGCATAATGTAAAGAGAACAAGAAACCGTCATTTTTACTGAGGTTTCAGGGAACCTGAAACTGCTTTCCAGCACCCTTGAGATCTGTCTGTCTGTCAGCTCCCTGCCCTTCGCAGGAGTTTCCCAGTCCTTGCTTATTCTGCAGGCTTACTACTTTTGTGTGATTTTTCAGCCTGCTCTAGCCTGTACTCCAGGAGTTTCTTCTAGCTGAACATGTTCAGTGGCTTTCAGTGGCATATCCCCCAGTGTCTCCTCAGTAGGTTCCATCTGACCACGGAGCAGCAGCCAGGACAAAAGAAAGAGGCAGACCTTCTTTCTGCTTTCAGCCATCATGGCCTTTAGGAAGTATAGAACATAAAATTCATAACAAATTGTCAATAAACAAAATTAGTACTGCTTTTTGTCAAAAATGTTCTTTTGATTTCAATAGAAAACTGACAGTCGGGTTTTTTTAATTTAACCTGGATCATTGTGTTTACTATGCACTGCAAGATTTAAAAAAATGCCATCATTGGAGACAACATTATGTTTAGATATAGTAAACTATAGTTAAAGTAGAGCATCAGTCTTGACCTTGTAATTTCCTTTTTACGAGTTTAATTTAAGAATAAGAACAGTGATGAAGTACTTTGGAACTGATATAAGAAATTGACAACAAAAAAATTATCAAAGATATCACCTCCATGCAATCAGGATTGAGTGACAGTAAGAAAAAATTGTTTGACTTCTTTTTAGGGATGCTTGAATTTACCTGATTTTGAACTACTAGGTAATTTTCTATCAGCTAACTTTGTGGTGGGCTCACCCTAGATGGCTGCTAAGTCCACACAGCCACTCAATTTCTGCAGCCCCTACCCCCAGCAGGATAGAGGAAGAGAAAAGGAAGATTAAAACCAAGAAAACGTATGTATCAAGGTAAAAATAGTTTAATAAGAAAAGGAGAAGGGGAAGGGGAAGGAAGGAAGGAAGGAAGGAAGGAAGGAAAGAAAGAGAAAGAAAGAAAGTGAAAACAAGTGATGCAAAGGCAATTGCTCATTATCTCCCGTGGGCAGACCAATGCCCAGCTAGTTCCCAGGCAAAAGCTGGCTACTTACCAACCCTCCTTCTTCTCCATTTAATTGCTGAGCATGACGTTATTTGGCATGGAATATCTCTGGTTAGTTCAGGTCATCTGCCTGATTGTGTCCCCTCCCAGCCTCTTGCCCACCCCAAATCTATTCACTGGGTGGTAGAGTGAGAAACAAGAGAAGGATCTGACACTGTGCAAGCACTGTTCAGCAACTGCTAAAACACTATGTGTTATTAGCACTGTTTTGGTCACAAATCTAAAACATAGCACCATACGAGCTGCTATGAAGAAACTTAACCCTATCCCAGCCAGACCCAGTACAAAGTTGCTACTCAGTAATGAGCACCTCTAAATATGTATCATGAAAACAGCATATTTGAAAGTTTTGTGATATGAAATATGTCTTCTATTTAAATGAAAAAAATACTAAATCACCTTTTTATTAAGAAGTAGGAAGTGTTTGCGAACCTAAGTGTGGCAGAAAATCTTAAAGCAAGTCACACTGTAGTAGAGTAGTCACCTTCAGTAGGAAAGATGCTCAGCATTTTCCAGTGGGTTCTACACGGTTACTGTGCATTTAGTACAAGCCTCTATGTCTGCACTGCAAGACCTCAGAACACACAGTAACACTTGTCAAATCTTACCATGCGGTAACGCTTGGCAAATGCTACCTTTTAAGTGATGACCACTGAATATGAAGCAGTGTCAGAAGGGGCAGATTCACAAAATGCAGCCATGCAAGCTTTATAGGGAAGCAAATTCTAAGCACTCAGCACATATAAGCAAGTTCAGATGGGAAAAAGATAGTTTCATGGAGAAGCTGGCTTGTGAATAAGTTACACCATGAGAAAGGTGGAACAGAAATCAGGAGGGATCTTTTGAATCTTGTATTTTAAATGGAAAAGAAAGTCTATAGGGAAGAACACACGTGTCCAAGATAAAAAGTCAGGATTCTTTTACCTGCCGGAAGGGGTCAGGGAAATAGAGCCTTTTATTGCAAATAGAATCTAGTATAAACATTCAGGAACATTCTTTTGCTTTATAAGTTCACACACTAAAACACACTAACAAAAAAAACCCAGCAGCCCATATCTGAAACTAAAATCTCTTGCTGGGACAAACTGGATTTTTCAATATACTTTGACTAGTGTTTCTAAATATTTAAAGTTTTTCTAAATGGGGAGCACTGTATTTCTTAATTTGTTTCTTAATTCCTTCTAACTCACTGTCCTGGTTTCAGCTGGGATAGAGTTAACTGTCTTCCTGGTAGCTGGTACAGTGCTATGTTTTGAGTTCAGTATGAGAAGAATGTTGATAACACTGATGTTTTCAGTTGTTGCTCAGTAGTGTTTAGTCTAAAGTCCAGGATTTTTCAGCTTCTCATGCCCAGCCAGCGAGAAGGCTGGAGGGGCACCAGAGGTTGGCACAGGACACAGCCAGGGCACCTGACCCAAACTGGCCAACGGTGTATTCCATACCATGGGACGTCCCATCGAGTTTAGGAACTGGGAAGTGGGGGGCAGGGATTCGCCGCTCGGGGACTGGCTGGGTGTCGGTCGGCGGGTGGTGAGCAATTGCCCTGCGCATCATTTGTACATTCCAATCCTTTTATTACTACTGTTGTCATTTTATTAGTGTTATCATTATCATTATTAGTTTCTTCTCTTCTGTTCTATTAAACCATTCTTATCTTATCCCGCGGGTTTTGCTTCTTTTCCCCCAATTTCCTCCCCATGCCACTGGGCGTGGGGGGAGTGAGTGAGCAGCTGCGTGGTGCTTAGTTGCTGGCTGGGGTTAAACCACGACACTCACTTTAATAATAATTGCTATGTTTTTATGGAAGATGCTGATATGTGAAAATCTAAACACAATCTTTCGTTGGAGACCGCTACTTTATAAGTAGCTTGCTCTTATCCCCTGGATGTGTGACTGGTTTTAAGCAATTTCTTTTTGAGGTACTAAGCACTAAAAATGTGCATTCTTGATGAACTTAAGCAGAAATTATGGACATCCACAGCTTTCATTGCCTTTTTGGTGGCAGTCAGCCCTCACTTTTATTAAAAATGGGGGCCTTAATCTCTCTGGTCCTGTGATCTTTTAAAAGTCATCATCTGAGATATCCAGGTGAAAATAGCTACCATGCAAGTAAAATTACAAATTAATATTAATGTTTTAAAGAATCTTAAATACAGGAATTAACCAAAGAATTTTAATTATATTGCTTAGAAGATATCGCTAGGTTACGGGATTTTTTTGATTCAAAAGGACGGAAGTACATATCATTTTATCTACTACCCTATGAAGCAATTAATAATGTTTTGGAGGACAATAGGACCTGAAAGTTTAATGTTTAACCTTGCTTCCTTCAGTCTTCAGAAAAAAGACCAAATCCTTAATTCTTCTTTTCTGCAGTATGACTTTTTTATAAAAGGTTGGGCACTTGAAATAGATTTTATTTATATATTAAGTCTGTATGAACTTTTTTTTAAAATTCTCCTACTGCTGACAATTTTCAAATATGCTATACCTGTAAAGGTAAATTCAGCCTACTTTCCATTTTATTCCTAGAAGAATATTCTTTCAAAAGAAAACCAGAAAAACTAGTAGCCACCTTTGCAAATAATAAGCTTTTGTAATTTACACATGAACTAAGTATACTATTAAACCTGTTGTTGCATTGGGAATGAAAAAAATATTGTATAGATGTATTTGAAATAACTAGAATTAAGAACATATGACTGAGGGTATATAGCTTAAACACTAAGACTAATTTTTGATTGCTTTTTTGAATTGACAATCCAAATCCTAATACATTATTAATGTTCATCAAGCCAGTTAATTATGCTGTAGGATTTTTACAATATTGTGTAGCCCTATGAAAGAATTGATGAAACTGAAGAAAATTAAAAATTTCATTATTTTGCAGTGAATATGTTATTATATAGAAATTTTTGTAATGGGACCTTATCCAAATTGTAGTCTTAACAGATGGGATCTTGTTGGGGTTCCACATATTTAGTTATTTAGGACTTTAGTAAACAGTGATTTTATCCAGTCTGTGATTGGAACAGATGTGATCTTATCAGGGTTCCACTTTTTTTCAGGAGCATAAAATTGCCATGATTTGCTGTACAGTGCTATAGTTTACTTTTTGTGCTTTTAGAACCGGAGTCCTTTTTAGCCAGAATTTGCCCTTGGGTCCTAAAAACATCATAATAGGGAGTTAATGTTTTATTCTCTATTAATCCCATTAAATCCTTTTAATATTAGAGCATGTGTTGCTTTATAGCATTAACTAGTGTCTTGCACTCAACAGTATTTTCACAGTTTATGACACTGCTTAGGGCATTAACAAACAGCTGTTTGAATTAAATGAGCAGTTAAGGACCCTGTTCATTAACTCAAAAGTTTCATGTATTTTTAATTCCTTAAATCTAATGGTATTATCACCCTCCAAGAAATCTATCTTTGATTATAATTTGCTGTGACCAGTACCAGTTTGGGTGAGATGAGAGATTATTTTTTGACTATAAACTCTATCAGTGGTGAGCATCTCCACTGAATCTGAACTGACTTCTAACAGTTTTAATCTTTCGGGATATAAAACTTTTAAAGTTGTTTACAGCAGTTGTGTTAAGATTTCTTCCAATTTTGTTTACTGATGACTTCATTTAGCTAATGTAAAGAGGCAGTTGGAACAGAATTATTTGCATTTGAAATGGTGCTATCAGAGGTTTCTGACTGACTCATTTTAAAAAAAAAAGAAAAAGAAAATTGTATTTGGACAGTGACAGAGTATCTAATGGAGTCCTATGTATCAAGTGTACATAAGCATTTCACACATTATATAAGATTTAGATTTGTAAATCTTTATTCTACTTAAAGTATAAGTGGTTTAACTTTTCATTTTAACATGGATTCTGTGTGGTGTTTATTATGAGACAACAAAGATATGTTGAGGCAAATTTGTCATTGTATAGCTTCAATTTGGAACCCCCCCCCCCTTTATTATAAATGTGTTTGTGTGTGCATGTGCACATACATATTCAAGATTAATATTGCTTTAGTACGTTTGTAGTGTATTTTAGAATTACACACTTGAGCTCAAATTCTACACATTCAATAGGATTACTCATATCCACTAATTTAAACATGTGCCCAGATGTCTCTGGGAGTTGATGCACTGTGTCAACCTTTTTATACTCTTTTAATTCTTTAAAATATTCCTGATTGTTTAGCTTCACAAAACCAGAAATTCCTAACCAAGCCTTCACTGAAAAGGAAATAATTAAAACATGCAACACTTCACACTAGGTTTTAATATTATTTTATTGTTTACTTAGGCCTCAGCTCAGGGAGCTCCTTTAATACACACTCAGTTTTAAGCATGATAAGGCTTTCTAACAGAGAATAGTAGTATTGTTTAGTTTAGTATTTATTTAGCTCCAAGTATATTTTAACACCTTCTTTCACACTGGGGCAAAAGATTGAGACACCAGTGAGACACTGGAACAGGTTGCCCAGGGAGGTTGTGGATGCCCCATCCCTGGAAGTGTTCCAGACCAGGTTGGATGGTGCTTTGAGCAACCTGGTCTAGTGGAAGGGGTCCCTGCCTGTGGCTGAGGGGTTGGAAATAGACGGTCTTTAATGTCCCTTCCAACCCAAACCATTCTATGTTTCTGTGATTGTCTGTACCATCCGCAATAGCTGAACTGTGCCACTTCTTGAAAATACCAAAACAACCAGGAATCTGTACCACTCAGCTATGAATCTTTTTCTCCTATCAACTCCTCCAATTCCAGTATGTCAATTTACTACTTTCAGTCTGACTATTCACATCCATGTGAAGCTCTAAAAAAATCCTTTTACTTAGGATAATGTTTCTATAAGTATCCTTAGCATAACTACCCTTAATAATAAGTATCCTTAGCATAACTACCCTTAATAATAAGTATCCTTAGGATACTTATACCTTAAACTCTACAAGGATTATCCTGTCCTTACCATTATACTTTCTGTGGCAAGCTCTTCTTCAATCCTTGGTAAGCATACCACTCCTCAGGAGAATTCCCAGGACATTTGGATGCAGATTCAAGGTGGTCTTTCTAACAGCTAAATCACTCAATGCAGTTGTCGTTGCAGATTTCAGCTGGGAAGACCAGGATATTCACAGAGAGTGAAGGACTGTCCAAGTGATCATGTCATAACAAGGGTATAAACAGAGAATAAACTGGCTATAATACAAAGCTCTCCAGTCCATCTTAAGTCTTAAACATAGGGTTTGGGTTTTTCTTACTTTATGAATTGTAGCAGACCACATCATACAATAAAAATAAGACTTGAAGTTCTTAAAAGGAGTTCATATCCTGATGATTTGGGAATATGAAAATTTGCAATCAAGGAATGGCCTCAAGTTGCACCAGGGGAAGTTTAGATTGAATATTAGGAAAAATTTCTTCACTGAAAAGGTTATCAGGCAGTGGAACAGGCTTCCCAGGGAAGTGGTTGAGTCAGCATCCCTGGAGGTATTTAAAAGGCGTGTAGACGTGGTGCTTAAGGACATGGTTTAGTGGTGGACTTGGCAGTGTTAGGCTTGTGGTTGGACCTGATAATCTTAAAGGTCTTTTCTAACCTAAATTATTCCATGATTCTATGTAGAAGAGTAGTGAGGGTATGTAGATTTGCTCCATCTTCAGACAATTGGTCTCAATGGATCTTTTCTCTGCCCACATGAGTTAGAAGGTTCTGGTTTTGTTTTCTTTCAAAGCCAATTTAATGGATGCCATGCTGCCAGACAGATCTCTGTATGCTTTTTCTCCCTTTCTTTTTCTCATTAGAATGGATACCACGTGGAGAAGCACTGGTAATTCTAGTTACCCATTCCTGTGAAGACTGCCATGCACTCAATTCAAATTATATTTGTTGTTGGAAAGGCCAGCCAAGAATTAAGGGTACTTTCAGCTTCTCTAGCTCTTTAAAAAGTTTCTGAGGTCAAACAAAGTATTTGGAATAAGAATATCGACATGTTGTACTTCCGAAAAGAAATCTGCTAACCAAGTACATTAAAAGGCTTGATTGAAACTTACACATAAATTGTACGGTTTCACCCTTTCACCCACATCAGTATGATGGATTCTTCAAATTAAAAAATTCTGAGTATTAAGTGATGACTATCTAAAAGCTATTTAAATTTTGAAGAGTGTACACAAAGGAGGGGGGTTGAATCCTTCACTCAGTATCACAATTATGTTTGAACTTTATGAAAAAGTGAGGTTAATGTTATAAATTGAATTTATTTATTATTAAATGAACGTTTCTCAGAAATATTGTTTATTGAGTTTCACCATTTTATCTTTAGATAGACTCAGGAAAAGTCATGTAGACAAAAAAAATATGCTGAGACCTACTAGACATATTCGCTAAGAAACTTGAAGGAAGAGAGGAAAAATGATCTCATCACTGGCATCACTATGATATACTAGATCCAGTCACCATGAATAGAATGAGTGTTATAGACTGGAAATAGGAAATTTACACTGAGGAAAAGATAAATCTTCTATGGAGTCCAGAAAGTTGATCATCTTAAACAAAAGAATTGAGGAAAGTGCAGTTTTAGAAGTACATTGATCATGGGAGAAGATGGAGAGACTAAATTGCTAGCCTTCTAAAGTAGCTGAGATATCCACAATCTTGATTGATATGTGTAATCTAGAATTGCTGGCAAGAGACAGGTTTCATCTTTTTTTTTTTTTTTTTTCCCTTAAGAGCAGCAACTTTTCTCTACATCTAGAATTTTTCTGTAAAATTGTAACTTTCCAGTCAGTATCACTATGGATCCCTCTTCAGACCCATCCATGAGCAGATCTCAATTTTTTCTATTTGCTGTAGTGGCTTTTGAGACAATCATCACTTTTATGTATAAGAATGATTGAATTGAAAATTATTTCCCTGAAATACTGATAATGAATTTTCTTGAACATGAAATAAGACTAAGAACCACTTTTTTATACTGAAGATTAACTCCAGAAGAAAAAAAAAATAATTATAGAAATTGTTCTTCTGCCACTCTGATCAGATTTGTTGCAATGCAAGGAAGAATTTTGGCAGATTTTGGACTTCTGCTGAGTTCTTACAGTCCAGAAGTAATTTATTCACACTTTACATGTAGTGCTGAAGGAAACAAAGACTCCATGTTTTTGGAATTATACAATAAAAGCTTTGTTCTTTCAAAATCATATCATCCATCATATGAAAATCATAGAAGTATTGTATCTTTCATTTCAGTTAATCAGAAAATAACTATAGAGTCATCTATTCAACTACTTTCCAAATTCTACAAGCTGGACGCTCAAATGTTTCTGATATACAGATGTTTGGTTCTCTAGTATCCCAATGACTGTGATGGAAGTGTTAACTAGTAGTCAATATACATATTTTTATATGGATTTCTCCCTATGATCTTTATATGGATCTCTTGCTATCTGGTTATTGCTATAAAGATCTGAGTATCAGGATTACTGAGAACAGAAAAAACTATCTGTGCTATCTCAAAACATGTCCTTTCCTGGAATAGCAAGATCCTGGTTTAGTTGTTACCTGAGGAAAAAGAGATTACTAGGCAGTAGGCAGAGCTTGGTATGATAAAAACCTTTGCTCTGCATGGTGATTGTTAGTCTCAATGTTTAATTATCCTTTCTCATATAGATAAAAGACATGCTGGAAGAACAACAGATTTTTTTTCAGAGGGAAGGTTAAAAGTATCCTGTCTTAGTTGGTAAATTTTGTCGGTCTACACCATAGACAAGGCATAGACCCATAATCATGGAACTAAGGCTCTCAGTACTATAAGAAAAGAAGTTGTCAGTTAATGATAGGGACCTTTTCAGCTCTTGGGACTCAGCCAGATTCCACTTCTCAGTCAAATCCACCCATAACAAGCTTAGTTGTTGAAGATATTTAAATTCACAAATTGTAAACACTTCAAGACCAGAAGGCAGGTAAAAATAACATGATCCAAACTGTTTTTAAAATTCCTTTAAATCTTTCTTGAAGATATCTATTAATATTTTTTCAACATTTTGGATTGCCTCTACTAACAAGGGACAGAGACTTGTTTGAGAAGCCCCACTGTTCAGGAAGACCTTGGAACTTAGGGGTTCATTCTTTGTATGTTCTAAGATTGATGCAAAAGTGTCTTTATAGCAAGCAAATTTTTGTAGGAGGATTCCTTAAAAAAGGTCCTCCAAAAGAAAAATTCAAAGTGGCTCTTACAAAACACTGAACGAACTACAAAAATCAACATGTCCTTACTTAATATTGTTCAATAAATTTTTGAACTCCAGAAGAAGAATAATTAAAGTCAGTAAAAGAAAACATCCTCTGTTGCAAATAAGACTGTGTGCGCATAATGAGACTGGCAGGCAGAGTATGCTGACAAAATCAGAACCAGGCATCAATTCTGACTCAAACATTGGATCTCCAATCCATTTCTGTCCCATATTTCTCATGTAAAGCTATATTATTTAGGAAAACAGGCGAGTCTAAGTACTCGCTTTACCTTCCAACTGCATTTTAAGAAGAATTCCTAGATTTCATGTGAAGATTAATTTTTTTTTTCCATATTGACTGCAAATAACCAAAAATTTGGGACCAGATTTTTTCAGGTCAAACCTGGACCTGCAAATAGCCTGCTTTAGGACCAAGTCTAGCCCTTCCTATATGTCAGTATGACACAGATTCTTTGCAGTGACACAGCTCTCTAAAAAAATATGTAACTTTCCTGCCAATAATTTGCTTGTATTTTAAAAACTTACTCTTTCAAAATAAAAAACAAATCTACATCACTGTCTTTCCATAAGGACATATTTCCTGTTCTAAGTCGTATCACTAAAACTGTTTAAACT
>NW_010972864.1:5534700-5592200 GCF_000737465.1 Haliaeetus leucocephalus | reverse complement strand
AAAGAGTTTGAAAGTAGAAAAGCTGAGTGTATCATCTTCATTAGGTAGTATAGAGAGCACTAGAATAAAATAGTGGACTTTGAATGACATGTGAGGAATAAGCCTTTAGACAACTCCTTAGCTGTACTGAAAACAATGAACAAATAAGTTATAATTTTGTTATTAAATTTTTGCCATGTCATTGTTTTGATATGATACAAATATATAACATAACACATTTGTCTTATAGATTTGCACAGTAATAGCATAGTAGAAATTATGTTCTCTAAGATAAGCACATAGTAACCCACATGTCTAAAAGTGTTGTCTGCAGACAACAGTCATAAAAAATTTAGTTTATCCATTAGATTTTTTAGCACTTTTCTTTGGTTGTTTGTATAGTCTGTACTGTGTTATCATGTAAAGTATGTCATCAAAT
Organism: Haliaeetus leucocephalus; assembly: GCF_000737465.1. Classification (NCBI taxonomy): domain Eukaryota; kingdom Metazoa; phylum Chordata; class Aves; order Accipitriformes; family Accipitridae; genus Haliaeetus; species Haliaeetus leucocephalus. The sequence continues at coordinate 5,591,782 of NW_010972864.1, read as the reverse complement.
ACATTGTATTTCAGTTATTAGTGTTAAAGATTGTAACACTTGTTCTGAATATGAAAAAATATAGTGGTCTGTCATAACACAAGGCAAAGTTTTAATTTCATGCCCAAGATCCCTTTTTTCTCACATTTTATCTTACCTGACCTCCTCACCTGTCATGGCTACCAAATATTGACTCCTTAGTGGTACATTATACAAAGTGTATCATATCTTGTTTCAATTCTGGTAATGATTATCATTCTATGAGCAAGAGAGATGTTCAGAGCCTGTATCCTCTGGCATCAGTTGTTAGGTGGTCAAATATCAGAAATCTATTACCCACCAGTTATTATAGGTAATGTACTGTACTGAAATCTCCTCTCTTACTTGTGGGGGGAGGTGACATGAGATTTTGACCATTCACCATTAAAAACAGATTTTGAAAGAACTACACTGTAGTACTGAGCAGTCTAATATTTTGATTATCAGCCTTTTGTCCAGAGGGAAGAATAGGAGCACCTAATGTCCAAGAGGAGCCACCAGATGGGTCAGAGTCTTGGTAAAGCATATTGGGTTTGTAAGGAGGCCAAAGAAGCAGATCTTGCTCCAGTCCTGATCCACTGTGAAACAGAGATTGTTCCAACTATCCTGACTGAGGGACAAAGGACAAGTTTTCTGTTTTGATAGCTGGAGGAACTGAGACTAATATGACTATCTTGTCCGTGAACCCACAGATGAAAGCACTCATACTTAGGTACAGTATGAATGGTGTCGCGGTTTAACCCCAGCCAGCAACTAAGCACCACGCAGCTGCTCACTCACTCCCCCCACGCCCAGTGGCATGGGGAGGAAATTGGGGGAAAAGAAGCAAAACCCGCGGGATGAGATAAGAACGGTTTAATAGAACAGAAAAGAAGAAACTAATAATGATAATGATAACACTAATAAAATGACAACAGCAATAATGAAAGGATTGGAATGTACAAATGATGCGCAGGGCAATTGCTCACCACCCGCCGACCGACACCCAGCCAGTCCCTGAGCGGCAATTCCCTGCCCCCACTCCCCAGTTCCTATACTAGATGTGACGTCCCATGGTATGGAATACACCGTTGGCCAGTTTGGGTCAGGTGCCCTGGCTGTGTCCTGTGCCAACCTCTGGTGCCCCTCCAGCCTTCTCGCTGGCTGGGCATGAGAAGCTGAAAAATCCTGGACTTTAGACTAAACACTACTGAGCAACAACTGAAAACATCAGTGTTATCAACATTCTTCTCATACTGAACTCAAAACATAGCACTGTACCAGCTGCTAGGAAGACAGTTAACTCTATCCCAGCTGAAACTAGGACAAATAGCTATCCTCATTTTTTATTACAGTGCTACAGAACATGGAAGTAAAATCTTTTCCGCCTGGCATGTAGAAGAAATAGTTCTTCCAAGGTCAGCGAAGTCTAGCTCCTGCTGAAGTAGAGTCATGTGTGACAGTTCCCTGATGAGGAGTGAGGGGATAAACGCTTCAGACCTTTATGACTCATCTGCCACAGATGATGTTCTTTCCAGATAGAAGGTAGCCATCCTACACTTTTTCTTGTTTCCTGACTTTCACTTTATTCACAGAGTGAATATTTCTACTTACTTTTCCATATGTCATACCTGTAAACGGAGAGTGTTTTCCACTTTGACATCTAGGGAATTCTTTGCTCTTGTACTAGGAAAACTAAATTCTTAAGATGGTGCGCAAAATGGTTCCTATTAATTACTGATGTGGACATGGCCTTCTCTGCATGAATACATAAACTGAATGTGAAATACATCTAAGTGCCTTGTGAAACCACCCAAATACAGCCTTCTGCTGTCACTGGAATGCACCCATCAGAGCTGAAGCTGTATCAGTGGCTTTGCTAAAAAAATGCCTCCATTCTTAATGTCTCCTGAAGCTTTATCTATATTCTTATCAACCACTGCAGTAATAGCGAGGAAGACTCAAAGCTAATGCAGCATGTGATAGAGTGATTCTATTTGCTTCAAGAACTCAGCAACTGCTCCTGTGATGATTGTGGATATGGGAACTTACTGCTTGGAGCATTCACATTACGAATATGTACATCACTCAAAGATAGAAAAAGGTACCACTTTCTGATCACTGAAGTTCTTCAGGTTTTGTAATCCACATATAAATTATTCTCATTCTTATATCCCTCCTTTCCTATCCTTGAACAATCTCCTTTTTTTGGCTGGGATTCTGTAGCAGAGGAGGAAATGACATTGTGTGTAGCTCCCTTTGCTTTGCCCATTTATGTGCTGACCATGTTCTTGTGATATTGAGAGAGAAATCTTCTTTAGTCTTAAGTGACAGTGCATCTATACACAGACAAGGGTGAAAGTACATTTAGAAGGTATTTCTCAAAAAGCTTTACTTGCTGATAGTTGCCTTTTTTTTATCCTGGTTTTGTTTCTGAGATTATTTGTAGAACATGCTGGTTTGTGCTTTTAGGTTGACATTCATAACACTCAATTTTGGCTTATCCAAAACATGAGAATATAGTTTCTTTCTCAGTGGCCATGCCTGTGACTTCAGTTGTGTTAACTACATTTGAAACTACAAGAATGAGCAAATTAGACTGGGTTACCGTTTTTATGTAGAACAAGTACAACTGCTGTACCATTACTGTAGAAAACGACAGTTCTGAAATGAACGAGCAGTGATAAAAACCAAAACAGCTGCAGAAAAGCAGGGACTTTGGTATCAGAAAAAATAGCTTTCTTTAGAATTACTGTTATATCATCATTTCATCTAAATATATCCCAAAGTCCAATGACAATTAGTTTGAACAGGTTATTTATTATATGAATGCTTTCTATAATATATTATAAATATAATATATTTAAAATTATAATATACATTATTTGTAGAAACAATAATAAAATATATCTCATTATTTAAATACTTTCTGAACTACTGTTTGGTGAAATAAGTAAATGGATAAAAACATAGAAAGACTGTGTGTCTGTATGCATGTTATAGTTACTTGCTTAGAAGGTATATTAAAAATCCATGTTTCCAGTTTTATGCAGAAAATGTCAGATTTCACACATCTGTTGAGCTGGTAGGATTCTGTAAAATGCTAATGAGGAAAAATAGCTACACTCAGTTTAAAATATTTGCCATAGTTGTCCTTGTTTGTTTATAAGAGTTACTGTAAAATGTTATTCTGATTTGAAAAGTTCCAGTGAATATACTTTTACCATTATGTGGGAAAGTATATTTCTTTTCTGAGCATTACCAGTTTTTTAAAATGAGTGTTTAATAAAGAAGCCTCGCTATTAATTCTTTAACAATCCCATGTAAATAGGTTGCATAAAATGTTGCAATTTACATAAACTATTATTATATTTTCATTTTACACAGTTACTGCACTAGATTTTTATGAGATCATTTATGATCTGAAGTTTGGCTTCTCTGAGGCTTTATTTAAATGGTGACATATGCTATACCATGAACACCCAGCAGAAGTTGTTATAATCTTCTGCGTCCTAGTGTTTCTTCTCTGATATTGGTATTTCTTGGCTCTTTTTTCTCCAGTAAATATCATCTTTACATTTAGTAGCCAATGATAAAAGTGTTTTGGAAGATTACTTCTTGTGCAGCTTGACCATGTTCTAGCTCAGGTTTGATGTTTTCAGGTAGGGAATCCTTGATTCTTTTTGTTTAGCATTGTACTGCATGTGCAGATACTTTTAAGGACATTAGTTGTGGTTTTATATCTTCAGTTTATTTCTAGAAGTTAACCCCTCCACACTGGCCTCAGAATTCTTACACTGAAGGCAGGCAGAGTCTCCAGCATACAGGGCTCAACTCAAAACCTGTTGGATTCTTCTTTTTTGGATTCCCAACCATCTCACGTCTTGTTTCTTTGCACTCTGCACATCTTGCTGCCTTTATGCGATTGATCTGATTTGCGTGTACTGCATCATTTCTGCTGTTTATATGTTGGGGCCATCAAAACATTTAAGTTGCAGGTTTTAGACTGTGAAGGTTTGCATAAAAAGACAGATCTTAGATTTCATCCTAAAGAGGGTAACTGAAAGGAAAACTCCTAATCTCTCTGTTTCATAAACAAGGAATTTCTGCCAAGGACTCTCTGTAGGATAGGGAAATGAGGTAATAAGGTAATCTCTCAGGTTGCCAGTTAGTAAGATTTTAATATGGTAGAGAGAGCCTGAGGTGCAAACATAATTGTACAGAAAACCACAATATTGCATTGACAGAGAGCTGAACTATGCTCTTATTGATCTATTTTACCTGGAATGGAGACCTGTTCTAACTAAATAGCTGAAGTTCTGGTATTCTATTATAGTTGTAATACATTCGATGTTTAAAATTTAACTTACTTAATATTTAAGAATACAGGATGCTTCTGAGGTTTTTACTGAGCAAGGTGATAGAGTTGACACAAAAAGTAATTACTTTTAAACTGACCATTAAAAAAAAATTGGGTTTTGTTCACTTTTTCATTATATGTTTAGTTTTGTTCGGTGAAAATTTTCTGAACTGCCTTTTTCAAAATTTTAAAACAGAATGCAGAGATGCATTCTCTGTTATTTAAAAAATCTGGAAAAAATAAGGTAGGGAGAACAGATTTTTTTCTGCTCCCTCTTGAAATGAAAGTGAGGTTTTCTTCATTGGAAAAAATAAAAAATATCTATTAAGGAAGTTTATTCATAATATTTCAGTAAGTGCTTTAAAAAGCAAAATGAAGTCTAATCTTCTTAATTATCTCAATATTGCCTGTGGAAATAATCAAAGTAAATAGGTCAACAGTTCTCCAACATCAGTTACTGGATTTCAGAATTCCATGACAAACAATGATTAGGGTCAAACTACATACCTATACAGGAGGTCCTGGGGGAATTTCATAAATAAAAATCTAGAAATTGAACTTTTACTATGGATGTTTGAATGGACATGACTACAAAAAAATGCAGTGGTCAAAAAACTTTCAGCCAAGAAGACCACTGGGTGTCAGTCATGTGCATTATCACTACAGAGAAGTTCACCGAAGCTAAATGGCTTGTCAGTGGACCAAAGTATGTAACAGATTAGCCAAAATACATTTCTACAAAATTTCATTTAGAACATTAGTTTAGAACAAAATATCAATATTGATTACCATCAAGGGATTAGTGGTATTAATTTTTCAAAGAATTATAAAAACTTCTGGATGCAAAGTCTGAAAGCTGATCCCTCTAACTGTGTGGAAATTAAAATGGATGAATTTGCAAAGCCAGAATAGTATTTTTATGGTTGGCTACAGTGTTTGTGAAGATAAAATATATTTTTCTGTAAAATCCAGTGTATTTTCCACATTTCATTTAATGAAGCAACAAAAGATTTTTAAATTTCCAATGAATTTAATAAAAAATTGGCACAATTATTCCATGAATCTCTTTATTTGCACCTTTCTGTCACTTCAGAGGCACTGTAGTCATATGGGAGATATGTGTAGGTAATAGATACTCTGTTGAATATTACTGTATTACTGTTTACTTTTTTGATACCTTTCTCATTTTAATTTTTACAGCTGTACAATTGAAAGAACATTTGGGTTTGCATTAGCATCTGAATAAGGAGGTTTATTATTTATTTGCTTCATCTACTCTGCATAGTGCCATTAATGCAAAAAATATTAGTCTTTGTAATGACAAAAAGAAAGTGTGTATCTAATGACCTTACTGTCAGTAATTGGCCTTTTCCCCTAGTTATGCAGAATTGTCCATCCCTAAATATATAAGAAAATGGAGAGTCTTGATAAATCTTTAACTGGTCATAATGAAATAAATAAGTAGACATTCCCATGCAGTTTCATCTTTTCCAGAATAGCATTGCAAGAGAAGTTCTCTCTCATAATATGCTCTAAAAATATTGACAGGTATATATAATCAAACTGTGATGATAGAGAAGAAAAATTAATGATGCAATAATAGGAAAATAAGTTTGTGTTTAACAGTCTAAAACTATGTTATGCAGAAACCAATAATGAAATCGTAAACTGGTTTGGTTTTTTTTCTTTTCAGACAAAGCATATAAACTTAAGGTATAGAGGATGCAGAAGTTCTTAATTCTATGTCATTACAAAATCTTTTCTATATTTTTATCAACTTTAACCTGAGTTTTGATACTGAACCGCGTTCCATTATATTTATAGATTGATAGCGTTTACTTTTCCTGAAATAAAAACTTCCTGTATGGAAAAATCTGCAACAATGAACATGAATTCAGTGTTGAAGTTTTAGAGTATATATCAACACACTTTGAAGGAACATTTTTATATTTCTTGTTTCCACGTTATTCTCAATAAACACAAATGTTGGGTTTAAAGCAAATGTATTTTTAAAAAAAAGTGTAAGCATCTTTTGTGATATAGAGGCATTTTGCTACCAACTCTATAGCTCTAAAGAATTTACTTTTTATCTTTTCTGGTCTTTGAATGATTAATGTTTTCTTCCATTAGCATTCAGAACCAATGGATCTGATGAGATCCTCTTCAATCCATCTCTGATTTACTGGCACTGCATTTCATAACAATTGTTTCCAATTAACTTGTAATAAAAACTCTTAAAGTTACACTTTTCCACAGTTAACATCAAGTCCAACATGTCTGTGCTCTTCCTTTTTGTTTCATGGTCTGTTGTCATTCATGTTTTCTGCAACAGCAGTGTTATTTATTCAGTTTCTTTTTGTCTTTGAACTTTCACTTGCGTTCTGCTTGCTTTAATACTTCTTTATTTTTCACTTCTGTGGAGTCACTAATTTGCTCTTATGCCTCCTGAAGCTGTATTCCTGACACCGCTGGTGGAGTCAGTGACCCCTACTACCTGAAGGCGTCATGCTTGTACTTCCAGTTTAGTGCTTTGATACCAATCTGTTTCCATGATATCAAGAAAGAAAAGGACTGTGACTTACTTAAGTGACATATCCAAGTTGCTGCCAGCAAATCACTACTGAGCCCTAACACAGTCATGGCACCAGATGTCATGAAGATCTGTCTTCATCCGTTCATTTTCTTTATCTTCTTACATGCTGCCAATTCTTCAGTGTGCTTCCCAAAACAATTTTACATGTTTTTCAGGAGCTATTGAAGAGAATTACCAAGACCTTGAGATTGATTGGTTCAAGACTTAGGAACTTTCCAGTCTCCTGCATGTCTCTTGAATTTGCCTATACATAAGGTATATATGCTTAACATGTATAAGCAGTGCCGAATTCTGGTTTTGCAACATGAAAACAGAAACTATCTGGTCCCTTTCTGAAGATCTTGAATATTGCTTTTCTCCTTCTGAACATTTGTGATCATGACTGATCACAAAATTGAAGTAGAGACAAAATTTTAGCCCTAGACAAAGTTCTCCCATTGTTGATTCTTTCAATAAGAAAAATGTATTTGTCTCTTATGCGTAGTTAATTGTCAAGCAGCACTATTAAGGTATATTTCTATTCAGCAGGGCAGGAACAAACATCTCCAACTTTTGATAGACATGAGAGAGATACTTAAGTCTTTATGTTCTGAAAGACAACTAGTTCTTCTAGTTCAAAACTTCTTTAAATGTAGCTATTGACAGACCTGATACTGGAGCGTATGCAAAAATCTCTGGAGTTTCACTGAAACCATTAGAAGAATAATTCCAGAACAGCCATTTCTTGACTTTCAAAGATGTTGGACTCCACAGAGCAAAAGTTTCCTCCCTGTAATCAAGGTTTCTTGACTGCAGATAAAGATAGGACTAAAAATGCTTAATCAGTTATGAGGTTTGTTCAAATCTTTCTTTAACAGTCATCAATTTAATACACTGCTATTTAGCCAGAGCCATTTATGATTCTTTTATAGGTGTTTTGATCACAAGTTGAGTCCCCAAAATTCTGTCAGTAGTAGCAGGTCATCATAAGGTAGACTGCACACATGCTCCTGATTCTCTGCTTTACAATTTGGACGTAAACACCTTCATGGGAAAGACCCCAACTAGATACTTTTTTTTTCTTTCACATCTGAAAAAATCAGTGTCACTGCATACCCTGAAGAATGGACTGTGTCCTGGCCTTGCAGCTGGTCCCTGTTTTACCAGTTCAGGCCTTTAGATTGGTAAATGCTTTGATTCCTCCAACATATACCTTTCCTTCATTTCCAGGGCTCTAAAGAATGTTGAAGCAGGATAAACTTAAATATTTCTAGTACTTCAAATTTTTGCATCCTTTTATTTTTTTCGGATCTTCTCCACCAATATAATCATGGATCGTGGATAAAGGGTACCTCAACATAAAATAATCTTAGAGCATTCAGATCTTATTCTACAACTACGGTCTCTTTTTAGTGTCAATACAGTTTAGTTCATGTGCCAAAAATAACTTTGGAGAGGTCAAGAATATTCCATACATGGAAAAGATGGTATATGAAAAAACAAAAATACTTTTCAGCTTTGGCTGACATGAAGAATTGTGACCCCAAAAGTATTAGATACTACTTACGTTGGAATACTTGTAATGTTAAAGCAGACAGGTCTGTGCTTATATTTGCTGATATTATTTTAGTAGCTTTATTATTTTGGTAGCATTTTTTTTCATTATTATTTTAGCAGCACTTATTACTTGTATAACTTGCCATCCACAGAAGTTTTCTCCCAAACATTTAATGCATATCTGGTTTTATTCCCCATAATTCTCCACTTGAGTCCTTATAAGAATTAAACTTGTTTTTTTCAAAACTGTTGGAACTGCCATTTGGAGTGCTGTATTATCAGTGAAAGGCTACTTGTAGTTATTGTTACTTTAGTTTGTAGATAAGAAAAATGTGATCTGTCAAAAAACAGTTTACACCATATTCCTACTGAAAGAGTAATTATTTTGTTCCAAATAGTCTCTAGCAAATTATTCAAAAATATGATCTCTCACTTCCCTCTGTCAGTCTGTGTATATATTTAAGTGTGCATTTTCTAAAATTTCTCCCAAACATAATAAAGCAAAAATTCATGCCATGGATGTAAAAAGATATTGTCTTTCAGATCAAGAGTTTCAGTAACTCCAGGGTATGTGTTTTTTTTTTTTTTCCTTTGGCTGCAGATACAGGGGAAGACCTGTTTCAGCTCAGAGACCATCAAAATCTGTATTAGATCAGTATATAATATCAACGACGTAAATCCCCCGACTCATGTTAGAGCTTGTTCAAGCAGGGCTCAGCTGTTTCCACTGTGTACCTTAAAAGGTTTGCAGTTCTAGAGATTTGCTGAGTAGCTGCGTGATCCTTGGTGCATAAATTACCAACCATCAAATGCTGGTGGCAGCATCAACAGAAGATCCCAAGTAAGGACAGTGAATCAGTGATTACATCAGCTCAAATTACGTGTAGCTTCTGTGACTTGTAGAGCCCAAACTATTTGGTAATATGCATCAGTTGCATCAATCAGTCCTCAGACAGGAAAAAAAAACGAACACCTCATGCTTGCTTTACAGTAACTTTCATTTCTGTAGCTGGGGGACTTGTCAACTGTATTACAATGACTTTGTGGCACTTGGTATCACCATGCTCTTTATGCCCTGGGAAGGGACACATATGATGTGTAACAGACATTACTGGAAAAACATTGCTAAACTCCTCTGGGGAACCTCTGTGGAGTGGGAGGGTCAGATGCACATGAGCATAGTAATTTTAAGATAAGTTATTTCTTATTTTGCTGTTCATATTATGAACAGGTTACTTTATGCCTACAAAAAAAACAGTCATTCCTACCTGGGGAAACCAATTTCATTCCTCACAACATCAAGTTTAAGTAGTATAACCAATTAATATAGATCCTTTAATAATTAGTTTATTGTGCTGATGCACCTGATTGTCAAAATCAATTGTTCTTATCTTTCAAATAAAACACTGCTGTCAGAGTGACCATTCAAAATGACAACTGACCCTGTAAACTACAGGGATTTGTATCATGTTTATAGGTATATCATTATATGGATAAAAGCATTGATTCTAAGATTTGTCTCTACAATTCTTTACAAACTTTTGTCACACAAACATGGAACCATAAAATAATTCTTGGATCACCTGCAACACAAAGTGATTGGTATTAGTGTACATAAAAGGATGGAAGAATAACATGAAACACATTTTCAGACACCAAGTATCCCTTGCTTGTCTGTAACAGTCACAGCTAGGTTAGTGGTGATCTCTGTTTGCAGCCCAAAGGGACTGCAGTTTAGTCATTACAAGAAATTCTGTATGGCTTGAGGTAATGGACTGATAATTCGTAATTGTGTGGCATGGCTTTGCATCTGCTTTCCTATTGCCTAGTTCAGCAGCCATTGAGCTAACAATTTGTTGATAGTTTTGAGGAGGGCTTTTGGTGTTTATATTTTTTCTTGCTTCCATAAATTTTATTATCTCAGTATGAATTTGTATTATAGCAGACAGGAACTGCACTTCAAATGTGTTCAGCAAACACACAAAAAAGTGTTGCTGTTCCAGGAAAAGAGGGACGCTTCCTAAGCTGCCTGTGCTGAATAAGAGAACATAAAGACAAAAAAGCATATGTGCTGAATCAAGTGGAAATTTCCTCTAGCCTGGTATTTCACTTCTGATACCTGATGTCCAGGTAGAGCATTACAACAGAACAAGCATGCTCTAATACTTCCCCAGAATAATCACCCAGCTTTCCAGTCTCTTGAGCCCCAATATTTTTTACTATTAAACCTCAGTGGATATTTCCTCCTAGAAATTCTGTCTTTTTTAAATCTTTGTAAGTTTTTTATATTCACAAGAATCCATGCACCTTAACTACACATAGTGCAAAGAAATATCTTCTTTGGTTTGTTTTTTAATATGGCCTTTGCTAGTTTCTTTTGATTTCTCTACTCTGTGACTCAAGTTTCATTTCAGGTAAGAGCCTTCAAGAAATTCCCCTAAATTATGCTTTTTTTTTTTTCCACTGAAGAAAGTAACTTCATTTGAATGTAAAAATGTAGAAAATTTCTTTCCATATTTTGGACGTCATTTCCAGAATGTTTGAAGTCATCAAACGTACCTGTAGACAAAGGCTGATGTACCAGAAGTCTCTGATTTCAAGTTTTGCTGAGGAGCAAAAGAACAAGAACATGAATTTTGGTTTTTATCAGTTCACAAGTCTACAAATTCAGAAGTTCGAGTGCCAGGGATAAAACAGATATCAGGATTGTCTCTTTAAATATCTTACGATCAGTTTTGAGATTCATATCTGTGTTTTCCTAGAACAGGAGAAAGAGGTGTAGTGTATATTCTGGCAAGCCAAGTTTGGTCACAGTTTGACCATTCCTCTCTTTCATAAAGATAGAATGCTCTTAACGACTTTTTTTTTTTCTTGCCTACATTCTGAGAAATCCTCTGTAGAAATGTCAATGAGTGACAGTCAGGCATTTAAAGGATGTATGCTCTTTACTTTCTGAACCTCAGCTCATTTCTTAGAGGAGTGAATTAAAGAAAAAGAACCATTTCACTTTATCTGTCTCAGCTGACATAAGCTATGCAATAAAGCAATTTTTGGGACAGGGCAGCTAGTATAACTGGTCATATAGACATAGCCACTGAGTCTTATAAGATCTGGAGAAGGCTACTGTCTTTTCTTTGGTATGTTATTCTTTGTCAAAATGTCTGGACCATTTTAAATTATACAAAATAGTAGGACTTCACTTGTTTTGTAGACAGGTATCTATATCAGTGCAAATTACTATATTGATGTTCATATTCTACAAGCAAACTTTTCTGTCATTTTCCCATATTCCTAACATATGTGAAAGTACTGCAATGCTGAAAGCATTACTTGTTTGCAGGTATTAGATATTAATATATTAACATCAAGCATTGTATGTTAAGGAAGGTATCAGCCTGAAAAACAGGTTTTACCTCTACCCAAAGATTAGTAAAGGAAATAATCACATCTTCTTCACTAAATTTGACATCTTTCTTTTTATTATTTTGAGATTTCTGAAAGACACATAGCATTTTAACATTTTAGTGATGTAGAGAATGACAGTTCTGTACAGGAAGAATTTTTAGATTTAGTTGCGTAACCACAGCTACCTTCTAGCCAAAGTTTTCAGAAATTATGTATAAGTACAGATACAAAAATGGATATATCTTGATTGAGACATTGCATAGAAAAAGGAATAAAATCATTGTTAATATGCTAACTGTCTTGGGAACTCCCAAAATTGAAGTAGCTCCAAGGGATGGCTAGGAACCTGTTCAGGCATGCTGCTATTTCCCTTGGATAGTTTTGTCTTTAAAAGGTGAGACACTAAATTACCCACTTGGGAACAGATTCAGAAAACATATGGATTCTTCAACATTATGCACTGTGACCCCAGAAGAACTTAGACTTTATTAGTCCACTAATTCACAAGTTTTTTTTTAGAGACACAGGAGATACTAAAGCAGGGTTTGAATTTTACCAAAGTTCCCTAGCCCTCCTAGGTTCTGGGCAGATGGGTAGCTGTAATATATGGCTAAAACATTTGCTGTTTCAGAAAAGTTCCCAACATGTATTTATGTTGCCCTTCCGAAGAGAGCTTGACTAGCAGCAACAAAGTCTGATTCTTTTAGGATTCACATATAAATGGTGGCTTGAACCTGGGAAAATTAATCTAAATTCCTTTATGCTCAAAATATGTTTTTTCTGCCTCAGACGTGCATATTTTGACTTAAACAGTATTCTGTTGAATGGGAGAAGAGCAGCAGGGAGGTAAACACAATAGTATGTAATATTCTTCTCTCAAAAATAAAATCAAAATTATTTACAATTCCTTTCTTTGGATTTTGGTAAGGCAACTACTAGGACAGGTGGTTGCTCCCCACCTCCTGTGGTAACATTTCACTCACAGTTTCAGACTGTCAAGCCAGAGGGCTGCCCTCTCTCCTGCTGGATTGACAGGCTCCATCCAGGGAGCAGACGATGGCGACATTTGCTCCAACTGCTCTAGCTGTTCTGCTAGCTCTGCTTTTCCGCAAGGGTACACATGGTTCTGCACATGGGATTCCAGATAGTCCTCTTGTATAAACTAGCCTCTTAAGCAGACTCTCCTACCTTTAAAACCTTTTAGACTATAACTTTTGCATTAGAAGACTTTAAAATATTGCCTTAGATTAGGGTAGCCACTCATCACATGGACATTTGGGCTTAATTAGTTGGCCGAGGCTTCTACACGCTCTCATAATTGTAAACTCTCCTCCACTCCACTTTACAACGTGCATGCGGTTTTAACAGAAATACTCCTCAAATGCAACTGGCAACAACATACATAAATTTAATAAGTTTCAGGTTTGCTCGTTGGGTTTTTTGGTGCATCTCTCCTCTCTGCTGGGTAGCACTGTCATCACTGGCCATGATGTTTTAAAAATGTATTTTAAAGATGTACATTTAAAATGTATTTGAAGAAATATTTTGAAATGTGGAAATCAACCATCCTGTTTTATAGTTATGAAATTAAAAGAAATTCTGAGTGTCAGAATTCTCTGAAATTTCAATATTCAACTAACTCAATGGGTAAAAATCTACCTGGGCTCCCCTTCCCTAAGTGCTTTTTAATGGAAAAATAATGAAAACTGAAACAGATTTCTTTGTCAAAAATCAATTTAAAAAAAAATTAAATCAGAGATAAAATACTTCAGAATTTTACGTGACTCTTGCAAGATCATGCATTATAATCACAGGAAGTTCAGTCAAAATCAGATTTAAAGGAATGGAAATTTTTCTTATTGCAGAAGCATACATTCCAAACAACTTCAACTTCACCTAGCAGTGAACTATGAGACTCAAACATTATATCAGTCTTTTAAATCAAGTTAATCAGATTGGAAGCATTAGAATTATTAAGAAAATACATAAGTATTGCATTGTGTCAGTTTTGCAAATTAATTGGAAAAAGAGAGTTTGGAAAATTAAAACGTGGGTGAAGAATTTGATGTGTTCTCTGGCAATTAATACAAGATAATTTCTATGCAGAAAGGTCTTATATAGTAAGGTAAAGGATGTGGTTTTAGTAGTTTATACTGTAACTATTTACAATGTCATTTTCTGCACAAATCATTTATTAATAACATTTACTTTGGTATAAATATATTCAGCAAAATCCTAAGCACTTGAAATTCATTTGCAGTTTTGCCGTTTGTTTCACTGAGATCATAATCTTGTCATCTATATTTTGCAGATGTTCATAAGTGAATGAGTCGGGGAAACTGTGGAAGTGACCTATGATTTTATTTTTTAGAAAGGTATTTTGCAGTAAGTGTAATCAATTACTTTTCTCTTTAGGCTGCTCTGGAGCAAATCATTAAAGAAAATCTGTGGTTAGCTCAAGAATATCAAATCTTTCAGAACTACTACTTAAACAGTAAAGAAGACCTTACAGAGCTCTATGACAATAGAATCAGGGTGGAAGCTGCCGTTAGAGATCATCACCAGGTAAAGTGCTAATATCACTCATTCAATTCATTTATCTCATCTCTAAAATTCATTTGATCAATGTGGCTACGTAATAGCAATAGAATACTTGCTAGTAATACCTATCACCTCAATTCTTATTTTCTTCTTGGCTATTCCACACTTTTCATATTTTCATTTTTTTGCTTGCTTGCTGTGGTGTTGGGTTTTTTTGAGTTTTACAGAGCAGTTCATGTAAGGTATTCTAAATTTATTATTTATTAATTCCACTTTTGCACCTGAAACATACTTTTTTTGGTATGTATTATGCAGTAGTTAAAATATCCCTTAGCATTATGTATAACTTCTCCATAAAACACTTTTTCTGGAACTTGTGAGTTTCACAACATCTACAGTCAGACTCTATAAGCCTTTAATTTAGAAAATAGTCAAATGAAAATGAAAAGAGGTAAAATCTAGTTTAATGAACTTCCATGATGGAGGTATAGTGGCCAGGTGTAATGTTTTATTGACTAATTAGTTACATTTTAAAATATTTTTTTTTAATTATTCTTTTTTAATTTAACAGTGCTGTGGAACCTGAGTCAAGTGATGTTGTAAAACTTTCTTGTGGAAATGTAATTCCAATTTACAGAAAAAGTCTTTTCTGTTTCTTTTCTTTGTATTTATATATAGCTCTCAAAATACAGGCCTATCAGTGCCAACTATAATCAATTAAAAATATGGTTCAGATATTTTAGACAGGTTATTGTTTGCTTGTCTTTCATGTCTATATTTCTGAAAAGTAATATGCATTTAAGTCATCAGACCTTTGTCATGGATGGAGTGATGCACTTCACTCATAAGAAAGAAGTAGCAGTATGTTTATTGATATAAAACAGCAATTTCACAAAGTTTGATAGTAAATGTGGCAGTGGTTTAACAAGATTTGATGGGAAGGTTCACTTGATATTTACTACATAGATGACAGGGTCAGACAAAACTCTCAGGGAGACCCTCCTGTTGAGTCACAAGGTTCAGAATGGACCCTGTTGCTTTCTAAACTCCTTCTCAGAGGAGAGTTTAGATGCAGTGGATCCAGACTTAGTCCCAGACTTGGTCAACAGTTTATGTCTAAAGGATTATATGTGCACAGTCAACCCTTTCTATGACTTAGTTAGGGTTTCAAAGTTTAGCATGTTATTACTCACTTACTGAGAATCTGTTGCAGCAAGGAATCTCTCAGTCTCGAGGAGTAATCTTGAGAGGCATCCGTACTCAACGGGAGATCCTGGCATGCAGCCCGCTGCCATGCAGGAGAGCTCAGTGGGCCCTGGGCTGTCCGCTATTTATGGAGTAAGATAATTGGCTTATAGTCATATTTACATACCAACTGCAGATGTTAGTTTCTTCCACATTTGCCTTGAGTCAGACATTGACCAGCACCATGGTTAGGTGGGTGCATTGTTCAAATTAGACCTTGTCTATTGTGTTGTTATCTGTCACCCCCAAGTCCACTTTGAGCCAGATGCAGCCATCATGACCAGATGCATCCATTACAGCTGCCACTGGTGGTTGCCACTTGAGCAGGGTTACAGGAAATAAAGGTCAGTTTTGGCGAGGCAGGGGAGCACACCATCACAACCTTAAGTTCACATCAACAATTTCAGGTAAGAACCTTTATTAAGTCAGGTAATTTATGCAGGAACCGGGTCTTCATATACTGATATTTTAGTCCATTTTCTAAAAGTACAGTGTAGAAGTCTTCAAATAAATACATTAGATGTGAAATTCAGATTATTTGCTACTACTTTACTCTTATCAATCCATTTTATGTCTTATAGCCATATCTTCATCCATTGCTCTTTTCCTCGTATACCATCTCAGTTAATCTCTAATTTTAAAATTCAGTGGTTTCAGTTTGTTCCTGACAGATAAAAATAAGAAAATTCCTTCAAAAATATTCTTTCTAACTGCATAACTCTTCTATATTTGAAGAACAAAACTGGTTTTAAGTCATATATTCTTAGGGATAAACATATTTGGAGAACAAGTTGGAGATTTAGAACATCAAAAGTTGAAGAAATTATTGCCTATCTTTCTTCACCAAGTGAGTGTCAACTACATTTTGTTGATATGATAGCAGAGACAATGCTATGAGTATTGAAATGTTTTCTTAAAAGGAGTGGATTATAGAAGGATTTTAAAGTATTTTTTTCTGAATGCAGAATTAGGGCATACTCTCTTCCAGCCTTTTGACAGAAAAATATATATGTTAGGTTATCATCTGGTCATTTATTTCTTTGGATGTAAGAATATCTGTCTTCTACATTCTCAGAATTTAATAGTTCTTGGTAATATTTGTGAAACAGATTTCCCACTCAACAGTTTACCTCTTCTGGACATAGTATGGATGATATTATCATGCATCTCAATGATGTGGTCTGGAAGCAAAGAAAATTGCAAATGAATTGGCATATATTGCTTTTTTCCTTCTCAATTTGAATACAATAAAATAAACATAGTAAAATATAGCGTAATAGCAATGCAATACCAACAGGATCTAGTTTCATCAGCAGTGCTATATAATCATTTATTTGGCTTTTTAAAATTTTGTTTATGAAGAAAATGGTTATGAGTATGTTGCTATTCTATAGGAGCTTATAATCAGCATTACAATACATATACCTAGCTTGTGGTGGAAATTAGTGATGGCAATGTTTAGAATTTCGGACAGTCCTCTGTGCCATTCAGCAGTGTTATGTGTATGAAGAAGAGAAATTCTATTCACAATATCAATTTGAGGATTACAGAGGCAACTTAATCTAATTTCCTTTTTGATAACTCTTCATTTTCTTAAACAAATAACGAGTCCAACTATTAAAACAAAATATTTCTACCATTATCACATAAAGAAAGTATTTAGGAATTGTGACAAAAGGAAAAAATGTGTTGATTACATACAGCTCCTATAAAAAGAAGCTGTATTTTCTTCTTAGGTTTTTTGCTAATAAGCAAATTACAACTGCAACAGAAAATCAATTCTAGAGGAGTGTCAAAGTAATGATTTTTCTAGGTGCTGTGCTATATATATGCATTACAATGACATGAACATTCAAGAAGAAGAAAGTGTGTTCATCCTTCCCTAAATCCTGAGAACTTTCTTCCCTATATATATAATTACTCAAAATTAGAAGCCAATTTTTACAAATACTAATGTAAAAGGCAAATGGCTTTTTTTTTTTTTTTTGCATAATTTTAACTGGTCATAGTAACTTCTCTAACTAATGAAGTAGGTTTGCCTTGGGCTCCTAAGAAGCTGCTTTGTTCAGCCCCAGAAAAGGATCGTCTTGATGATGGGTGAAATAATGCTTTGGTAACATGGAGTGTTTTGTCATGACTTTGTAAGCTTCTTTGCACTGAGGAAGGTGCACTTACTGAGTGGAGGGGATATACATTGCTGAATAGAGGGGCTATGCCCTTAAAAAGCATACTACCTTCTTCTGCACAGGGAAAGCAAAGGCATGCTCTTGGGAGGAGATGAGTGTTTTCTTCTTACTGCTACAGATATGAGGTGGATGAGAAGAGGACGTCCTCTCCTGCTGACATTTTCTAGATGTTAGTAACTTTTCCTCTTGGAGCCATTGGGTTTTGTGTTATGAAAAAGAAGCAAGTTAAGCTCAAA
Source organism: Haliaeetus leucocephalus (assembly GCF_000737465.1). Classification (NCBI taxonomy): domain Eukaryota; kingdom Metazoa; phylum Chordata; class Aves; order Accipitriformes; family Accipitridae; genus Haliaeetus; species Haliaeetus leucocephalus. Next base: position 5,573,683 of record NW_010972864.1, on the reverse strand, counting down.
GGGGGATAGTCACTCTAGTGTGTCTGAAAACTAAGTTCCTAAATGCAGATATTTCAAAAATTCTGAGCTACTATTATGTTCCTTTGACTTAGTATTATTTTTTAAATCATATTCAAGCATTTAAAGGTTTTTAAACCATATTCTTATTCTGTGCCAAAGACTTTAGAACCTGCCAATGTTCATTTCTAATCCTATCTCTAGACAGTATTTTGTAGATATTTCAGATGACTATAGAGATGTAATAGCTATATGACTTTGAGATAATGTTTTGCTTACCTAATTAATTTTCTATTTTTAAAAAGTATCATATTTTTGGATAATTGCTGGTCAGACCATACATACATAATACTTAGTTACATTAACAAAAACTAAAATATATTTCTCTCTGCAAAGATACTTTATTACATATATAATCACTACCATAAAACATTTATATTTATCCCAATACTTAATTTGATCAAATACGAGTGCGGTCAAATATCACTCTGGACAAGAAAAGTATTTCCCTATAGTTCTTTAGCTTGAGATACACTTAGTCTCAATTTGTTTTTCTTAATAGTTTACTCTCTTTGAAAAAAATGCTTCCCTCCACAAAGACATTCTTTGATTTGGTTTCCTTTACATATATCTTCTACTGATCAATGGCAAGTCTGTCATGCTGGATGTGCCAGCTTCATTATAACATGAATTATACATTTCCATCTTTTCTAGATGACACTGGAATAAACTGTGGTGGATCTTGACATTATCTTTAAATATATTCTATTTGGTACCTAATATTTTCCCTAAACATTTGCTTTTGAGGGTAGTTAGATTTTTTTTTTTTAATAATGCTGATAGATTATTAATTTTTACCTGTGTATTGGTGTGCAAAATCTTGTGTGTAAAAGATTTGTAGGTTGGTCTTTATGTGGTAGACTTTCAGCAACAAAGTTTTGCCTAATACATCTGCCCTGCAAATACGTAACAGGAGTTTCTTCTGGAAATCTCAGTGGGCTAGCATATTAGCACCAGGCATATGATTATGCTTTAAAAACAAATTTAATTATTTACTATATCTTTCTTTTTGTACTGAACAATCTTAGAATATTTATTCCATGAGCAAAATTTGATACTTCCAATGTATTGTGCTAATGTGCTAATGGTTGTACTGTAGACATAGGCGTTTGTTCTCATAATGAAATTAGAGTTGATTCCCTAGTATAGAGGGTATGACGTCATTATAAGTTAACAACCCCTATACTTGAATCTGCCCTTAACACTGCAAGTGGCATAGTGTTACAAAACTTTGACAATTGTTTTTGTTCACATAATTTTTATTTAAAAATAGTCTCCATGCAAATTATAATTGCTTTAAAATGTAAGTGAAATATTCATTCCCGTATTCACAATCTGCTATCTTCAGGTGGCCACACTGTAGTAAGAGTTGGGGGGAGGGGGCCTGTTGATTTCTGGTTTTTTTTACTTTCTGGATAACTGACATATTATTGCAGTAAAACACGTGTAGGGTCAATTCATGCTGAATTGTTATTAGAAACCATGATAACAAAAGTAATTACACTGCAGTTCAGTTTTGACAGTAAAATTTCTGCAACATTATCACAAATCCTCATGCATTAGTGCAATGATCCTTACTATAGTTTCATATTAGAATCAAAAGACTGCTGTAGCATGCTTGATACAAAAAGTCATGCAAGTCAAGTGAAGTTCTTTTATGCTTTTATAGATAACATATTTTCATGTCTTTCTCATGCATGTATCTGACTCTGAGCCCTCTTGGACATTTCTGCCTTTAGTATATAGCTCATCTGAGATATAACTGTGTTAAAAATAATGTCCCCTTTGTTTAGAAAGACCAAATAGAATATAAAGTAAATCTGACAATGGTCACATGTCAGTTTAGGCAATTAATTCCTTCGGATTCTGTTGTTCCTATTCATCGACCTAACTGAAAAAAAAATACTGTTCTCATATAAGGAAAAAATAATTTCTGTTTCTAAATTGTGGGTTTGGTTAGTCAGTTCACTTACCTGGAGATCTTGGATTGCTTCATGTCTTCACAAGACTAATAGTGAAAGCATGGATAAGATTATGGCAAAAAATATGCCCCCGTTCCCATTTCTTTACAAATCTTAAATGAAAAACAAAACTGTCAAGGATTCAGTGTAAATGAAATGGAAATTATCATAGAAGAAATACCTGAATTTTTATCTGTTTCTAAATTAAATATTTAACCAGCTTTCAGAGCTGTTTTGATTAGGAACAGAAATGGCTAATGGAGCTGACATTTGTTTTTTGCCAGTATAACAAGATGTCATGGTTTAACCCCAGCCAGCAACTAAGCACCATGCAGCTGCTCACTCACTCCCCCCCCATCCAGTGGGATGGGGGAGAAAATCAGGAAAAGAAGTAAAACTCCTGGGTTGAGATAAGAACGATTTAATAGAACAGAAAAGAAGAAACTAATAATGATAATGATAACACTGATAAAATGACAACAGTAGTAATAAAAGGATTGGAATGTACAAATGATGCGCAGGGCAATTGCTCACCACCCGCCAACCAACACCCAGCCAGTCCCCAAGCGGCGAATCCCTGCCCCCCCACTTCCCAGTTCCTAAACTAGATGGGACGTCACATGGTATGGAATACACTGTTGGCCAGTCTGGGTCAGGTGCCCTGGCTGGGCATGAGAAGCTGAAAAATCCTTGACTCTAGTCTAAACACTACTGAGCAGCAACTGAAAACATCAGTGTTATCAACATTCTTCACATACTGAACTCGAAACATAGCACTGTACCAGCTACTAGGAAGACGGTTAACTACATCCCAGCTGAAACCAGGACACAAGACTAGATAGTAGCTAGTAAGCAAAAATGTGTCATTTACAGTATTTTTAACTGAGGTTCTTTCTGCCTTTGGACTGTTGACAGAATAGCCAGTTTCATATGAAAACATGAGGGGAAAAAAGTATCTTCAGTAAGCTTTTTATTATGCAAATTTACTAAACTTCCTCTCAGCTAATTATATTTAAACAATGTAAACATCAAGTTAATGTTATAATTAAATTTGAATCAATAACTCAATAAGTTCAGATGACTCAATCAGAAAAATAGTACAACAGGCAGCCAAATCAAATTATTAGTTTCATAGCAAAAGGAAGTTATTGAGCTAATTTATAGAGAAGTCAGTCTCCTTTCCACATGCATCAGCCATATCAGTGGCTAGTCAGGTTGCAGTTTTGTTGCATATGACAACAGTTCTGCGGTCGCAGAAGTATCCCAGAAGAAGGTGTCCCATTATAGGAACTGAAATCTCTTTGTTTTTTTCTAGAAGAGATATAGAAATTTGATAATTCATTTAGGCATTTATTTTAAAAATTGAGTCTTCTCTAGCGCCTGGAGAGAAAAGATGAGGAAAAACTATATTTTCCTGTGTAGTCATAGATGTTTTCAGGATATTTTCCACCTTTTCTGCCTCAGTGCCACCTCTGGTATCAAGACAAACAAGATGAATTGGAATATTCCAAGTAATTGTAATGGCTCAGGTTTCTTACTGTAGACAATCTTTAAATAGGGGGTCATGGATGGCGATCCCATTATGCACAGACCTTTATTTCACAAAGTTAGCAAGTTTGACTGCAGATCAAATATTTCTCCAGTTCTATATTGACAGGAGTTGATGCTGATGAGGTTGTGATGCCAGCTTTTGAGTTTGAAGGTATCAGGCAATAAACAAAAATTAGCTTTTGTAAAACATCAATTAATGTAATTAGTAGAGGGTTTTTTAATGTGTTGAATTGCTGCATATCAGTAACTTCACTTAGAGACAAAAGATCAAAGAAACTTGTGTGAGCTCAGTTCTTCCACTAGCAGCTTTTTACCTTAAAGCATAAGCTTCTTTTTCATTATTTCCTAATAGATTCTACCTTTATTTAAAAAGAATTGTTGGGGTTTTTTCCCCCCCACATCCATATGCTTCTTCCAGACTCTACCCAGTGCAGGATGAACAGAATAGGAAAAGACAGACTGGGATAGCACCTCTTTTTTACTAACCAAAGCAGAAAGAGATGGACATTGTTAGCACTTCTACTAGACAATTCCTTCTAACGTGTACATAAACATTAATGTGCCTGTATGCACAAATTGCGAGAAAGACCTGGTCTGAGGCTGATCAGTCCTCAGTGAGATGGTGGGTGTGATCTTCTGTCCTGTTTCATGTATCCACGAAATTATTATTTAGCAAGGAGACTTAGCTTTGGGCAAGTTTTGCAACACACTTGCCTTAGAAAGTAAACCTTGCTCTGATCCCAGTGTTCTGAGTTTTTTGCACGGGGAAATCTACGTATGTGTGCTGACTTGCCCCTAATACAACGCTGGTTTGTTCTGTAACACTTTACAGAGGTGTTAGAATTATTACTGAGTCACAGATTTATTTAATCAAAAAAAAGACAGAATCAACAGGCAGAATAGCTTCCATTATTAATCTCAATTCCCCCCTTTTTTTTTCTTTAAAGTTTTTACTTTCTTTCCCTTATTTATTACACATAAAATAGCCAGGTTGAATGGTTGCAGAGCAGTAAACAACTTCCTTCAAAAGTTCAAAAGAAATTAATATCTTAGTTTATCTCCTTTACATGTTCATTTTTAACTACATGGATTAATAGTTTGAGATTTACATTCTTATTAGCTACATAAATTCACATTCATTCACATTTACTTCAAACTTACATTAAGAGCATCACTAAGGTCATAGTGTTATAGCTTAATCTTGCAAATACTTTATAAAAATATTTGATGTCAAAATAGCTTGACTTAGCATTTAATAGCTGACCAAAAAAACTTGCACCAAACAACAAACAAAATGCTCTAAACTAATAAAAAGCATACTTTTCTTCCCTTTTTAGCTCATAAACAAATCTATTAGAATCTTTCAGGATTATAAAGCACACCTACACTGTAACTCATCCCAAATGCCTCACTAAGGGTGCTTATGTTAAAGTCTTATTAGGCCTACATTTTCCATGCTAGTATGCTTGAAAAACTAAAAAACCTCTTAATAGTTTAACATGTAAGATTAATGCACCTTCTTAGGCAAACTGTTATTCTAGAAGCTGGTAGAAATTTTGTATTGCACCTACTTAAACGTTTTCTGCTCAGAAAGGATTAAAGTAGCATAAATCAGCAAGGACGGTGTCAGCTAGGATTAGCTGAAAAAAGTTTGACAAAACAATTCTCAACTGACTGTGTTGAATGTCCGTGTGTATTTATGCATACTCTGTACCAGCTGTGTGAAGATATGGCTCCAGAACCTCTTTTGGAACCAGGGCTTTACTAGCTCTAGCCCATAAAGCTGAGGCAACCAGCTTGCAGTTCTTAAGTCAAACCTCTCTCTACAGTTTTGTAACTCCCAAAGACACCTGTCCCAGTGAGGCAGATTGTGGCAGGCATAGTAATCGAGGAGTTTGAGGACAGCAATTTGCCTGATAGTTGTAAAGAGAGTTGGGAAAGACCTATGGCATGCCAGGTGTCTTGAGTGACACATTAAATTGTCATAGAGATGGGAAGTCTAGATGTCATAACACCTTTTCATTCTAACAATCATTATTCTTTTCAGTTTTCATTACTTCCCACAAATTTAGATCACTTATGAAATTGGTATAACTCTTGAATCTACCAGATATCTCAGGGAATATATTTCATGACAGAAATACTATATGTTGGTATTTCAGGGGCGGGGCGGGGGGGGGTATTCCAAGCTTTTGGTTCCACAAAAAAAAGTTTCTGCATTTTCTTTCAATTTGGAATGGGAAAAAAACTTTCAAACAATGTGCTAGCCAGCTCCAATACTACTACGCACTCTATAATTTACAGTAATTATCTAGAGGATTCACAGAAGAAGAAATTTATATGGAGAAAGTAATTATATGTAAGCAACAACCTCAAGGAAACTATTATAGCTGTCAGCAGTCTTTTTCTGTTCAAGCTTGTCCACATAGACAATACCCCATCTTGTGAGAAAAGTAGGTAGAATTGCCATCTCACGTGTTGAGGATAAGAAATATTACGAAAAGTGACAGCACTATGGCTACCAGGCATGTTAATGACTAATCTCAAGATTAACTTTAAAAACGGGAGATGGCTTAAATAGAAATTTGGAGTGAGAAAGCAGAATCACTTTATCCTTTGAAACACAGTGTGGAAAGAACGTGATGCACAGTATGTATCACATTAGCTTTCCAAATCAGTCATTTTCACAAACACATATAAAATAGCCTAATACAGCTTTGGTTGAAGACCTCATTAGCATTACGAAAACAAGGATCAAGATCTTATGAAAAAGACCTATCTCACAACAAAGACTGACTAAATGGATTAGACTCTTTTGGTGTATGTCATACATCAATCTGTTCTGGCATTCGGTGCTCCACTTCAGAGTAATACACCATTTTGTATCACCAGCTATGGCCGGTTTTGGAGATAATATTAGCACTGTTGTTCATTAAGAGCTGTTCAGCTTCACATCTAAGCGTAAGAATGCAAGGCTGCCACAGACTGTGCAAGAATAGCTCAGTAACATCAATACCCCTGTTAGATATTTATCTTACCCCTGTTAGATACTTATCTTGCCCCTGTTAGATACTTAACCGCTCACCATTCTAAGCATCCATGGAATTGAGAAGGGAACATACGAAAAGCAGATATGCCATTCTGCTGTCCCAGCACTCCTGAAATTATTAATATTGAGATTCAAATGAATCACTCTGCATAGGAAGAATGGCAGAATCAAGGGGTTTCCCTTGACAATAACAAGGACACTAGGCAACAGATTTTGGAAAGCATTACATTAACAGGCTGAGGGGCACACAGTAAGAGCATATAGATTTGTCTAGAAGGAATAGATGAAAAATTTTTTTTCTTTTGTCATATGTGCCTCCTCAGCTTTCTGATGAAAATCCCTGACCTAAGAAAACAAGTAAAAAAGGGTATAAAAACAGGAAGGAGCTCATTGTATTTTGGTCTCCCAGTCAACTATTTACTGACGGCGCTTTTCTTACCATGTGTAAGATTAGCCACTAAGATCTTTTAAGCATTATTTTAAAACAGTGGTGGGCCAATGAAATATAAAATCACAGATCTAGAGAACAAAGTGATCTGAAAGGTGTCCCAAAAACCTGATTTTGAAGTGGCACAGAAGCAAGGTAAAGAGGAGCTTGATGCATTGCTGTTGCCAGTGCAGAACCAGTTCAAGCCTTTGCTAGAAAGACTTACACCAAAGTATCCAAGTACTGATGTCTCTGAAGAACAGTAAAGGATTGAAGCAGAAGACAGTTAGGATGGGTCTACAGAAGAAAAATATAAAATTACCAGTATTGCTGATATTGATTCCTGTCAGTAAAACAATGTCTGGTGGGGATGAGGGGACCTATCGTGCTGTTCTGTTTCCTCTACTATCTCCTAGTGACAATGAGTCAAATTACCTTCAATTTTAGCAGTCTTTGTCACTGGCAATTATTTACTGTGCTAGGAATTTTGTTCCTGCTCTCTTGGGAAATTTAAAAGTAGTATCTAATGATGGTATCCCTGAGGTTAAAGTGTTTGGACTGCAGCATTAGTAAGTCAGCTGCACTGTTACATTACATTAACTGTAATTATTTACAAGTAAGTAAGCTATAGAAGAGGCTGGAATAAAATATTATGCTAGAAAAGATTTGGGCATTTTTTTGTAATCTGGCTGTACCACCAATAGGTATAGCAGAGCTGTGCAAGTCAATTTTTAGTTAGAAGAAAATACGAAGAATTCTTCAAATTTGTTTCAGGCTAATCTAAAACTAAGATTTTCAGAATTTGGGACAAAGGAAAAAATGTGTTGTAGGTTGGAGAAAACAGAAGTTTAGTTTCTGAAAATTACCAGTTTCTTTGTTTTGATTAAAACGAAAAGATATTCAGAAACCAATAGGTAGATCTAGAAAGGGCATTTGATATTTTTCAGCAAGGGAAGATGGAGTATTTCCCCACTGAAATGCCAGGAATTCAGATGCTCGGTATCCTCCCAGGTTCAAGTATCCTGTTAATATAACTGGAAATAAAATTCCCTCCTTTCCCAAGAACACCTGCCTGAATGACCAGGTTACAAATTATCCTTGGCTAAGTCTGTCTCGGTTTCTCACTGTATTGTCACACACTGTGAATAATTAGTTTTGAAGGAGACAAAAAGGATGAAATAGTCATTAAAGTGCTCACCTAAGAGTAGAACCTTGCTCTGAAAGAAATTTTGAGTAAATTATGCTAAAAGAAGTAGTTTCATCAGTGATGCTTAGGGAAGCAACCCCAGAAAAATGTATGTCCCAGATCTGGGCATGCTACAGAAAGGTATGACATCTTTCAAATCTCTGCTCTAAATGAGACAGTGAGAATGTGAATTTGAGTATTCCACTTCTTGAGGACCCTTAACGCTGGGATTGTGGAGTTCAGTCCCTCCGTGATTTTCAGGGTTCAAGCTTCTACCCCTCTACATTACTGCATGTCAGGGGACTTCCAAGGCTGCTGGCAGTCACTAGAAGCCTCTCCTGCTTCTTCTGGTACTCCTGCTCCTACCTGCCCTGTGTAGTACAGATGGAAGCTTTTCCTTACTTTCTGGATACAGTGAGGATGTGGTGGGATACTGCAACACTTTTAAGGTGTCCCAGAGGCCTTGTTTGTAGTGTCACCCCCAGTGAAGAGTGCTTTTGCCCAGCTCCTTTAAATTTTTCTTGTCTGAAATTAGGTTGAGTCTGTAAGTAAGAGCACTCATTCAGAATATAAAAAAATGACAACACAGATAGAAATAATGTTAACTAAGATAAAAGTATAACTACACTTATTTATGCTGCAAATATATGTCAATTCCCATCTTCAGCTAGCTTTGTGCTTCCCTCTGGAGAAGGTGGTTGCCAGGGTTTTAGATTTTGTGAATGTTCCTATCTCTTAGTGTACTACCTTACATGATAGAGTCACCCTCATCTTTCAAAACTTCTAGGAAGTCTAGACAGATTTAATCTTTTCCTTGAATCTGGTAGAATGCATGACCCAGGAGAATAAGTGAAGCTTTATTAGAATAAACCTTCTTTCTGTACCCAGAAGTTACCTTGTATACTTAACTGGTTAGTAAACAACCCTTTGCTTCAATGAGGTTTGAAACTCTTGCATCTCCCTTTGGTGGCTATTTGACATTTTTCAGCAAGGATATATCTTTCAATCAACCTGACATGCTGTGTCAACCTTCAAATTAAAAAAACATACTGACATATAAGCATTTAAGTTATTTGTAGCCTATTGCTGCTTCTTGGTTGAAATCAGATGTGAAGGCAGTGATCCATTCTCTTGTGGCAATGGTTTTAGAGTGATCCCCAGCTCCTTAGGCAAACTGACACAGTACGGCTAGGAGAGGTCAGGGATAGAGGAAGTGGAAACACCTATTTGAGGTCAGAAAGCACTAAAGGAGGATGCAGAATGCCACCACAACAAGTGGCCCACTGAAGGTACTCCTAAGTGTAGATATTAGCCACCTTTCGTGGGGTCATTCAGTGCACAGTTCCATGACAGTTTCAGCAAATCTAAATTATTGCAGGTGCAGTCTGGCTCCTCCCTTGTGCTGGCGTGCTGCCCGCACTGGGTACCAGCTTGGAGAGCTGATATGGCAGAACCAGGTTTACCTGCAGCCACACCTACACCCTAAATGACGGCTTAGCCAACTCACTTGCCTGCATGTCCCTGATGCAAGACAAGCGGAGAACACAGCTGCTGGGCATCGGGTGGATGCTGGAACTGTCACCACACTGCTGTGGAGCTGAAACTTTGCATACTCTCTCTCATACCTCTTTTTTAAGTAGCACTTATATAGCCTTTTCCATAGAGCAGTGTTGGCAGAAATTTTCAATCTGATCTACCAAGTGCACTCAAAAAGTGTAATTCCATCAATTCTGAAAGAAGATGCGAAGATCTCTTTACATGTCTTGGTTATAAAATTAATATGGGATTAAAATATATGTCAATTTGTCCTAAACCAAATAATCTTAGAGCTGAGTCTGAGTGCTCCCTGAAGAATTTTAGGGTTGTATTAAGATAAATATTTTATTAGAAGTTAAACCAAAAGAATATAAGGCAAACCACTTTTCCTTGCTTGACTGAAGGAATTACATCTAATGCCGTGATCGGAGAGGTCTGTAAGATACAAGTGTGATATGTTCTTACCACAAGACAAACACAGAAAAGAAACAATGACCTAGGCTAGAAATTCACTTCTCTAGGGAGCAGCTGTAGCACATTGGTTCATGCTCTCAGGTATGAATCCCTGCAAATCACTAGAGAAATCCAGGTTTGGGGATCTGTTGGAATAAATGCATCATATAAATATCTTAAAGTTATCTAGCCCTTTTAAAAAGAAGAGTATTCACGTTTTCTGAAAAGGATTTGCTGAATTGAAGAGTGAATGACTGAATGCAAAAAAGAGGGTGGGAATGAGGAATTACAGTATGAAAAAGCACCAGAACTATTCTAATTTCCAGAGATAAACTGTTTTGATGCAGCTTTACTATCCATTTCCAAGTAACCCAATGTAATTTTGCTACTCCTAATATGTTTTACCACTAAATCTAGCCATTCTTGACATTGATTTCAGTGCAATTTGTGTAATAGGTCAAGTAAAGTGGTGCTTATTGACTGCTGATTGTATACGTTTTTCCACCTGAAGTGTTATTGTTAATTGACATGCTCTTTCATTTTCCTGAGATAATTTTCACTCTATTTGAATAACTGCCTGAAATTCCCCCTTTGTCAACTAGGTCTCTTTCATGGCAAATATCAAATATAGTTTTGAAAATCAGATAAATTGCAAACACTAATTAATTCCTTCAACAACAGAACATTAAAATCATCAAGTTCAAGCTAGTTTGTCAAACATAATTTACTTTTAGTGAATATATGCTGTCTGCCCCTAACTAAATCACCCGTTTCTAAATGTCTTGTAATCTTGTCCCATACCATTATTTCTAGTAATATTCTTGCAAAAGAATTCTGGCTAAACACTAATGGTCTGAAGTTTTCTGAATAATTGTTTTTGTCTTGACATATTGCAGAATGCTCTGCCTCTATTCCTAGGTGATTACAGATCTTATATTGCCAGACTCTTTATCTCAATTCTTGGAGATTATAGAATTATAAGAAAGGCAATCTCATTATGGTCTGTTGCTTTCCCTTATGAAGCTTTCTTCTTGTATTTCAAAGGTTGCTTCAAAAAAATTTTTTTTGTAATTATGAGCATGGTGATATGGATGGTACTCACTTTTCTGATGTGAGGGATGCATGCCTAGCTTCCTTGAGCCAATGAGAGCAAATTGGCTGAAGTAACATATCAGAAAGAAACCCAAACATCATTTTAAACAATAGCAATCTGATTTCTGCATTGGTGAACTAGCAGATAATACAAGAGTTTCTTATTGTTCTTCTATTGAGAAGTCCAGTGTTGATCCCTCTGTGATCCCACTTTTTTGCTTTAATTGATTCCAATTGTATGTTTCTCCATTTCTAAGGTTTTCAAAATGGCTGTACAAAGACAGCAACAAAGACCCCAAGAAAAATTTCCCTTCTTGAAATGTCATCTTGGGTGTGCATCTTCCTCCAGACCCACTGAAATAGTGTCTACTTTCTGTCATCCACCCAAGCAGTCTCCTTTCCCAGCACTCCCTATGACTTGTGTTTCCTCTGCATACTGGGATCCCAGCAATACTCCTTTCTGGGTTACTTCTAGGAATAAAGTGACACAGCCAGGCATCAAACTTCTTACTGTCTCTCTCATTCTGTGGCAGGCATAGAAGGCAGTTATCCACTGTAATTTAAAAAAGTGTGAATTGAAATCTCAAGATTACATAGTCTAAAATAAGATTTACACAAAGGATTATTCTGTGACCATGAATGTGTGACTTCATTAAAGCTGCATAACTCACAAAACATGTTTTTAGATCTATGAGCTTTGTCACTACTCTTGGCAAAGTCTGGACATCCTTCCCAGAGTCCACTCTGCAAGGGAACCACCTTCCTGGGTACTCGTGTCTCACATACAGCCTTCAGAGAGCATGCAGCTGCCACAAGCCTAGTGAAAACTCAAGGCAGAGGAGTGGTACCTGGCACTCTAGAAGAGCTTCGTAAACCAAGGAGTAGCTTTTTATATCTCTTGGCCTTAAATGACTGTGAACACCATACCATTTCAGTGCAAAGTCCAGGCTAGTTGTCTGAAAACAGTGCTGAAAATAATCCCATCCTACTGGTAATTCTGTGCCCAAGTTTTCATTCTACTGCAAGGCATATGTCAGGAATTATATAGACTTGTGCTACTCTAATAGTTACTACACCAAATATGCTCTGTAAGCATCCTACATTCTCCATTGTCACTCCCCATCTCCTTGTTCTGCTTTCCTTAGGCCAGCTGAGTACATGAGAATAACATACAGCACACACAGGTACCCCTGTGTGGACTTCTCTAAAGAAGTAGATTTGCACAGGTACAACTGGAAAGCCCTCAGGGGACCTAGGAGGTTTGTGATGAAGTGTCGGATAGAAAGAATCCAGACTGATTTGCTGAACAACCATTGTTGGTAACAGTTAAGAAAAAACATACTTTTTATTTGTATACTCAGTACACTTGAACCCAAAGTCAATGAAGGACATAAAATATTGACTCACTATGTTATTTTCCAGAGAATTATTATTTACAGTATTAGTGAACTAGTGTCCTTTGTGGACCTGATTCAAATGGTGGGTTTACAGAACAGAGGAAAACTTTCTTATCCTGAGATATAACAAAACCAAAATCACATCCACTCCTTGCAGAAATCTCTATCATGTTACACAAGTTAATATGTAAATGTTTGGAAGATATGTTTCTTTGGCACCATATTATACATGTAAATTATTTCTATTATTTTCTTCCTATGTGTATCTGAAAAAAAAGTATATACTATATAATATTATATATATATAAGCTTTCTAAAGATTAGATTCATTTCAGACATCAAATTCAAGCTGAGCAAAATGTCAAACTTTGTTTACTAATTTTGTACTTATCTTTTCTTTTAATATCCTGTCTTGGTTCTCTAGTTATAACATAGAGGCACCTAAAGTTCGCTAGAAACATTTGCCATTAGCTTCTTCTAAAAAAAATTAAATTTGAGGATAATCCTACCTCCAGAGCTTATTCTGTTCCTGGCCATTGACTGTGACAGTGAAAGGCTCATCTGAAAGCAGTGGAGCATCCCATCTAAAAGCATAAAACATATTACATTTCATGAAAAAGCTAATTCAGATTGTTTAATTCTGGTAATATTGCCTCTGTCACCTTCAAAATCAAAATGTTCTTTCCTGTTATTATAAAGAAAACAACCAAATTGCTTAAAAACCCATTTGAATACACAGCTGCCTTATGTTGCATACTAATTTGATTAAAAATGCTTGTGCCTCACCAGCATTTTTTACATAAAACACACTGGTGAATTTAACAAAGAAATATAAATATATTTTAGCAATTTTTGATGATAGAGTATGCTATAGTGTCCACAATACCCCTGGACCGAACAAAGATCTCAATGCCGTATTGGAAGATGCTAAACTGAATGTCTTGCTGTATTTGTTTGCTCAATGCTTTGGGCACTGTGCCAACCTCATTGCGAATAACTGCATTAGTCAAGTGTATCCAAATTATTACAACACAGCGTCCATCCCAGTTATTGCTGTTGAAGCATTTTCTGAATCTTCACATCACTAGAAACATTTATTTGAGAGGAGAGCTTTGCATAAATTCAGGACAATTTTAATTTGAGACAGAAAATCTTAACATCCTTACAAGTTGCTTGTTATTCCTAGAAAGAGTAATTAAGAAGTAATTGCATTACTTTTGTTTACCTATTATGAATACCTTGCCTAAAGTGGGGAGCTGCCTTGGCAATAGAATGAAGAAAAGAGGAGCCAGAACAGGATTCATTGTATTTATTTTTCAGCTGATAGAAATAAGTATTGTCAATAGTCATCTCACCTTCTTCTGTCTTCACTCTACCAGCTTAACTCCTTAATTCTTGATGTAGATTATGATGTTGCAATAAGTCTTTGTGGATTTCTATTTACCATGCTTTTATAAGAGAGATGGCAGACCATATGCATTTTAATCTTTTGTCTCCTAGAGGAGATCCTCCTCCTAGAGCAGAGATGTCCAATCTTTCTCGCCACAGCAACCTTTGTGCTAAAGTATGTCTGCAAGCTACAGAACATGAAGCTCCTCATGTTCCTACCTTTTCACATCAGGATAACTCATGTCAAGGTGGTCGGATGGCATCCGAAAAAAACGAGCAATATTGACCTTTGAAGCCCTTGCTGGCTCACTTCTTCTCGCAGCTGGCCATTTACATTACTTTGCAATTTCCAGCTCAGCATAGCCCCTGTCATGAGGCATAGTTCTGTCAGCAGACGTGTATTGGAGCTGCTTGGTAGCTACATGTCATTCAAGACAGTCTGATCATTCCTGTTGTATACAGCTGGGCTGGCAAGGCAAAGAAATCTCCCTCCTCCTTGGTTTGGAATTGGTGTTTTCCTTCTCTTACAGTCGACAGCCGTACTTTTTTTTTCATTATCTAGCCCCAGTGAAACAAGATTTCAAACTATCACATCAGTTGTATGTCCTTAAGCTTTTATTGTGGACACCAGGTCCATTAGTGGTCTGGTTTTTATTAAGCCCCTTGGCTGAGAGGGAAAATTCCAGCATCTTCTACCAGTGTGTATGTTGTTGTAGCCGGTAGTTTTGTCTGGTGCACCATATTGTCCAGGAAATTGTATATTATCATGCCATGAAAGTCTCAATTATCATCTGCTAAACTTGGTTAGAAGGAGGAAGTTGCAATATTTTTAAAAATACTTGACATTATATTGAAAAGCAAAAATCTCTATATTTCCTGTGAAAGAGAATTTTCAAAACCATTGTTGTATTTAGAATATGTTATTTTATTAAATGTGGTATGTTCATGCCAATGTTTTCATACACTGTACTAAATCATAATTAATTTAAGAAACTGTAGAGACTATGAAACTTTCAGAAATTATCAAAATTTATATAAGAAAGCAGAAATGGCTTTTGGAAATAGTTTCCCGTAGAAAAAAATCCTGTAATACAATGAAATCTTGGAAGAATGCTCCTTTGGTGGAAAACTGAAATTTTAAATCTTCTTCCATCTACCTTTAATAACTGCCAAATACACATTTTTGCTGCTTTCAATGATAAATGAATGTTGATTTTACAGTGAAAAATATAAATAACAAAATATTATAGAAACTTAAGCCACTGTCTTCTGTATCAACTCCAGAACAACGTTTTCAGAAAACATTTCCTCTTTGCCTCACTAGGATCAGTACAAAATTACAAGTTTTAATGGCAGACTACCATACACACATTTCCTCAAGAATATAGTCCTGAATTTTGACACACGAACAAGTTATTGCCCATCAGCTGCAGAATGGTAACAGTCTGTGTGCACAGTTCTGCAAATAGCAGCAGGTACCAGCAGTATGGTAAATTATCCTACTATGAGTGAGGGATACGTGATTTCCCAGTCAGGTGTGGATGCACCTGCAATGTGGGTAGATGGAGAGAATTTATGCAGATATGCAAACCATTTAACTAGAGGCATAAATACCATGTCTTGTGATGCTATTGATAGGTCTATATAGGCTTTTAAGCTACACCACGGTATTTCTATGCCTGCCTTGAATTATCTTGCACTGAGCACTTGTTACAGAGTGAAAGAATGCACACTGACTGAACGACATAGCAGCTGATGCATGATAACCTTTTCATGTGTCAAAGCCCTCTGACAACTTGAGTTTTACATATGCTTTGGGATTTTTTACATTAAATCATCAATCTGCCAATCTTGTTCCCAAGTCAAAAAATTATGCTGTTGAATGATCAGAGGCTACGTTTATTTTATTTGGGCAAGAATGCACATTTCTGCAAGTTTCTTAGATTTTTGTAATACTTTGGGGAAAGAATTAAAGGTGGAGCTGTTTTATCATGAAGAATAGCTAACTGAGCTTCGTTTTGCCTCAGATTGTACTATGGTGCTGCCATTGATACATATATTTTTGAAAACAATTGCTCATTCAACAAAAGCTTGGTCTACTTTAATAGCATCCCTGAGCAATCTGAAGTTCTATATGTATGCTTGTTTAACTCTTTAAATATAGTCTGCCTGCCTCCCCGCTGGTTTAGTAATATCAGGTTTTGTATATGGTCAGAAATGTCAGAGTAACTAAGGCAGCCATACCCCTTTAAGTTCTCTGAAGCACTTAGGGTGCACATACTCCTCAGTGCCAGTGTGTATGTACAGTTTACTCAAACGTAATGGGAAGGCAGGCAGCAATGATAGCCCTTGTCGCAGAGAGCAGATCTGAGAGACACACACGTAGAGTGCAGATAGCCAGCTTTCTTTCATGTTAACATTTTGACATTCATCAAGGGGCTTGACATTACTTGCTACCATTTGGAAGATGCTATACCCACCAGATATTTCAAATTACATTTTTTCTCTTATGGGGGAGGAACAAAGGCTTAGGATAATTGATTTCTCCTTGCTGCCATGTGGAGCATCCTGTAAAAGGGATTATCTTTGGTTTCCTTAGTCGATATTTTGTGAACATATTTTCTTCCCAGAAAGGAGGTTTTGTCAAGAACAACAGAGACCACAAAGAAAGAGATAAGCTTATATCTCCTTGCAAAATTATTTCATCTGCTAAACTTCTGACTTATCTATACAGGAACACATAGGAACATGAAGGGGAGTTAATTAAAGATACTAAATCAATGTACATAAGACAAAATATGTTCCCCTTTCCTTCCTCATCCATTTCCTTCTATTTAGATGCAAGGTGATCAAAGTATAGCAAACAAGTCATTAAGAGAATCTCTATGGTACTTGAAAGATCTTTAGCTACTCTGAACCTCTGTGTGAAACCCAGATTCCTGCAGCCATAATTTCCTTCCAGAATTACATGAAGAGACAGTTCTAGTTCAGAATTATAGCTAGAATGCTGTAATTTTCTAAAGTATTGCCCATGATCATTAAAAGGACTGTCAGCCACTGAATAGTGACTGACAATCAGTTCAGTGAAGTCCAGCTGCTGCTTTAAGTCTGGTATTGGAACATGCAATCTGGGACACTGGGGCAGCTACCCTGCAAGGGTATTTTATTAAATTAACAGTAGTGAATGGTGCATAAAATTGTCACTAAGATAAATTTATTATAGCATGATTTTATTCTCACATTATTCTGTATGGGGTGCTACCCCAACAGAGTTTCCAATTCAGTAGTATGCCTGAAGCCAGGGGTTTTATCAGCAGTGTGTCAAAGGGTGTCTGGCTCTCATTCATATATAATTTACTCTTATTACACGAGATATTTCTATTTTTCTGCACTAACAGTTGTATATTTTCTAATGAAGGTTTAAATCAACTGGGAACCAGGATATAAATAGAGTTTCAGTATTTTGTGCCAAATATGGATTGTTTGTCTTCCCGTTAGTTATGGATTGTGAGTGTATTATTGCTGAAGGAAAATTTTGGGGGTTTTATTTTTCTTTCATGTATTTATTTATCATTTAATATAAATTATAGGAACTTTTCAAGTGTTCAAAATTAATTATATCATTTAGAAAAAATGTCTGAGATTATTAAGAGAAACATATGAGCCTGCCTAGGTCAGCTTTGTGCTTTATTGAACTTGTGATAGTAACTCTGACAGTATCTTGGTGTTTAGTATTTACTAGCTGGATCTAGGTAAGAGATGAATTACTGCATAGATGCAAGATTCCATAATGAAATTTTCCTCTCCAGATAATACTCCCTTCAAAGTTTGGAAATTTCTCCAGAATGTATTTGTTTTACTTGTATCTGTTGCATCTGCTGCGTTCATTGTGTCTGACTACAAAGTTGTGTGTTCCTTGTGAGGCAGTTAGCAAATGCTAACTACTTGCAGAACTGAGAACCTTTCAGGACTCACATACAGACTTCAGTCCTTTTTCCATGTCTCTGGGAAAGCCGTTGGTGAACTGGCTGTCTTTCCCAGCCTTCTGGGGAAAGGCAGCCAGTTGTAACTGTTGTCTGTAATGATGGAGAGCTAGATGTATGTCTTCCTCTCCACACACATTGCAGCACTTCAGCATTATGTTCCTGTAGTCATGTAAACTCTTGTGATGGTGCTTATATTGGTAAGTACAGAGTTGGGCCTGGTTATGTTCTAGATTTTGTGCCTGCGCTTCATGGTGAAGGTCGCTTTCTGCTTAAACTACCTGCTGTTGAAGTATCCTAAGATTATGTCTGAAATTAGCAAATGAATATACTTTTCGCTATAAGCTATCCCATCATTGTTATTTATGTATTATCTCTTTTTGCTACGTACTGATAAGAGAGCAACTTATTGCTTCTCTCCTTTTGCTGGGCTTTTGGTGCTTGCACTTCCTCATTTACAAAAGCTGTGATTAACCCCTGCTTTTGTGTTAAAATTCACATTGTCAAAAGACAACCTGATTTTTTTCCCTGGAAATTCTGATGGATCAACCCGTTGAACCAACAGTGAGGTTCTGTCTTCTACTTCAGAGATCTTCTTAAATTGTATCCCCTCAGCTGGAATTATAAAGGAGTTATTCCAATGCCTACAAAACCCCCTCTTCTTCAGCATTTTCCAGACAAAAAAAAATTTAACAACACTGTTATAGAACTTGCACCAAATACAGGTCTTTTTTACCCTTTAATCTAAATATTATTGTCCTAAACATACCTGCCATTGTATGTACAAACATGTCAATAATATTGTTTAAGATGGCTGCCTCCTAGAAGTGTGTTACTCTTATTGAAAGAGCTGAGAATGAGCTCAGAAAGCAAATTACATTTGCGAAAAGCATTCTGGATGAAATAAGTATTTAAACAAGCTGAGTGTAGCTGGTTAAGAAATCTTTATCCTTGAAAAAATGTCAGGTTTTCAGAAATGAATTCTTCATAGGACTTTATTTAGAAGCTTTAACAGGAACATGCTCTTAGGGCTTAGGACAGTATTTCTACTCATCTTGGGTTGTGGCTGAAACCCAGTTCGGACTGAGGATTTCAGCATCTACCTCAACTAATCTACGTGGATTTTCTAAATGTGTATGGTTAGGTTTTTCTCATTCTCTTCCTCTGAAGCTGTACTGGTGACTCTGTAGTGCATGAAAATATCCGTGCCTGATCTGAATTAATGCAGAACAGAGAACCTGAACTTTGATCTTCAACCTTCAGACGAGTGGTGATTGACTCTTATGGTGTAAGTGAACTCCTCTGTTAATCTCACTCACTAGTATTTCACATATGAAAAGCTGAAAGATCTCAGTGTCACGCTCTTATGAAATAAGAGAATGTTTGAAATTGGAAGAATCTTGTGGCACAAGAGGATTCTTTCCTGCACATCCCTAATGTTAAGTTTTACTTAAGATCAAAGGTCACCTTCTTTAAATGTAAGTATTATCATATTTTCTCCTGTCCATATACATATACTTTTAGCAGAAGTTAACATTTAAAAAGCTTCTTGGTAGCTCTGCAAGTCAAACATTAAAGTTTAAACACTGAACTGTATTCATCAGTGCAACTATTTTGCTGAAGTGATAAATATAATTTAAAGAAATACATTCAAATGAAGGCTATCGTACAGTGTTGCTCTCAATTTTTATATAATGAAAGAGATTAAATTAATCCTTGCTAATGCATTACTGGTATGTGAAGAACAAGAAGAAACAAATCACACACATTTTCCCACTTAATTATTGTGCTAGACACTCATTGTCATATCATTGACCTATTTGGTCATGCCCAAGTTAATCATGCCTGAACCTTCTCCCAGTGGGAAATAAGCTTCTCCACTTCCTGTCTTGCAGGAATATCAACTAAAACTCAGTCACATATGCCCATAGTCTGATCACTGCAGCCCACCGTAACCATCGTCTCCAGCAGTGAAACTGCAGTCTGCGGCATGCCCGTGAGAGTCGGTGTCAGAAACCCATCACTTCCTGTGTGCCTTCGTTCAACTCCGTTCACTCACTTACTACATTAAATTATACCAACCTCTATTTGTAAAAGTGTTCCCCTCCTTTTTTCCTTTTTTTTTTTTTTGGTGTTCGCAGGGAACTGTTTTGTCACACTGAAATAGAGTTTATGTGCAGTGACAGCCTAATAAGCCAGCAACTTTAGTCGCTTATTAAAGTCAAGCATGTGTCTTTGTTTCATGTTGCTAATGATGTGGAACCGTCGAGGCCCGAGTATATTTCGTCTGGACGGTGTGGGAGCGAATGCTGAGAGCTCATTACTTGGCTCCCCATTGGAATCCTGCAGGCTTCTGCTCATTGAGGAGACTGTGGGGGCTTTGACAGAATTATTATACTGAATATTTTTAGACTCATTAACTATATCACCAAAGCAAAACATCTCTTCCTTAGATGCAAATGGCTGCAGCTACTGTGGCTTTGCTTTAGTTATTGCAGAAAAAAGGATGAAGCTTGAAAACAACTAAGGGAAGGGATTTTCATGCCCAAATGTTTGAATTTGTAACTTATATTGGAAATGTGTAAGCCTTTTTTACCACATTTAAGCCACTCATGTCTAAGTACTATTTAAAAATGCATATATTCAGTTTCATGTAGTAAGCGGTGCTCAATCTTTTAAATTTAGAAAGTGCCATTGAAGTACACAGCAAAATAGGAGCTTTCGGAATTCCACTTTCTATTCCAGAGTGAAAAGATTTAAATGCAAAAACCTCATGTTAAAGTAATTATAGATGCTTGAGTTAAACCTCCAAAGGTAAAGAAATTCAGAGTTAAGGCTAAAAATTCTGACTTTCCTTTAACCTAAGTGCTGGAACATATGTACTGTGCAGTATGAAAAATCACACACTTCTCCAAGCCGTACAATTCCTAACCACAACAGAGTGATTTAAAGATGAAGAGTGAGACAAAATTTTTAGCCTAAGTCTGAATTTCCTTGCTATGATGGGTTTAAGTTGGTTTTTAATGTTACTTTATTGTAGCTTTTTGTGGTTTAATTGAGACTTAAGATGTACTTGAAGAAAAATATGAATACCTTAAAATTAATTCTTCAGAGCAAAGGACAGAAAATTGCATTTATGGCTCCATTTGTTGGAAAAGTGAAGTTGGCTGTGAACTGTACATTATTTCACCTTCTATAAAATTGTATTTTGATTTCTTGATGGAGACCTTCTCTATATGTTGTGTATGGGCCTACCTTCTATAAATTATGAGCTTGAGTAATTGCCTAAGTATATGCACATTTAAAAAAACTAGAGCCAAGTGTTTTTTCTCATAATGTGTGCAAGCTTTCATTAGGATTTTATTCTCCAAAATTATTGTAGGTGAAAAAACTATTTTGATTCGTAGGAAGAAAGACATTGCTTTTATTTGTGGTTCATTTCCTGCTGTAGTATTCTCTGACAATGGTGACACCGTCTTTATACATCAAGAAGTTCTTCTTTCTGTGACTGCCAGGGACTCTGGAGGGAATACTTCATATCTGAAACATGTTTCCCTTTGGGATTTCACCATCAGAATAACAGTTCTGATCAGCAGCCCATTAGAAAAACCTTTTGTTATTTTTTGTGTTTAGTTGTTTGTTTTTTTTCCTGAAGCTATGCAAAGGAATAGTTAAAAATCTGACAGATGAGAAAGTTATACTGAATTGAAGTTAAATTTTGTGCAAATAGGAACTTCATGTTGTCCCTCAAGCAGTGATTTCTTAATAGGTGTTAGAGGAGTTTTCAAGTTAAGCTCTTGGAGTAAGTGAAGCCTCAGAGCGGACAGGCAGCATGGGTGCAATTTTCTTTTTGAGATCTTGCAGTTCCTGTTCTTACCAGTTTGTGGCACAATACTATTTAATTTAGATGTTGGGCAAAGCTTTCAAACTCCAGTGCCCCACGCTAGGTACCTAAACCTTTATATTTAAGTAGCTAGATAATAGTAGCCTGATATTTACCTGGAAAACTCAGTCTTTCTGAGAGACAGGATTATAAATATGGGTCCCAGTAAGGAAGCCAACTCTAAAACCGTTGGCCGTGGTTGTTCATTAAGTATTATACTCTTCCTTTAAGCTGCAGATGACTTTTCAAATTCAGATGTAAATACTCTGTCAGGAAAATTCTCACCTGCAGAACTGGTTCACAGTTGTGATTTCAGATGTTTTGCAGTAAAAATAGCCTGAAGCCAACACACCTGTCTAGATACATAGATGATCCACGGGAAATAAAACAGACTTGAGCTGTAGGCATGCAAATGCAATTGTTTCATTTCCTACATAGAGTATTATAATCAGATTAGTAGATGTAATAGTACTATAAACAGATGTTCACTATCAGTTATTGTATTTAAAATGTTAAATTTATCCAAAATTAAAATCACTATACAATCTCACCATCTTTTTACTTATTTTAGCTATTTTAATGCCTGTGAAGCTGTCCCCTTTCAGTTTTGGGGAGAAAAGGTATTGGGTATTTTGTTTTGTTTTACCTAAAGAGATATGTCCTGCAGTGAAAAGCCACTGGTAACAAACATGTGTATTCTGTTGGGGAATGTGAATTAGGAGAGTCTTTAAGTCTTATTAAGATGCATTCTTGAACTATACAATAAATATTTATCAGATTATATGATATAATAAACTACTTTTCTACATTCCTAGTGGCTGTAGTTCAGTGAGCTCTGTATTATAAATCTTTCTATGTCCAATGACATGCAGCTTTTTAGTTATCAGCCTTTTAGTTATGGTGTAGTTGCCAAAAACTGGCTTTCCTAGACTATTGACCAAGTTCAAAGTTTTGTACTTAAATGGGGTTTCAGCATATATTTAAAATTTCTGTATTTCTTTGTTATCTATAGCATAATAGCTGACTTTGCAGACAAATGTTATCTTCTGTTGTCTAGCCACCATACAAGGTAAGAGCTTTGTATTTATACTGAAGTCGTTGCCTTAGATGAGGTAGTTTTGGCACTGAAGGTGTATTTTTCTTCTTGATTTGGACTTATGGTGGATTTATTTTATGCATATGTTTCAGGGAACAGAAAAAAAATAGCAATATTTTATTCTATATAGCACATATGATTGACCTCAGAAGGGGTCAGGGTTAAGGGGCTTTTACAACTTTTGAATGAAATACTTAAAGATATGTTAAGGAAAAGAGATCTCAGTCTGGTTTTGTGTGTTGGTTTTTTAAAGTAAATTCAACTCGTAAAGCTAAATTTATTAATACAGTCTTTACTGCTTTTCCAAACTCTGGAATGGTGTAAAGCATCCAAATAAGCACTTACTTTGCATTAGAGGAGTGAAAAACAGTTGGCGTGCTAGTCAACCTAGTCTTTAATTTGAAACAGACTTACTAATTTTGGTATCTAGGATATGGTAACTGTGTCTGCACTGACAGGTAGGTGTACCTGCTGTGTGCCCTGCAGTCCTGCTCTCCTGATCTTCCAAACTGGGAAGCCTTTGAAGCACGATGTTTCGCTCCTTGCTTGTGTGCTCAAATTCTTCCAAAAGAAAGCAAGGTGCATGTGGCATGTGCAGGTTTTTGCTTTCTTTTCCTTTCTGCAGGAAGGAGAAACTGATTAAGATGAGCTATAACTATTGTTACTTCTGCAGTTAGAAGCTGAACCTGTGTCCTGAAAAGTAGAAGAGAAACACACACAGAAGTGGGGAGAAAAAAGATCACCAAAACCAGAAAATTCAGCTTCTGACATTTATACTTTCCACTTTTCAGCATTATCATTGCAACAAAGACTGACAACATTGCTTTTCAGGCACTTCTGATACATTAAAAAAGGCTTAAAAAAAAAAAAAAAAGAAAGGAGGCCAAGGAGAGTTCCTTGGGCTCAAGCCCAAATGGTGTTTCTTCTTGGTTTCCACAGTGCCAAGGTTGACTTTGTCAGTACCACTGGCTTGTCTACACTACACAGCACTTGGTCATGGATTTCTGTCTTCCGGACCTCAGCAGGGACCTTGTGGCCTTAACTGGTGATTAATACTATGTACTACTGTTTTTCACTTTCATTTACTTGAAATCATGTAAATCCACCAGAGTAGATTTTTTAAATAGTATTAAAGTGAAGGTATGTATAATATGTCATGAGATGTGGCACGATGACATGTAGAGTGTCTGGGGATATAAAGCTCTCTGGGAGCAGTCCCTGGAGTGAATCATATGCAGGCTTTGTCTGCAAGAGAGCAGATGGGTTAGTCTGAAATAAAACCGGAGGGTGAACTAACAGGGTTGATGATCAGATGTCTAGTGGTAGCGTTTGCTCCATAGTCCTCCTTTATTTTGCAATGTTGACACATGCTTGTAGTATGGATAAAACTTCCTTCAGTCCACTATTACTTCACAGTTTCATGCTATTTAAGACATAGTTTTTACTGTCTTTTAGGAAGTATAGGGAATGTGAGATTAATACTTTCTAGAATTAGATTGAATATTTGTGGGATGGAGAATGGCAGTGGCAGGACAAGGAGACAGGCTAAGGATAGGCAAAAGTTGATTTGGAAAAAAAGAGAGGTCCAGGGAGATACTGGAGTTTTCCAGTAAGTCTGAGTCAGTCCATGGAGAAATGGAAGAAACTCTGTCTATTAAGATCACTCTGCTTTCAAAGACTGAGAAGGAATTAAAGATTCCTAAATCTCAGCTGTCATTTGCTCTCAACAACATCTAGAAAATCTTTGGGGTAGTGTTTCATCCCCTTTTAGCTCTGTCTCACATGGAATATTGTTACACTCTGCAGAAATAGAATAGTCTCCCCCAGAAATACTCTCTTCCACTGCACATGTTGATCTGTTCACAATGTGAGTCCACCCATTGCTTTGAAAAAGAGAGGAAAAAGACTATGAACCATGTAAAGAAGACTATGTCATAATACATAGGGTCTTAAATTAACATTGCAAAAACAAATGTAAGTCTGGCATTTCCTAACTTCTGAACATTTCTCTTTCCTTTTTATTATCCTTTTAAGGTAATTGTGTGTGATTATAAAGGCATTAACTAGATTCCTTTTTGCATCTTTCATTTATCTGGTAATCAGGAACATAATACTGAATCTATTTGTGTAATTGTGACTGTTAAGAATCTTGAAAATCAAGATAGGTGGAACCTGCCAACTCATGGTTACTAAAGTCACTGACTGAGGTCATTAATGGTTTAAGTACTTCCTCATTAAAATAGTTTAACCAAAGAAGCGTTTTCTGTCCTGTTTATTACTGCTGTCAGCTTTTATCTAGGAAAACTGCTGTTTGAAAGAGTTTATAGAGACTACATTTCAAAGAAGGATTACAAAGCCCAAAGTTCTTGACAAACATAGTGACAATCAATCTGAAGCTTACATGCTAGTAATGACTTCCTTGTTTTCATACACGCTTGAATTTTTGTCAGTTCTGGGGAATTTTTCACGAGTTAGGAGAAGACGACTATACAATCGTAATCCTTTCTAAGAAGAAAAGTGAACATAGACACCAATTTTAAGGTAGAGTCCATTAAATACATACATCTTTGGAAGCAATGTTCAACGGTTTTTGTCAGATCTTTTTTTCTTAATGCCTTCTATTTAACATATTTGCCTTGTAAATATAATACCTGTATAATAAGGGCTGTAATTGGTATATATAAAACCTTTTTGATCAAATCATATTTAAGATGGTTTTGTTTAAGAAACACACCTAACTAAGTGATAGTAACAAATAAGTGAATATCTGCCAGCTACATTAATGAAACAAAAAATGAGGTGACTAACATCTTGGGTTCAATTAATTTCTCATTGATAGAAACTAAGTTTGCAGTGCAACCCTGTTTGGAGTCGGAAAGAGATGCCGAATTCCCCTTACTAAGCTGGGGTCTGTGACTCCAGCGCGGTCCCTCCAGACACACTGCCTGAGGTCTAGGTAGCCTGACTACGCCTGTCTGGCCCCCCATAATAGAGACTGTGCTCCCAGTTCTGCAGCGGGGACTCTGGTAGCTTACAGCAGAGCCAGACACTTGACACCTGGAGGTCCTGAGGTGTTCCCCGAAATCTGGGGCACAGGTCCTGAGGCCTTGTGCCGTTGGGGCCAAGAATGTCAGTGTTTTAAAAGTCTGCAATTTCAGGGCAGTCAGCCTTGTCAGTGTTAATAGGCTCCCTGTTGTGGTGCTGAGGGATGAGGCATGGATCTATCTGGGCTAGAGCCTGGCCTCCTAGGACTTCCAGTTTCCTTGCTGCAATGTAAAAATGATAAATCCTAACAGTTGCTGAGCAAATTTGACTTTAATTGCTGTTAATTTCACTAGCATTGTTGCTTTTGGGTTTTTACTTTTCTCATAAATTGAAAATATGGTTGTCGTCTTCGACTGTCTTCACTGTTCACTATTTGGCTCTTCCCCTTTTCCTGAAAGCAGGGTGTGAAATACAAGATTCAGCTGTGGTCCTTTCAGGCTTTGTCTGTGCTCTGGAACAAGGGCACACTCAACTCTGATTTGTGGGTGCACATCCTGGCTATTTCTCCATTCAGCAACGGGACAAGACCCACATGCACATCAGCAATATGAGGGCCCTGAATTTCACTCTGCTGGAAACTGCTGCATGCAGACAGGGAGGAAAATATGTTGTGCTTCTGTGGGTCTTCCAGATGAGGGGGCCAGGAGAGTGCCAAGTAACACTCATAGTCTGCAGGTGAAAAATGAGTGGGTGAATCTTAAAATTGCTACTTCCAGGAAACAGAAATGCCCACAAGTAATTTTCTTTCTCCTTTAGAAAGGGATGAAGTGGCTGGAAACTTCTTAATGTATCAGGAAATTAAAAGTTTTTTAGCTTTTGCATTAAATTTTTAAGTGACAAGCAGAATATGAACCTGTGATTTAAGTTTTTATCAGGGGCTATACCAGAGACCTTATCTTATTGCTCCATAAAGTGCTGCTTTATCATTATGAAATATAATAAATAATTTAAAATAGCATTACAATCTAATTGATGGCTGCCAATCTCCATATGCTGTTGAGAAGGAAAAGACAGGGAAATATCATACACCCATGGAAACAACAGAATTCAGCTTGAGTAAAAGTTTAGAAGTAAAAGGACGGAGAATTGTTAAAGAACATTTTGAGTAATTAAATGAATAAATAAAGACAAAATAATGAAATCTAGGAGTGCACAAATTAGTCTCTCTTTGGCTATAAAAACAGCACTGTTGAAACCTACACTGTTGCAGTTGACTCAGTGCTGGTTACCAGCATAGTATATTGTCATTAGCCATCTTCTGTGCCATACCACTCAAAGTTCTTTGTGGTCCTCATCCATTTAAATCTGTCCTGTTATCTGTGGCAGTTTTGTTGAAGAAAAACAATTTCTGTTTGTTTGCATACACAGTTTTGCTTTATCCCATTGATAGAATATTCTGCCCTATTCAAAGTCCATGCACATACGAGAGAAGATACAGACTACACTTTGAAATTCAGACTGTAAATGCAATAGCAGACTATATGCTTACTCACTGAGCTCTCTAAATTTGAAGGGGGGAAGATATTATGGAGTATAGAAAAGCAGCTAGAACAACACAAGTTAAGAAACCTTTTGTTTGTTTGTTTGTTTACTTACACACTCTAAAGAGTTACTACAAATAATGTATTTGGGAGTTTTTCCAACAGTATTCTTTCCATATTTTTGTTTCTTTATGCAATATTGAGGTGGGAATATTGCAGGTTGAAATAGAGCTGCTCTGTCAAGGTGGAGAATTCTCATTCCTACCTTCTCAGACACATGCTTTCTTATTTCTTGTTCTTCTTGTTCTTAATTTTCTTCTTCACCTTTCTTCTTCCTCTCCTTCATTTTTCTTCTTCTGAGAACTGGAAGAAGGATGTACAATGAATCAGTGCTTTTGGAATATCTTTCAAACTTCTCCTTTATGTTAGGTCCTAACCTATATCACATTATCTGACTCTATGTGGCACCTGTGGTATTTCTTATAATTTGAGATTTTTGTATGAATGACTTATAGTACTTACTGAGTGATTTTATTACTGACAGTGTATGACTTCATTTAGCCTTTTCCTTCTGCTCACACTGTGCTTTCTACAGAAATGTGGCTGAATTCCTAAGCCCTTCTGAGGACAAAGGGTTCTGGCAAGGCCTGCAATATTTTATTCCAATTATCCTAATGGCTAGTTAATATATTACATATTATGACAGACTGAAGCTAAGTATCTAACTAATTGTAAACTCCATTCTGTGAACACCATTTTAATTTCTGCCTTCCCTGTAACATTCATTTTTGTAACACAATATCTATCTTGACTGGAGACAGGCAGGTAATGGTGGTGGGAAAATACAATCAGATCCTAACGAGGACTGCCTGTTTGAGTGTTATGTTCTCAGATCAAAGAATTAAGTAACTCTTTAGAGGTCTCAGTGAGAATGCTACCAATAATCATACAGGATAAATGACTGTACTGAGAAACTGATGTGTAGATGTGGTGGGTACAGGAATCTCAGTCTTTGTAAACCTCAAAAGATGCTTATGTTTAGTAAGCAAGAAAGGGCATTCTGGACCTTATGTTGCCTGGGTCAAACAAGAAGGAAAACAGCTGTCTAGCCTAAAGATGTAAATCAGAGAGAGAGTCAAAGTCAGGAAGGGGGTGACTAGGTTGAAGAATTTTCATAAAATTTCTGAAATCTAATCTCTGGTGCTAGATAAGAAGAAAAGGGTGTTTGGCTAGACTAAGGATGTCAAATTCAAGTTAGTTGATGACTTAAAGACTTCAGGTTATGAGTCTCAAGATACCCCTTTTTCCCTTCACAGTGTAGCTCCTAACCTGACCTGCTGTAATAACTTGTAGCCACTTATATTTTGCCTATCTTGCCCTACTTGTTGAAGTTGGACTCCCTCCAAATTCATGTTCCCTTCCTAATCCCATCTTGCCCATGAATTCTTATTATTTGTGAATTCAATTCTTATTGTTTATGAAGAGCATGTGTGCACCTGGCTCTTTCCAAGAAAGTTTCAACAGGAAGCTTAGGATACTGTTGACCATGAAGGCAACATCTAGCCTGCAAAATAAAAGAGGGTTAGGGACCTAGCTTCACCTCCTCCGTAGTCCTATATGCATTTATGGTACCATGTCCTGTTTTGGCTTGTGCTAGCTAGCACTTTCCAAGAGAAGGCCTAACATGAGCTGAGGAATAATATGCCCCAGGGACTGCTTCAAGCAGGGAATGTGGAAGGGACGGCACCAGCTTTAGTTCCCTCAGCACAATACAGTACGCCACCACTATCCCAAGAGGCTTTGCCATACCCAAGGGTATGCAATGCCTACTCTCTCTTTCATCTACATAGGCTGAAACACCGGCTTCACATTAATTTAGTCATTCAGCCATTAACCCTTTCTCCCCCTAAAATACTATTTGTGTCTTAGGGCAGTCGGGCAATCATACAAGCCTGAGAAGTGGTAGTGGACTACATAGTGTGGACAAAGCAGCTTGTGCCACTTAGCCTTACTGCCATAGAATGCTTCCTAGCTCTGTTTATTTAACGATATGAAAGTAGCCCCAGGGGTTGAGAAACAATGTGCATCTCTAAGATGCAGTCAGCCATCAGCACAGAGGTAACATCTGGCAAGGAGTTATGCACATCTTAATTGGCCAGCTGTTCTTCTGATTGATTCATTGCCTTCCAGGAAGCATGCTTACCTCTCCGTGCTCAAGTTGGCCCTGCAGAATATCCAGCTTCTGGGCTGCTTTCGCTGACCGGGTGGTGTATTGTGCAAACCCATGTGGGAGATTTCTCTGCAAAACCTGGCTTTGCTCAGCTGAAGGCCATGTCCTTCCTGAAGTGGTTAACTGGAAGTCAAGTTCCTGTCACAGCTAAAGGGATGCTGGTGGGGATTCAAGCCATGCATCCAGGAGCATGTGCAACTGCGGAGGTGCCTGTTGTATGACCTGGGCTATCGCGATGCACGGTCACGCTGCACAGAGCGTAGGAATAGGCTGGTGACTAACAGCTCTGGTGAGATCGCTGCTGGGTGCCAAGGACCTAGAAACACAAAGGAAATAGCAGTACTGTCTGGTCACAACAGACTGGTTTCTGGCCAAAGAGCAAGATGGCCTTGATTTATGATCCTTGAATTCTCATGAAGTTATAGGGGATAACTGATAAATGTATGTGCCATCTAGGAAAAAAAATAATCTTCTTTTGAATTTCATTTTCCTGTTCTGCAATAATCAGGAGATACTTTATATGAATCAGAAGCAACAGCTTAATATAAATGTTTATCATCATAATGTTTGATGTTCCTTAGTCAAGACAGGCAGGGTGCTGTCTCTGTATTCTGCTAGATCTACAACTGAAATACATTTGGGCAATTAATCTTAGCGTATTTCAAAGGTAGCAAAGAAGGCATGAATTCACCTTTCACAAAGATGAAGCTTATCTTAGACCTCACTATTAAATTGTTTGGGGAAGTAGTGTAAAATATTCATATTAATGTTAGTTTATTAGTTTTATTGTTAAGATTACAAGCTCATGAAAACATTTCTCAACAACACTAATTGCCAAAAGAGTACTAGTTTACTTTTTGAAAAATGTGTTAGCAATTATACTCCAGAAATCCTTTAGGAGGGGACAGAGGATGAGATATGGTATTTTATTGTGCAATTTCTTCTCTTCAGAGTAAGCAATAGAATCTGTAAAAGGAATGATTAGAGATTATGCCTGCTTTAACAGGAGAAATTAATGGCAAGGTCAGGAATTTCTTTGGAGCAATCTTGTTTACTTGCAGGGTTTTGACACTTCAGCTTGTGCTGTCTGACATGTTCCTCTAATGGCCTTGTACAAATACCAAACAGAAGTTGGGAAAAGTTGTAGGCTTCTGCAGATGAGAGCTTTGGAGGGAAAAAAAAAAAAAAAAATTAAACCTTTGTTTTGGGGTAAGTGCAATTATCTGCACCTTTTCAAGATGTTTCCATTCATTGCTTCAGGCTCCTGGGGATGAAATAGCAGTATTTGATTATCAGTGTTACTAAATGATATAGAGGGAGCCATCTGGATAAGTACAGATATATTTCCCTTGTATAGCAGTAGAAATTGGCAAGTATAAAAATCTTTGAGGAAAGAATAACATCACATGTATTCTATATCTACTCAGTATCAAACTCTAGGCTACATTTTCAGGAACCTAATACAGAAAGCACACTTTTCATTTTCATATTGGTATTACAGTAAGTAGCCACAATAACCAGAAAGATAACCTGATCTTACTCTATTGTCTCTTTTCCTTATTGTTTTCCTGACAGCAGTTAAAAATCATAATAACAATCTTTCATTTTTTTTCTTCCTCCATTAACCAATGTTTTGTCTGCATTCACAGATATTTTTAGTAGAAGATTCTACTCTGATTTTTCAGGCTTCTCTTCATTTGTTTTTCAGTGGATCTTGAAATACAGTTTTCCTTTTTTAAAATTTGACGTTGCTAATCTGCTTACCAAAGCATTAACAACTGGAATAAGGTCAAAAAACAAGTGCATCTTTTCATGTATACTTGCACATCAGCTGAGATTTGTTTTTTTCATGAGGCTTTT
Organism: Haliaeetus leucocephalus; assembly: GCF_000737465.1. Lineage (NCBI taxonomy): Eukaryota > Metazoa > Chordata > Aves > Accipitriformes > Accipitridae > Haliaeetus > Haliaeetus leucocephalus. The sequence continues at coordinate 5,542,007 of NW_010972864.1, read as the reverse complement.
ACTCATTTTTAAAGTATATCCAGTCTGTTGACAAAAGAGCTTTATTTAAATGAGCTATGTAATCTTTACCAGCAGTCTGTGGAGCAGATTTGACAATAAAGAAATATCTCATTACCTAAGAGCTTTGTATATTGTACAGGTGTAACTCGGTAGTTCAATAGTATAAAAAGATAAATATTAACTGGATTTTGCTAATAAATCTGCCATTCTTACAGCGCTAAAATCTGTAGAGTTGTTGTAATTGCCGTTGTTTGAGTTGTAACAATGAATGGAACTGATAAGGCTTATGTCATTTACATAGAATTTAGCATTCACAGTGCACTGTTGAATTAATATGACACACACATTGGATCCTCTGATGTAAGATTAACATCACTTGAAAATAGAGAAAGTGTAGATTTACAAGTGACATATTAGTCTCTGTTCAACATGTAACGGTAATTTGCTTAGGTCTGAAAATCACAGTAGGTTACTACTGATAGCAGTGACTAGTAGTTAACATTTCTTCTGTTAGTTTAATTTTGGTTTGCTACATTTTGTAATAAACTGATGTCTCAAGAGGGACTACTGCAGAATTACAGAATAATGTTATGTTGAATCCAGAAGGTCAGGTGCTGGAAGGTCAGGCACCAGTTATATCGGTGTCAGTCAAGAGTAGTGTTGAAAAGAGTTATATTCACTGAATGTAAAATGTTTTAATAAAAGAATTCAGTGGAATAATCTTAGTTTCCTGTCAACACCATAGAATAACTATGGTTTTAGCTGCCTAACACAGCAATCAGATGCCTAAAGCCTTTTGCAGATCTAGCCCTGGGCACAGTAATGTCAGAAATATACCTTTCTTCATGGCACACTATGATTTCAAGTCTGCCCACTGTCTTCAGTTGAATCTGTCATTGCTAATTACCTCTAGAAATTAAAGACTTAAATTGGATGCCCCCCAAAAAAGAGAGAGCACAAAATTCCCAGTTATCTCTGGAAAGCTGAGTTTAAATGATTTGGTTAATGTGCCAGGGGTACCGTGTGGCAGGCACATGAATATAATACATTTCTGCAGTGTTACATTCAGGAGCCTTGATTTTAGAGCGTACTTTGTCTTCCATTATTCTTTGCCTTCTTCACAGTGTGAACTTGATTCATGCTCAGGATATGATTGCAGGTGTACATAAGCTTTCCAAGTGTTTTTGAAAACTGTTGATGTATTATTTTATGATAGTACTTACTATGACTATCTCTAGCTCATTCATGTTCCCCTGAGCTGAATCCAGCCTATTGTTTACTAAGATTTCTGCCCAACTTCATCTTACGTCCTGTATGATATTACATTGCAAATGATTTCTTTTGCAGGAGGGAGGGGAGAGATCTTTTTTCTCTGAATAATTCTATGAGTTTTGTTTAAGTGGTGGGATCTAGTGCTTTAATTCTCTCTGATATGATTATTGCTGTCTGCCTTGACATACTTTAGCTTCTGGATTGCTATGTGTATTGCTGACATCTCATTTGGTTATTGTTAATGTTAAATGGTTTAGGTTCATAATACTTCATCAAAATATGGTATTGATGGTGGGCTGAGTCTAGTGAGACTTCTTGGAAATGCTCTGCCCATCTGTTTCTCTCATCTGCCTCAGCTACCTATATTTTTCCATTCTTGCTGCTGCTTAGTCCATTTCTTCTTCATTTTAATATCCACAAATGATTTTAATCACTTGGTAAGTAGCTCTATCTACCTACTGTAGCTGCAACATCATCTTCAACTGCTAGTTCTTTTAAATGTCTCAGTTTGTATTTCTGGATTGTTTTCAATCTGGAATCACCCTTTCTTCAGAGTAGCTATGTCTCTAAGTCTCAGAGAAAATTCCATTCCTTGAGCTGTGTGGCTGAGTTTGCTTCCTACTTTTCAGGCTGTTTCTGAAGGAAACTTCAGGAAAGGAAAAGGAAATTTCAGTTGGTACTTGAAGGAAAACTCACAAAATCAGGTTTTTTCTGGTAAAATATTATTGCATTGGCAATTAATATTCCATTTTTATGGTCTAGGTTTGAATCTCCTTGTCTGATGTTACTGTATCCTAGCATAGCTATGTAAAGCCTATATTAGACTATGATGGTTAGAATTACACCAGTTTTGATTAACAGTTGGATTTCTTAATCACAAGTTGGCATCCTTAACACAGACTTCACAGTTTGATCCAAATATACCTTCCAATTTTCACAAAGATTTTTTTTCCTCTGGGATATTTATGCTGATACACAGATATGCACATAGTTGTCAGTGATGAATCTCATCCTGGACCAAAATAACAGACTTTATAGAGAAAATCAAGTTTCAGTGACGTATTCCTGATCTAATGTATGACAAATTGCTTTGTGAAGATGGTTTATGTATATAGAGAAAAGCATTCTTACTTCCTGAGCAAGGCTGATACATAAACAATCTGATCAACTGTAAGACCGGTGAGAGGTTCAAGAATGCTTCAGAGGACAATATTTTTAAAAATTTCAGTTGATAAAAATGGAAAAGTTTGCTAGTGACTGTCTGCAGTCAATACTTTTCCAAAGACTTACAGTTTTCACTAGATTATTTTTATGAAAGTCATACCACATACAAAAATGCTGTGCCCTTTGAAATGTGAGTCCCCTTTGCATACTGCATCTAGTAAAGGAAATATCAGTATAATTTTGTAACAGGAGCAGAATAATGTATTTTGCCCAGAATACTTCACAAAAAAAAGCAAACTGCTTGGGCTATCCAAACAAATTCAGCCTGAGGCAAACACCTGCCATGTACATTTTTAGATCAAATGTTTAAAGTTTGGCAAAATTTAAAGAGAATCTTCTTTTGAGAAAAGCAGCGTACTAGTTCTGCCTATAATAATATCTACTATCTTTTATGTGACCCAGAACATTGCAGTTGTACTGTATCAGACACTTTAGGTGTAAGTATGTATTCTAAATGCAGAATACATTTGTATTTTGAATAATTGTAGTTTTGGAAAATAAAATTCAATTTTATTCATAGAGGGTCTGATTCTCTCTTTGCATTCTCAGGTGTAAAACAGGAACAGTTATATTCAGATTGGCTGAATCTTACTAATTAAAAACAGCAGAGAGGAGAAATAGTTTTGTAATCATAACCCAATATAATGCTAGCATGTAGTCACTGGCCAGAACTGGTAATTGAAGCAGTCCAAGTAGTATGTTATTGACTGAGGAAAAGCATCGTGACTGAGTTCCATGTGCTGTTCGCTTTGTATTCTTAATGGGGCCACATGCCATTTGATGTTTAATTAAATAAACACCCCTAGTTTTGGGTCCATTGTCAAATATGTCTGCAATCTGCATTGGTCTAGTCCTATGCAGCTAGACTGCATAATAAAAGATAAGCAGGTGAAAATTTTGCGTTCCTGTGAACTGCCAGGCAACAAAAGTTAAAAGCTTTCTGGCCTAAATAAGATACAGTTCCTTCTCTCTGTGTGGGATTTTCTTTCAGTTTACCTTTTGTTTACTGTATAGAGAATCCAAATACTGTGATAGCATTAATTAATGAGGGCCTAGAAAAGATACCGCAGGAATAATGAATTAGGCTTGGATAGGCCTCAGCTTCAAATAGTGTCATATGCTTTTTATCCCAGTTTGATCCTTCAAAAGAAATTACAGATTAAAATATTAGCTTAATTTTAATCATAATACTGCAAATCAGGCATGAATGTAATGAAGTATTTTGATTTATCATAACAAAAAATGTAAAGGTGAGAACAGAGTAAGGGACCCTGAATCATAAGGTTCCTTTCTAGTAAGATAGCAATGGCAGCTAGTTCACTCCTCCTTTTCCCATATTTATGCTGATATTATTGATGATACTAGTATCATATATAAACAAGGAACTAAACAAATATAGAGCCATATGCTCCCCTCTGCTGTGAAGCACAGAGGGGAGCCACAACACAAGTTAAGGAGAATGACAGTGAAGCCCCAAAGCAGAAGAATGGCAAGGGCAACTCCTTGACAGCGTCATTCGTTCTCACCAGCAGCTCACAAAGGTGCCTCTCCAGCAAAGCCATCGGCTCACCATCTCCTCGTTTGTAGGATGAGGACTGGGAGAAGTCACTTGCTGCAAAAATTGTCCCCTCCCAGCAAAAAAAATCCCCACACCTCTTTGAAAGCTATTGCTCCTCCTTGCAGGATGAATTTTGTTTGGATGCTGCAGAAAGCCCTACAGTCCCTTTAACGGAAGGGGTTTTTGTGGGGACAAACAGCAGACCTGTATCAGCTGCAGCCATGGCAGGTGCAAGAATGGCAGAAACAAGGATCATGGTGTTTCCTTTCCTTTTGAATCCCCAAAATCTAGAGCTTGCTTGTCTTTTTCTGTCCTTTTTCCTTCAGTACTGCTCCCACAGCAAAACCAAAGTGCATCCCATACAAATATTTGGCTACTGTACATATTCCTACACCTTGGCCACTGGAGATGCTGTTGCCTTCTCTGCCAGCATTTGGCTTGATGTGTTGAGAATACTTAGGAAACAGCTTTTTTCTCAAATAGAGAAAAAAAAGCAATGAAAAATGAAGGAGTTAACAATAACGTCATGTATGCAACTCACACATGCCACGCCTTCTTAAGTCTCTACATGTAATAAAAATGTAAAAGGTAAGGAAAAGCTAATAACTATATGTCTGTTATATGACCGAGAAGAGGATCTAAGGGAACAGTCTTGGTGCCTATAGGGACAGGGAAATCACGGCAAAACCTGTGAAATCTACAGGCTGCTTTGGGGCTAGAAGTGCTTTTTAGCTAGGTTACTTGGGATTTTTCCATTTTAAATTTTTGCCTCAGCAAGGGGTCTGCAGTTGACTCAGGAGGTTGCATGGCCTCTCCTAGGTTAGTGGGTCCATCAGTTTATTCTAAGTTTGCAGGCAACATTATTTGATTAAGTTGTTAATTTCTCACAAACACGTATTTCTGACTGTGTGCATAAATGTTATTTATGTTGCAATTAATATTGTAAAATTAATAAATATTGGGTTTAGGGGCCATTATGCTAGGCACAATAAAATGTATTCGAAATATGAGATGCATTAGATGCAGGGGTGTTTACAATAGTAACAGCTATCACAGACTTGTAATTTTGAAATGAGAAACATTAGTGAAGGTCGTATTGGACACCAGCCATTATAAACTGTCAGTTTCTCAATAAATACAGCAATTTTCAAATAGCCAAGCCTCAAAACTTTTGAATGTCTTTTGATTCTCTCAAGACAAAAAATTGGATAGCTGTTGAACTGGACAGCCACTGATCCCTTTCACCATTCACGGACAAATCCTTTCATGTGCTCTCCCAATCACCATTTTCCTTATCATGACAACATATCTTGCAATTACTTTACCTTTTTACAAAAATCAGAATTTTGAGAATCCAACAATAGTTTTCTACTTATTTTGTTTTTCTAGGGCTGAAGCAGAAAGTTTTATGAAAATGTCTTAAGGTGTTTGGTTTGCTCCTCTCTTACCTACATTCTTTTTCAGACTCCACAATGGTATCATACAACATGAGATTTGAAAATATTTGGATTAACAGCAGAACTGCAGAAAGAGAGAAAAAAAATTCTTAAAATAGGGGGAAAGGAGCAGTGGTACTTAGAAAAGGTTCTTCAAATTGGAAAACGTATTCATATACGGTTTCAGGTTTTGGCTGTGATTCAGATTGATATTTCTACATTTTCCCATTGAGTTCATCTACGTTCCCTCATGTTATTTTTAATATACACTGGCAGGACTCAAAAAAATTATGTACAAAGATCTGTTTTAATATTTTACAGCCTCATTTACAAAGATGCAGAGTACTCACAGCTTCCATAGGATCTAATGGGACTTGTGGAAGCTCAGTATCTCTGAAAATCAGGCCATTAATTTTTAAAATGTGCATTAATTACTCTCTAGGCTGTAATAGCTCACTTGATATTACTATAATCTACATTCTTTTGAAAAAGTATATTTTTCACCTGGTACACTGCGCTTGCTCCTAAAGAGCAGTCATATCTTATCACGTTAAAGCTTCTTTATAACTGATCCAATTATTGACCTGTGGCATTGACCTTAATGAAATGTAGTATTTCCAAAGGAATGGTACAATCCATTGTGTTAATCTGGTTGACAGGCATACTCTTGAAGGCCTCATGCTAACAATAGCTATGGAATTTATTGAAATTATTAACTTAATGAAACACAAACCCATGTATTCCCACTAAGCAATAATGTAGTTGGTTTAAATTTCCATTTTCCAAATTGCAACTAGTCTAGAGTATGCAGCAACGTTTGCAGAATTTACCAAAACCCACAGTCATTTTCAAAAACATTCTGTGTTGGTAGATTTTCAGATCTCATGAAAACATTTTTCTTCTAGGCTGAGATCTGCCACACCCTGTTTACGAGTTCCAAATACATGCAGATTAAGGAAAAACTGATAGCAGTCTCAGCTGTAGATTATAACAATAATTACTGTTAGCCAATAGCAAAAGCCTATCAGGTAAGCATTCCCACTTTGAATAATCACAGTTAGGATTCTTTGCACTGAATGCGGTTTCCAGGATAAGTGTTATCTTTTCTATACGTCTATATAAAATCCTTTTTTTAAGTAGTGTCACTCTCAGCCACCGCATTCAGTGCAATTTAGTGCTGTTAGATGCTTTCATGTCATGTGGTTATAGCTGGGTAGATTAATAGGAACTTCTATCTGGAAATTTCTTTCCTGTTATTGTTCTCCCTGAGCAGTTGATGGCTAAGTTAATTCTCTTTAGTTTTGTCATGCACTAAAGCACACATTGCCAAGCTATGATAAGCTTTACACAGGGGAAAAAAAGCCCTCGTGTCCATCAAAGTCTTAAACTTGCATTTTAAACTTTGGCCTGACCTGATGTGCCATTCAAAAAGCTTCAAAAGATTATTTTTTAAGAAAGGTTCAATATGTCCTGAGGCTATCGGTTTTGAGTTAAACTGGGTGAAGTAGAAATATTTTACTCATCAGCTTTGCAGTCACAGAGTTTGCCTCAGCTAGAACAAAACTGCTGAGGCATTTAGAGAAAATTAACCCCCCATCCTGGCAGCCAGATGTGACTGGTTTCTGATGAATGCGCATGAGTGGGCTGAAAAACCAAGAGACTGTGAAATTCCTGTCAGGTCCGTACAGCGCAGAATGGGCTATTGACTGCTTTCTATATTTCCCTCCATCATTCTTCTTGAACGCTGCCATTAATTTCCTCTCCTACTCTGACTTGGGAATTTAATTTTTTTCTCCCTTTTTTTCCCCTCCCCCCTC
>NW_010972864.1:5517043-5534629 GCF_000737465.1 Haliaeetus leucocephalus | reverse complement strand
TGGTGTTGGCGGTGTTGGCGTTGCGGTTGCCGTCCCAGCTGCGGGCGCTGCAGAGGAGGCTGCGCGGGGCGCTGGTGGCGCGGTGGAGCCGGCGCGGCCTCTCCATCCAGGCTGGGCTGGCGAGGATCCAGGCAGCCTCTCAGGAGAATGCTCAGAAAATATTAGCTGTGCAGGTAGGTGATTGCAGGGAAGTCGGAAAGATCATTCTGATCTAGATTGAAAAGCAAATGATGGGTAGTGTGATGAAGCATTAAAACCATATCCCATCAGAGTTTTATAAATTTTTAACCTCTTTAATAAACTGGAATTGCATGAAGGATGAATTCAGTAAGTTAGCACATATACCATGCGTAGTTTGAAAAAAAGGGGGAGATTAGATTTATTTCTCACAAACCTTTGAAAAGATTATTATAAATACATTGGATATAAATATTTGAAACATAGAGCGGCATTAGTATTGCGGCTCCATTGTTTTAGAAAATGTTACTGTGTCCTGTTTTGTGCAAATATTATTTCCATGGGAAACAATATTGTCATTTTCACTGGTTTTGTATTTAATTTATTTAGCAGGAGACTGTTTTTTAGAAGTGTTACACCTTCCTAACTCAGTTATATGATGACTTTCCCTTTTTTGTAAAAAAGCAACATTGGGGGGGTTATGAGATTTAAAAATGGTTTCCAGCTATGTATAGTTTTTCTTTTACGACTTGTTCCCTGGATATATATATTTACTAGGGAAAATAACTACTATATACTATAGTTTGAATGTTCTTTTTGTCTTGTGCTGTGGTATCTTATTCATATTTCTGTAAAGCCACTCCTTTCAATCTCTTCCCATAGTTAATGGCCATAACCAGATGGCATTTGTGAAGGGTTTTTAAAAGACTTCAGTGAAAAATTTCTCCAGACTTACTCCTTGCAAAAGAAGTTATGATGCTGATGCAGCTTTAGTGCAGCATATTCTTATAAACCTTGTTTTCTAATTTTTAACAGTCAGACTTTGTTGTATGATTGCGGAAACAATTTTATTACATTTTAATATTATGTAATTACACTTCACAGTTAATATCTGGTGCATTAAAGTACAAGCTAATTTGAATAAGTTGTAGAATTCCATTAAACTGCATCAGCGTCATGATCTGGTATCAGTATCTCATTAAGAGGATTTTTATTATAAAATTCAAAATTTCTATATATGTTCTACTTCTAGAAAAGATTTAGAAAATCCTAGTCATATTAAAATCAGAAACTCAAGGAAAATAATTAAAATGAAAATATAATCATATTTGATACTTTATTAATGATTTTTAATACTCTTAATTTTATGGATTTTGGGGAGTGTTATATTTGTTGAATATTGCACTGAACTGTGTGCCATTGAAAACAGGTAAGCCAGGAGCTACACTTTTTTTCATTCAAACTTCTTATTTAGAATTTGAAAATATGGAAAAGCTCCTTTTTTATTTTTGCAGGGGGATAGCTGGGATGATTTCTGTTCTCTCCTGTGTTCAAATACTCCAATAGTCAGTGAAGAACAGAGGTGATCGATGTGCAGCCTAAAGCTCATGAATAATAATAGCAGTGACATGGAAGCCACAGGTGGCAGCTGGTTTCCTCACACATGAATCTTTACATTAATCTAATTTTACACAACATTTTAATAGCTGTACTGGGAACCTCATATACAATTGAACTCTTATGTCAATAACTAGTCCACGTTACAAAGAAAGAGTTCTGCAGAAATCCTTCACCTGAGCATAAATTCTTCCATGCATGCTGTTCATGCTGAGAAGCACTGTCTGTAAATCTTTTCACCCTGAATAACTCAACTAGCTAGAAATGGGCCTAAACTAAGCTTCTAGATGTAAGTCCCAGCAACATTTCAGGGTGTTCAGATCCAAGTAGCTCAGACCTACCAAAGACAACATTTTGTTCAAAGTCTGGAAAACATTCTGTTCCCCTATCCGCTTTCATTATCCATGACATCCTTTTCCGATATTCTGATCCTTTTCTGGTATTCTAATATTCTTGCTATGTTTTTATGCAGTTTGACTGATAATAACTTACAATTAAAATAGTGAACAAGGAAAATATATAAAATTAAAATGGAAACTAATTTAGCTAAGAGCAATTACCAAGGTGTATAGAAGAGTATTTCCCTTCAGCAACATGATATCTTTATATTTTAGAAGTCTTGGCAGTGATTTATTTGTATATGGACCGGTGTCTTTGTTTATCTGCGTTATCGTCAGATCAATCTATCCTTCTGTCAATTAAGTTCTTTTATTGATGACATTCGGCACAGTGGCAAAGTAAAATCCGACAGCCATTACTCTCCCTTCCTTTTCTCCCAAAAAGAAATACCCAGAGTCTGTTGTTCCTAGTGTCCGTCTCGCATTAAACTGTGAGGATGAGAAAGGGTGATCCCTGCTCACGAGGGTTTGTGTCCCAGCAGCTACCTTGACTAGAGCAAACAGGAGCAGGTGAATCACAGAGGAAGAGTGAATTAGAAAAGGCAGTAGATACGGTACATTGGCTGCCTAAGTGTTTTCTAATATTTTACAGAAGCCATGACCTGGGTGAGATCCAAAGAGAGACTCAAAAGTAGATAATGGAGGGGGTTTTGGCCTTTTCACCAGGTACTTTTTAACTAGCAACACTCTCCAGTTATACACAGCAGCGGTGTTTTGGGAGAATTACGATGTGAAAATAAAGAGCTGCCTCAGACTGGAAGACAGATTTGACCAGTGTTTCATCATTACTAGTCTACACTATTAAGCCTGTTTTTATAAGTCTAGACTTGCCTTCCAATCACTTCCAATGGTGCAGCCAGACCATAGTGCCCGTAAGACTCTGTGGTGGAGAAGGGAGAACTGTGCCTGTAATAAGAAGGTGACATTGCCAAAGCCATTAGTGAGGAGGATGTCTCCAGTAGCAGGTAGTGCTGGAGTTAATTATCACCTCTAACAAACACCAAAAAAAGCAAAACCTTAGGAGGGATCCCACCTAATAGCAAAGTGCTTTTGTTAATCATAATTTGAAAAAAATAGATGCTTGCAATTAAATTTCCCTAAAAATTTTAATTTAAAAGGAGAGCTTTACCATGATGGCAAGCTTCTTTGGTGTCTGGTCTCTCAAATTAATTTCAGAAAGAACTGTATGCATTACCAGTCCTAATTTCTATCAGCGCCAAACTTGGTACCAATGCGAGACATTTGCGATTGGTCATCCACCCTGCTAGTTAAGCAGGGATCTGAGCTCGCTCTTAACTCCAGGCTTCCCTCCCTGTCACACCGCTAACACAGGCCCTTAGGCTGAGTGTGCCCTTGCGCTGAGCTGACTGGCTTTGGTAATTGCACTAAGGCTTAGTGCAAGGCAGGCAGGGTGTCCCCTGGAGCGTGCGGCTAATGGACACGTCCCCTTTGGGGATGCTGCTGCCCCCAGAAGCAGCAGCCTGGCCATAAGAGGCTGCCTCATGCCATCACCATCTTAAAAGTCCTAGGGCCAGAATCTCTGCTTTGCCATGATTATGCGTGAGGTAGCAAAGGCAAAGAGTCCCTCACTGCTCTGTCTGGCCTTGGCACCGGCTGCACATGGTTTTGGTCTGCCTGGCCCTATCCAGCAGCAGTGCACTTTACCAGGGGATCGTAACCAGAACACGCTGCCTTCTGGATGCACCTCCTTTGGGGTCTCTGTTCTGAGGAAGAAGACCAAAAAACATTCTTCAGGTCACAGCAGAAACGTGCATATGCTTACTGAGCTCTCACCCTGGTTATGTGGCTGAAGACATGTTAATATTATCCAGATACATGAAAATTATCCAAAGCACCAACAATATAAGCGTGAACCATGAAGGCAGAATTATGGCAGTCAACCCCTAGTAAATACTAGCTTTACCCATTTTTTTGCTAAGGGTCATTAGTCTACATTGTTTGTGGGGACATTAATAGATTTTTTTTAAAACAAAATGCCATTTTAATTTATATTAAGCACCTTTTATTTCAATCAAACTTTTAAGTATACCCTGTTTTTTATCATAATCCTTGTAGCCATTTTGCTTTTTCAACATTTAATATTTGCATTGGAAGTAGGAATGATCAATGGATTACTTAGTGTCTGTATGTTTTGTGAATATACTTCTGGCAGAAAATGAAATTTTAAAATCAAGCATTTCAATTGTGATGTTAAAAAAAGGGATAAGAGATTTTTCCATCGTAATAGCAAAGAATAAATACGCTGGCAATCAAATCAACTGCTAGAGCAGAGATCAATGACTGAAATGATCTATACTTTCAATTTTGGCTCTTAATCTATTTCATTTTTTGTAGAGCAAAGTGCAGGACTGCTTCTTGAGCAAGACTGTTTCACCTTCTTATGCTCTACCTTTTTTCTAACCTGCTTTAAGTTTTAAAAATCCCTTTACTGCAGTCTGATTGCAACCAGTGGCAGAATTTGAGAGATTAGAATTGCAGTGCATGAAGTGCACTAGAAGTGCATTAGAAGTGCATGAGCACTGCTCTGCTCTTTTTTCATTCTGGGCAGTTTACATACATGCTTAACGGCTCTGAAAAGAGTCTTTGTTTTTATTGTGATAGTCAAAGAAAGTTCTATGAGCTCCCTTGTAGATTACACTGACTCTTCACATAAACTTAATTATCTTAATAGTCAAAGGACATCCTATGTAGTAGGAGAGGAGCAAAGACTGTTGCTGAAGTCAGTCACAGCTTTTCTTCAAATAAAAGCTGCATGGAGATCTCCTCTGGTTGGGGTTTGAAGAAATGTGACACAACAATGTGGGGAAAATTTCACCACCACAGTCAGCGCAGTCCATATTCTATAGTTTGCTGGAGGATTTCAGTCTTCAAAAATCCTTCTACAATTGCTAAATACATTTTTAATCCAGCAGAAAATAGTAAAAACAATCTCTTTAATTAAGAAAAAACTGATAAAAATTTAAAGCCTTTTCTCCCAAAAGTGTACAGGCAAGGTATTTGTTATGTTGATGACTTTTGTTTTCCCAATAATGTTTTGGAGTTTCAATAATTTGGCTCTTGAGTAAGTTCAATTAGCTATCTAATTGCAAAAATGATATATGATGGCAGGTGTAGCTTTATTTGGGACTGTGGCTGTGCTTTAATCCTGACAGTCTTCAATTCAGTCCATCCTTTTAGATGATTTATCTTTACTATACTTATGCCAGAATTATTTTGGGGGCCAAAGTGCTAACAAAAAAGATAACATCATTGCTACCCTTGTTGTAACTTTAAAGCATTTCATACATACTTTTTCTGATGGTGGCATGACAAAGGTACCTTTTTAATAAATACAAGATTATTGGCTTAATTTTTAATAGGTCTTCACCTTTGATAGCCATTCACAGCAGTGCAAAGTGATATAAAAATAGATCATCAGAATTTAGAGTTTGGAAACTTCTTAGATGGTAGCAGTTTTACCCATTTTCATTAGGTGGAAAGTGCTACATAAGGCACAAAGGAATGAAGCATCAACCCACAGACTGTCGCTTTGACTCCAGAATGCTGTGATTATTTATACATTTTCCGCAGTTTTACTCAATTTGCTTGATTATCCTGAAATCTTTAAAAACTTTTTGGCAAAGCTGTACTGAACTACACCAGTTTACACTAGAAAAGAGTTTTGATCTATGTTGTATTGTCTTTATTTGAGCAATTTTTGCAGAGGTCACCAGAGGAAGGACTGTTCTTTCCTAAGGCTTTGGAACTTTGCTGAATCTGCTGCAGGCATCTCGGTGGATACTGCATCTTACCGGATAAAATGTTTACTGACTGTGCAAAATCTGTGGTTTTCATGGCACCCTGTTCTACCTCCTTACAGGAAAGAGCCAGTGCAGTTCCAATAAGGCCAGGACCAACTATAATCATGCGTATTACAAGCAAGGTTTGCCCTTTTGCTTTCTGAAAACCACCCATTCTTAACTTGCTTCTTAGCTGTCAGATGGTAGTCAATTTAAGTACATCTTTTGTTCTCTAACTTATTAACACAGGTGTGTTATGGTGTCCCTCAGGGCTGATGCTCTTCAAAATCTGTACGCCTTCTCTTTTATTTTTCTCTGTTATGGGTTGAGTTATCACCATTTATGCTGATTACACTCAGTTGTGTCTTTTTTGCCTGCTGATTTCACTTTAACAGTCTTGCTGTTTCTGCCTTGTCTTGGAGACATATGGGGTTGGATGACAGATAACTCCTCTTAAGGGGACATGGCTACACACCTTTTAATTGGTTCTAAGCTTTTCTATTTAGTTACATTTATTTATAGGAACCATTTAAAATGTTGAACTTAGTTTTTTCCGGTTTTATTTATTTATAAAATATTTATTTTGTACAGTTAAAGGAGGAATGAGACTAGCTATTTTTGCTTGTCTTCATGGGAGTAATGCTTCTAACTTGAAAAATTTGTTTCTTGGTTAATCGGGTTCTAAAGGAACATGGACATCAGCATCCACTATGTAGTTTCTAAAAATATGTGGCTTTCATCTCAAATGCTTCTGAATTTTGGATAATAACATCTGGAATTCTTCAAAATATGATCTCACATTTTATTTCAATCCTTAAAGTGATTATTTTTGTTTAGATTTTTCTAGATTGAGTTGATGACCCTGACAAGCATTCACCAAAATCTTCGAATTTACTTATGATATAGGTGTAGTGGCAAATACAGTTGCCGTGGAATAGACACACAAAATGTCCATGACCGTTTATTTTGTTGCGGCATGATGAGAGGGACCTTTCTAGTGAGAGAGTGGAGAGTAATCTCAAAATAAGCCCAGTTCATAGAAGAAATTAGAACCTGCTTGATTTCTTTGCCTCATTTTCATGGTCTGTAATTTTGCTTATCACATGGCAAAACTCTGATATCTTTATTATGACATAATTTCTTTTACCATTTTTGAAGTGAAATGTACATATAATTTGGCACAACTCAGTTGCATTTAGTTTTTTATGCCACTTATGTCTTAATGCACCAAGTTTCTTACGCTTCACATAAACTCTTTATTTTTCAAAGCCTCATGCCGAAAGGCTAGTATAACTACAAACATTTCCTAGCATGCATAAGAACACCTATAGTGGCCTTAACTGTCTTAATTCCTCTATGGCTTCACTTCAAAATTTCACTATAGGAAGTAAATGTGATATGGATCAAATCATTCAGAAATGTGGCTGCCACCTAAAAGCTCTAGTGTATAGTAGGAGGATAAAGACAAACAGTTCTGCTAGTTGCCTGTCAATGATGAAGTCTAGAAGACGGTCTCTGCAAACAAACAAATTAGTCTCATATTTTTAAGATTAACCTGGCCAGGATTGTTGTGGTGATGAATTATTTAGTTTGTTTGCAGGCGTACATTTTCAATATACAACTTTTGTGTAGAAATATCTATCAGTATTTTGAGTACTAAAAATTTTGACCTAAGAGAAAATGGAAGGATGACATCTAATCTAGGAGATTTATTTTTAAATTTCTTTAAAAGAAGGATTCCTAAGAGTTACATCTCTTCAGTATTCACCACCACTTACTGGAATCCATCCTTGTATATTACCAGAATAGCCCTAATTGCCCACTTCCTTACACTTTCTAACATACACACACAGAAATGTCTTTATTTAAAATATACTGACTAATAGACATGTATAGATGGGGGGAGGAGGGTTTAATAATGAAGCACAAGTTTACAGAATTAAAAGTTTACTACAGGTAACTTGATACCTGACTTTAACAGTTGATGAGATTACTAGACAAACTTCATTTCTCATTGAGCAAAAATTATTCTCCTAATAAAGAGAAATAGAATCCAGAAATTCAGTCTATGAATTTATCTTCTTTCCACCTGTAACTGATAACTTACATTTGTGGGCCAAACACTCAAAACTACAGTCAAATCTGAGGAACTGGCAAGCTTATTATCTCTGCTGCTTTTATTGTCAGCAGGGCTACTCAAACCAGTAGGTCTTAAAAGACAAGAAGAGAGAAACTGCATGACTTTCAGCTTCTTAAAAATTGATCCACTGAGTCATGTCACTGCTACAGCAATCTTTAAGTCTGAGATTATTCTCTGTACTCCCTGACAGAGAGATTCAGAGTTTAAAACTTCGTGGAATAAAAATGTGCTGAAACACTGTATTATGCATTGAAAAGTTTTCAAAAAATGTTAAAAGTTGTCGTGCTTGATGCCTTTTCCAGAATCTGAAGGCTACTGGATTTCTATTTCTTGAAGTAGCATAACTTTTACTTTTTTAGTTAAATAACTACAATCTGCGTTTAAATGTTTACACAGAATAGGCTGAATTAAGTTTACAGAAATAACAGCAAACCTAACATTTCTAAATTGAGCACCTTCTTTTTTTTTTTTTGTAATCTTAATAATTTTCTTTTAAGATCTTTTTTAAACTCTAACATTTCCAAGAATATAAATGGTTATATATATATACCTTGATCATCAGCAGAATTAGTGCCAATACACTTATCTGCCACTTTAAATAATGGAGTAAATAGCAGCTGTGGTAGGCTGTCGTCTCTCTCTTATTCAGTAATTTATTGCTCAGCCTTTTTATCTAATTGAATTCTCTCCAGCTCATAGTCTCTGATTTCCCAACCCAGTGTTGGTGCTGCGTCTCATCCCAGATGAATGTCAGACCTCTCTCCTGCACCTGCCTTGTTCCCAGACTGCTGGCCCAGACATTTCTGCTCTCCCTTCAAGCTCCTTTTCCAGCCTTAGGCTCTGGCACTACCTCTGTTCCCTTGTTGCTTCCTCAAGTCTCAGCCTCCATCTCTTTTTTTCTACCCAGTGGTCACCTACTTCTAACTCCCAGTCTCTGAGACCTGACAGTTCCAGTCTCTACCCTCACCTGACAGAACACTGACAATTTTCCTTCTCTGCAGCCCAATTCTATCTCCTCATAAGCCTCCTCCAAATCTAACTGTTGCTCCATTTTGGCTCATGTTCTGTCACACTCAGATCAAGCAATTTCCTCCTCCTCCAGCACCTACTGGGCAAAATGGAAGCACAGTCAGGAAGCCTCTACCCTAAGGCTCCTAGACCCAACCCAAACCACAGCAGTCCTGACATACTACTGCTGGAGAAGCCTTACCTATTGCGAGGCTCAACTTTGTAAAAATCTAGTTTTCAGAGCTACTGAGCTCTAGCTGACATTTACCCAGCATGGGTAAACTGTTTTCAGAGCCTCATGGCTCTGAAATTTTGTTGGTAGTAGCGTATGACCCATTTCTGTAATTTTTGAAATTTACCAAAGAAATCAAGCATTTGAGCCCAATGCCTAAGTTTTGGATAAATTGTAAAATAAATAAATAAATAAATAAAATGGATCCTATAAAAGCAAATGCTTGGCAACTTTCATAATATGCAATGCTCTCAGCCCTGATTACAGTTCAGGGGAGTCCTTCCTATTATAGAAAAATTAGTTGAAATGGTTTAAACACCAGTAGTTCAAAATCCATTAATAATTTGTTCAAGTTCCTCCTAGCCAAACATATAGGAATCCTTGATTCTTTTTGCAGAGCTTAGCTGTCTTGGTTTGAGTAGGTGTGTTATGAGTATCATCTGGGACAATATGGGAAAGAACATACACAATCAAAATGTCTCAAAGTATTTTATTATGGTTCTGTGAAAAGTTTGTGGGTTTTTTCTTCCAGAGAAACATAACCTTTTCTCATCTGTAATGTTATTTTTCTAAATCATGTTTGTCCTGATTGGAGCAATAGTACTGAATAGCAGAAAAGCCATAGTTTTCTTAAGCAATACTGGCTAAACAAAAGAAAACATAGTTTGAATGTACATTACATTTCCACCAGCTGTGCTGATAGATACCTGTATAGCAACAGAACAAACAACCTTCTAAATAGTTCCATTTAATATAAAATGCTGTGTTTCTGAGACTTTCATGCTAAAATAACTGTACATATTTGGCTACTGTGTTCAAGTTTAAGGCCCAATTATAGGTAACACTGAGGCTTATGATGATGATTCTGTAGCTCATGAATATCTCTTTTGAGACCTTGGCCTCAAAGGTCGATCATCTGGATCACAAGATTCCCTTTGTAAGTAAAACCAGAACAGTTTTGCATGTACTTACTCCTTCAAGAAGCCAATGGTAGTTTTGAATGACAAGAGAATACAGCAATAAGCCAACAAGTAAGGCAGTTATTCAGTTGTTATGTGTCAAAAAGAAAAGGAAACGACACTTCATAGATTTGCTTTTCCAGCAATTGACAGAAGCCGTCAGTGTATAATTAAGAAAAGTTAAATAAAGCCCATTTTTAGGAAGACAAGATTAATGATAGGATTTATGAAGTTATACTGTTGCCAAATGAGCAAATGCTTAGCTCTGGTTTTATAAGTAAAAACTAAGAAATTAAATTTCTTTATCCAGTACAGTGAGTAAAGAATCAGAGAAATGACATTTTAAATTAATGATTCAACCTTGCAACATCACTTTGGGCTATCTGAAGTTTAGTAACCTCCTTCTACCCATTTTAAACATATATCAAAACACAGGTTTAATGATGAACTGTTTACATGTTGAAAGCTCCTTTTTGGCAGCTCTTCTGTTTTTGTCGTCACCTGAATTAATTATGGTAGTTCAGAACATCTCTAGTAAACATGCTGATATATCATAGATTACAAACTCATCTACTGAACTCTTAACCATGGTTGCAAAGTAGATTATTTTATTTAAAGACAGTGGTTTAAAAATTTAGACATTTAATTTAATTACCCTCTCCCAGAAGTATAAGAAGAAATCAGAATCCTAGTGTGAATAGCATTATACTTGCATAAGAAAACTTACAGGAGCATTTTTGCCTCAAACTCAATAATTTTAGTTATAATCACTAACTATGTTTTTGTTTTACAGAACCAGTATGATTTGGTAAAAGAATAAAATTGCTTTTAAAGTACAAAAATAATTATGAACCACTTGAAATGTAATGTCTGTATTTTATTTCTCATCAGAATTCATTAGTGTGTAACATCAATAATTTAGCCCATCATTTGCCAACACTGACTTGGCTCAGTAGTTCAATCATGTAACCCTGTAAACTCACTTTCCATTAAAATGAATGTTGCTGACAAAGGATAACTAAAGAGATACTTCATTTATTAGCTAAAGAGATACTTCATTTATCAACATTTTTAAATTAGGAGTTTGGGACCACAGACACTTAGCTGGATAAATTATTCAAAGGAATCTTTGCATTAGGCCTAAAGATGTTTGTAGAATCAAATACAATGTTACCCAGAATTATAACTGCCTTTCATTTGTGTAACATGTAATTCACAGTATACTATTCCAGAAACCAACAGAGCCACCTGCAGAGAATCAAATGACCTACTGGAATGAAATCCTGACTGTCATGTGCAAAATTATAAAATGTGTAATAGTTATCCCGTATTTTGATTGACTCAATCAAGCATTTCCCACGGAAAACTCCTTACAAGAAACTTCTTGCAACAGGCACTATAATCTTCCAAAGTTGCATTTGAGGTATTGAGTGCTTGACATTATTTTACTATGAGCAGCTTCTTCAAATCCAGTCATTATCTTCTCCAAACGCATCCTTTAAAAACATTCAGGTTTCAGAGGTGATGTCTCAGCTTGTTGCTTCTCCAACCTTTTCCCTAGCGACCTATTCTTTCTTACTATGACACTGACTTCATTTTCTAAACTTCAGTCTTTTTTTTTTTTTTATTTTTGCTAACATTTTACAACTTGGGCATAAATGTTTCTTTTTTGAAATAAATAGCTACATGAAGCATGCAAAGACAAAGTTAGGAATAAAATAAAAACCTCTTGTATCATGTCTTTTGCCTATGCCTGGGAAGATAGATCTGGAAACCGAATCATTCCTGAAGACAAATCAGTAAATATCTGTCACAGGATCAACATAACATGGCTGTCATCGGACTGTGTACTCTGGAGGGCTGCTGCTAGCAGTACAGAAGGAACTAATTAAGGACATAAGCAGAAAGCAAATAGAAATGTTACAATACCAGTTTGGTGCAAGCCACCACATTACTGTCCAATTCTCCTTACTCTTTTCTATCTGAGCAGAGTGTATATGATTTCTCTAGAAAGTATTCCCATCTTTATCCCTTTCTCAAACTTTGTGTTGGAGATATTCTTAGCCTAGAGACAAGAACCACTCCTCCCTCGAGCGGTGTTCCAAATAAATCCTGTTGCAGTCTCTGTGCTCACAGGCTGTTATAAATACATTCTTAAGATACTCCAGGCTGAGGAGTGAGGGATCAAATTTAGGTCTTCATTTGCAAGTGTTCTCATAAGTATTTTTTCCAAAATGAATGGGATATTTCTCTGAGCCCAAGCACTGTGGTAACTGAGTACGTATGCAGTAGCAGAGCAGAAATCTGTATGTGAGACAAAGGAAAAGATGCTACTATCAGCTAATTCAGGGAACTGAGGAACTTTGTACAAGGAAATCTTTTTTTGTTAATTTTTCTCTTTTTTGTGAGGGGATAGTGGGGTGGAAAGGATTACACCTTAGACAACTACCCAGTTCTCAAGAATCAGTTTGAAGAAAATGAGGAACAGAAGAGTTCTTTTTTAATAGTGCTGTATTTCTCATTCCTATAATATTCAGCATTGCTACAAGGGTATGCAATCTGTATCATCACTTGACTCAGCATCAGTTTTGGTGCTCCTACTGGCACTGGAGCAATAAGCTGAGAGTTGAAGACTCAGGAAGAGCTGTTTCTTTCTTACACTTAACTGTCCTCAAAAAATGTGGTGGGTCACAGCAGTTTCACTTAGTTGCTTCAGCATGCCAGCTTGTCACAGTTATCATGGAATTTTACTGGAGCATTTTAATTATCTATAACTCTAGAAAATCACCTTTTTCATTTGGCACAGATTTTTCAAAACTATGAGTTTTATTTTTATTATGATTTGTAAAATAAGAAAATGAAAGAGTACACCAAACAAGATTTTTAATGCTATGCCTCACTCCAATTAACCTTTAGGGACTAAGAAGTCTTGCAAAACAAAAAACTTACTTAAAACTGGTCCCGTTTAAGTCAATGATGAAGTTAGGCTGGCTTCCTCAGGGTAAAGGCACAACAGTCTGAGTCAATATACATGCTCTCACTACGTTGCCTTGTAGTGAAACTTTTATTCTGAGGGCTAAAATTACATCTGTGTTTTAAAAGTAAGTGTTGTGGTGATAGTTTTGTTATCGTCTTGATGACCTAAGAAGCTAAGCAAGGCAGATTTAATAAGGCAAGGCACTATCTTTTACTAGACTGGAAAAAAAGACAAGCTTTTAGGTACACAAGCCCTTCCTGTTAGCATCATTTCTTGTGTCTTTGATAACTATCTGGGAGAGTGTTGAGCATTAAGTTCTCAGTTTCAGTATATATTCATTGATAATCTAGTTATCACTCAGTTTAAAATGTATATATAATTATGCAGCAAAGAAATCCACCTGTGTTCTGGTCTTTCTCGATCTCAATATCTTATTTAACTCACTGTAATAATAATTCTCCACATTTTTTAGTGACTCCTTTGACCTATACAGATGATGACTCTAACCACTGCTGGTATTACATTATTGCCTTTCTTTTCCATTTATTTCTCATTCTTTTTAATTCCTACTTCTGTCGTCTTAACAGGGAGAGTCTGAAAGATAGGGAAAATTTAGAGGACATGAGGAAGGAAATTATCCGAGTAGCTAGGTCAGATTAGCATTTGGGATTAGCAATCTAAAACGTGATGATGCAGTGTTCTGAAAGAATGTATAGGTTTTCTTTGGTTTCTCTAATTTTCTCAGTTCCATGTGTCTCAAGGATAAAATGCCATTTGTCATCTTCCTTCTACTGATCATCAAAGAGTTCAGATTTCCCTGTATATAAACCATGAGAATTTTTCATTGCTTTATAGTCCCTCAGACAGCATATAATTCTGGAGCTCAGTCTGTAATAGCCTGACAGCTTCAGTGTCACCCTGACAGATACGATGCTGCCCAATAACCACTCAGGTTGAGAAGTCATGCACTTTAGCTTTGCCAATATGATTTCTGCCTTACCAAGATCAACATACAGAAAAGTGGCCTGGTTGGGCTACCATTTGATTTGGAATAATTTAAGAAACCTTTTAAGTAGACTTGTGTCTACCTTCCTGTTAGGGAATACTGATGATTTTTCCTTTTCAAAACTGAAATAATCATTTATTGAAGCAAATTAGTGGCAGAAGTACAAATTATTCTGGAGCCAAATCAACTTCCTTTGGGAGCAAAAGAAGCCTGTGAGGGGCGTGTGGACACCTGCTGAAGCAGCATTTGCAGTTTTCTGTCCATTCTGTATGATGTAGGCAGCTGCAGGCTTGGACACTAATGTCTTTGGGGACATGATGGAGAGAAACCTGAGTGAGCCACGCAGTGACTTTCCCCCTTCCTGCCACACTCCTTGGCCTTGAGTAGTACAAGTTGTCCTTCTGGCTGCTCAGTCCTACTGAAAGGCTTCAACATGTATTTTCAGAGAGAATGAATGAATTTGCAAAGTTGTTTGTGGATATATAGCTCTTCTAGCTGTTTCTAGGTTAATGCAAAACTTTCCTTCCTTGAGTTTCCATGTGTGCTACAGGGACAACAGGAGAAATGTCTGATGCTCTGCAAACTCAGCAGTAAGACCCTGAGATTACAGGGAGGTCTTCTAAAATTTAGGAATACTTGCTGAAACATGGGGAATTCTGGCAAAAATTCTCTTCAATCTGTTCCCATCTGTCTGTTCCGGGATAGGAAAATGCTAGGAAGACAAAACAGTATGTTAGATGGACCATTGGTTTGACTCCACGTTGCAGTTCGTATGTTATGGTGTTATGGAAAAATGGGAATTTCAGCACTAATGTTGCTGGCTTCTAAGGCAATATGTGCGTTTTCCAATTTGACATTCGCATTTTATTTATAACCCTATTATTAGTCCTATGTTTTTCTGCATACTTTTCTGATCATCTTGTTGATTTACTGTATCTTCACATATTTCAGATATTCTGCATCAAAAAGGGGTTTGCAGCTGTTATCCCTTTTTCCCCTCAGGAAGCACATTAAATTATTTATTTTTGAGGAACTCTTTTCTAAGTAACTTTAAAATGTACCATACGAGAGAACAAGTTTGTACAAAATGTGAATCATAACTGGATATGTACCACACCTCGGAAGGAGCTGATTCTCCAGGAGTTAATTTTAAAATACTTCCAAGTTGTTATACTCATCAAACAATAATATTTTGCACATCTAAGCTAAAACATTTGAGCATAAATCTTACAGGAAATTGAGCTTCAAGTACTGTTTAGGCAGTTATTATTTGACTACAGGCATGATGTTTCAAGAAAGGAATTTACATGGCCAAATTTCATTCCCTGTTCTCTTTTTTCCATTCTTTCCTCCAGCAAATAAGTCCTTCTAGGCCTCCAAAAAGGAGAATCGTTATAGAATAGGTTTCATCAGTATAAGAATCAAGTTACTCACCTTTTTTTAAAGTTTTGCAGTCTGGCTCAGACATACCCACAAGTCATACCTCGCTGTTCTTGCAGTATGTTGGGTAGAACAGCTGACAAATGAAAAGCCAGTAAGGGCTATTAAGGACTCAGGGCCTGATTTTGATAGTTTTCTGTCTTTAAAATCCATTCATTTCATTACAGTTACACCTAATTTACATCTGTGTGAAAATCAAGCATTAAGTTGGCCTCGTATTTTTAGTCTTTCTTTATTTCTAATGATTTTAGAGCTACTAGATACAATACAGTAAGACTGATGGAGCAAACTGAAGATGAGTGACCATATTTTATGTCATTGTATATTTAAAATGAATGTTTTCAGTTTCTAAAATTAAATAACAATTTTTTTTTCACTGAAACACTAATAAAGCATATGACTGTCATAAACTTAATTTACTTAGTACATTGTAAAATGCAGCTTCCCTCCTTACAAGCTAAACTTTTGGGGGGAAAGGAGTGCAAATTTTCCCATGACCCAGTGCTTCATAAGCATGTGATCAAAATGGCAACTAGAATAAAATGAAGCACTTCCTCAGTAACAACTATGCTGAGAATCAAATTGCTGTCCCACTGAAGTCTACAGCCTCATTTCAGAATTCATTTTGAATTTGAAATGAATGTAATCCATTCATTTAAATAATTCATGGAAATTAGATCAGAGATATAATGTACAGGTTGCTGGTTTTGTTTGAGGTTTTTTTTATTTATTTCAGGAATGACAGAATACATCCACAGCTCTCAGTTTTCAGTTAATGGGAACCCAGATGCATGCTAAACCTTGGCCCTCCAAAGATGTATCTGTATCATTTTGCCAATGAGCCAGCACAGAAAATTTTCCTTTAAGACAATTCAATCTAATCTTAAATGTTTTATTAAATCTATTTTGAAATCAAGTCAGTGTCATTAATAAACTATCATTTGATGATTAGTTTTCCCACTTGTAAATGTTAGTTATTAAAAATGACATTCAGCTAAATTTACAATATATGTTAATATTACCTTCATTTTATTACTAAAAGACAGTACATCAGATCCAAATAAAAGGTGTTGATACTCCAGACAAGATTGTTCTGGTGGTGGTTGTTTTAGTTATTAAAAAAAAGCCCAACTAAATTGTTGAACTGCACTCAATTCCAAAGCATCTTTAGAAACTAGAACACCAAGAAAAGTGGCACTGGTTTCAATGCTAGCTCCTTTACTGAGTGTAAACTTTAGCAAAATCTCGGAAAGTCAAATCAGTAAGTCAATGAAATAATCTTACCACTCTCTCTTCTGTCATTTTTCTTACGAGTTTCATCCATTTAGATATTTCACCCCAAATCTCATTACTACTGCATTTGTCTACAGCACCATCATACTTGTGTCTTTCTGAGGGATAGTGGCCTACTGTATTTACTTTCAATTTACATTACATTTCTCTCCCCACATCCACATGCATACAACACATTCTTCCATTTTTATACTCTTGAGAGCACCTCTCTAATGGGCTGCACTGCTGCAAATAGTCCCCAGGTTACTCCAGATGCACTGAATGAAAAATACACACAAAGAACAGTAATTCTGCATTAGAGTATGGAGAAAGGGCCCAGAAAGGCTCATCCTTATGTGCTAGTTGGCCTCAGGATCAGGAAAAAGTGTCTGGCCCTGGTTTATTTAGCAGGGATAACGTTGCCAACGTTTGCCAAAACACCACTTTCAGACTTTATGTTGTCACCAGAAAGGAAAGAAAAGAATATTGCTGAGTATGCACCCAAGTGTTAATGGGTGGATGATACACATTGTGGTTTTCCCCCTTTGAATTTTAATTCTTGCCAAGTACCGACTGCCCCTTTGGAAAATGAATGTGAGGAAACAGTGTAAGGATTATGCTGAGGAAAAACGAGATATGATGAAAGAATGAATGAAGAGGCCCTTCCAGAGCAACTGTCTAGTGCATAGCATGCTTTGTATAGAAAGGAGGTTATTGCCAGCGTTTTTTCAGTTGTTGCAGTTCTTCTGTCAGACATCCATACACATTAAGCTATATCT
>NW_010972864.1:5447043-5512043 GCF_000737465.1 Haliaeetus leucocephalus | reverse complement strand
AGATTAGGGGACTTTGGCACTGGAGATGGGTGAAAAATCAGGAAAGCAGCATCAGGATACTATGACTATTTTCTCTCACCACACCAGCTTTCCCTAATGCCCCATCACGGTTAGAAAGTGCATTCAACCTTCAGTGTTTCCCACTACAGCATGTGGTCATATCCATGAATGTACTCATGTTCCCTCCTTCGAAAGGAGGTGAGGACAGCACTGTGCTTTATACATCAAGCAGCTGGGCACTACCTCAACACTTGTGAGGATGAGGAGAATGTTAAAAAGCTGCCCTGTAAGAAATGAAGCCTGGAAAGACGAGGAGTCATTGCCAGGGGTGAAAGCACGGCAGGATAAATCAGTGCAAGTGGGAATCGGGTGCAGTGACTTGTGTAGGCAGATTCCCAACAACTGTTTTATGAGGTTACCAGGACCCATTAGAGGAGCTATAGCTCCACAGTCCAGCTTCCTGCTCATTCTGCCTGCCCAGGTTACTAATATGAACTACCATGTTCATGACAGCAAACTGCCAGCAAAGACTGAAGAAATAAGCAAAGGCTTTGAAAATGCAGGGCATTTCTTCCTTTGACTCATCACTTTATCAATGCAGGAATGATTGTTGTCATTCTGAGCTAAAGTTTCCAGTCTGTATTAAGTAAAGACCAAACGAAAATGGACACAACTTACCCCCAAGGACAGATTTTCAAATATGGAAAAGATTGTCTGAATTCTCCATGGATTTCTGAGAAGATCATGGCAGAATTTTCAAAGGAGTAGTTTTTTGGTTGAAGTTACCAAGACCATAGGTATTATCAGATGATGATTATTAATTTAAGTTAATCTGGATCAGGACCCTCAGTGAACTTTAAGAAATACAGTAAGCTCCCTTTATTGCATTAAGTGATAATTTAATTATTTAGGAAAGGACATAATTGTCACGAGATGGGAGAATTACTTAGATAGCAGTTAGACTCCCTGTTACAGCCATTTGGATCTAAACTGCATTACAAAGGGATTTTTGACAGAGAAAAGAAGGAGGTAAGAGAAGAACCAATGTGATTTAGAGAAAATAAAACAGGTTCACCCATTTCCTGGTTATGGTCATTAACAGTGGTTTAATTGTGCATAATCATTGGTCCCATTCCTAGTGTACATTGCTAGAGGCTGAACTTTGCATCTGCATAGAAATTAAGATGCAAATATGAGTTGTGTTCACTGGTATGACTAGTGTAAAGTAAACAAAGAGTATTTCTATTGTATATTTAAGGTTGAGAAACCTATTTTGTGAACAGCATGCTATCAGCGAAGACTTCACAGTTATTAAGTAACGGCAAAAGGATGTGGTCATGTCAATGATGGCTAAGGAAAAAGGAATATATAAAGAGCACAACCATGTCGGGGTACTGATAGGCACTTGTAGTTGTCCCCACCTGGGAAAATTACAATAATTCTGTGTTTCATGATCCCCGTGTTTTAAAACAAAACAAAAAGTGTTGTGTGCGGCTGAAAGAGGGGCTGAATGCCAAGCAGTAATTTTAGGATGAAGAATATAGAAAAGTCAGAGCAAAATGGATGATTTAATTTCTCATCATTATTCTACTGAAGAATTAAATTTGCAAGGTCATGTTGCGGCTTACTCAGTCAGAGGCATATCAGTGAAGGTAACTGGATTCAGATGAGTTACCATCCAAGAGATACTTAAAGAAGCGACTGTTCTCTAAATATATGTACAAAACAGCGTTGTCTAGACTCATGTTGCATATTAAATCAAAGCTTGGCTTCCTGGAGTTAAAGGACCTTATTTCAGGCTCTTAACAAAAAACTGAACCAAGTTCTGAGATCCACGTTCCCAGATTTACTTTATGAGATAACACTGTATTTCATTTGCTATAGCTTCCATGTACTTCAGCCCTTTGTTTCTTTTTAAAATTCTCTACCAATACCTGTAACAGCAGAAATATGTTTTATATAATTCCCATGCCTCACTAATATATACTCATGGCAGAACAGACATGAAAAATACTGGTTACCCGTAACCAGGTCTATGCATTTACTGAACGTATTAGATGAGTCCTTTCTCTAATTCATGTACTTAATATATAGCTGTGTTTCAGATGTGCTTGCAATAGAAAGTGGGAAGGAAAATTCAGAACATGGAAGAAAGGGAAGAAGGGGAGTAGAATTACTGTAGAAAAATTCCTATAGGACAATTTTTTAAAAACCTATACTGTAAATTCTTTTCAGGTGTTAATAATTTTTCCCCATTAACATTCAGCTTTTTATTCTATTTGTTTTCTTGACCCCTTGTCCTGGTTTCAGCTGGGATAGAGTTAATTGTCTTCCTAGTAGGTGGTACAGTGCTATGTTTTTGAGTTCAGTAGGAGAAGAATGTTGATAACACTGATGTTTTCAGTTGTGGCTAAGTAATGTTTAGTCTAAAGTCAAGGATTTTTCAGCTTCAGATGCACAGCCAGCAAGAAGGCTGGAGGGGCACAAGAAGTTGGGAGGGGACACAGCCAGGGCAGCTGACCCAAACCTGACTTATCTCAGCCCATGAATTTTACTTTTTCCCGCTTCTCTCCCCCATCCCACTGGGTGGGGGGGAAGTGAGTGAGCAGCTGCGTGGAGCTTAGTTGCTGGCTGGGGTTAAACCACAACACCCCTTCACTGATTTGCAGAGGAAGATATCATTTTAGATCTTTTGAACTACTTGAGAAATGTCTGTCAGCTGGTTTTGATGGAATTTGTTATTAGCAGCTGACAGTCTTAGCTTTAGTAATCCAACTGTGATAGGTAAAAATGATATCTCAGGTTTTTCTTTTAGCCAAACCCCTAATTTGCAGAGTCTTAAATGATTCAGTTCTTCCTTTTTTCTTTTTCTTATTTTCCAAAATGTATCCAGAGCTGCTGGTAGAAGAGCAGCCTGGGCACTAGCAGTATATAGAGAACACCCGGATTTTTATCTTCTTTCACAGGGAGAAGTGTCGCAAAACCAAATTCAGATTAGCCTCCGAATGAAAAGCAGAATCCATGTAACATTGAAACAGACAAATAGACATGGCAGGAAAAATGTTGTTACTTCTGTAATGGGCAGAAAAGTTTCCACCTTTTCTTATCTAACACACCCGTGATTCAGCAATCCAAATGTTCATAAACCTCAGGACTGATTATTCAGGAAACATCTGGGAAAAAACTGCAGACTAGAGCACAAGGTTTTTCACATCCCATAAGTTTCAAGAGCTTCTTATGTTTTTATCTAGAATAGGTAAAGTTCTGCCCTGTTCCCCACATAGTCCCTTTTCCCCAAAATCTGTGTCACTACATCAACGTGCAGAAAAAGTTTGCTACTTTTGGAAAGTGGTGTTTGATCAAGCAGACAATTTGAAATATTTACAGAAAACACATTGGGCAGTAAAACTATTTTTTCAAATCTCATGCTGGTTTGTGAAGCCATCATATGAAAGCTCGCCTCCCTTCCTTTTAAACCCACTGCTTAAATCCCGTGTGCCTTAATTCTGAGGATCCTTTGTGGCTCAGCTAGTCTATATGTGCACTGTATTTCATCTACTGCATCTCTACAGGCTAACCCTTTAGGACAGGGGCTCAGCCCTTTGCCATATGTCTCTTTTTGTATGTTGTAGCACATGTGAAGGACTCACTGTAAATTAAAAATTGTAAGAACCATACTGGACAAAATGAAGACCCTATGAAATCCATAAACCATTGGAGTGGCTTATTAGAGGCCAGTTCAGTACCCAAAATGCAATTTAAATACAAAACCTTAAACGTCATCCTGGTACTGTTTGTATCAACTGGATCCATTTATTCTAAAAATACCACCTTTAGAAAATCAAGAGAAAACAGATGGGAAAGAGGTATTCTCTTTTTGGTGCATCAGTTGAACTCCAACCATTGGGGGAGTATTTATGACCCTAAAATAGGGACAAAAAGTCTTTTAGTCTGTGAGAAAAGGCTGTCTGACAGCAGTATCCCAGCCTGAAGGGGTTTGGGGCTTTCCCTTGTCAAGGTCAGACAAACATTTATCAAACAGCTTTGAACAATAAGCAGTTGTGAAGGACACCCAAAACAGAACTATTCCACTTCTTCAGACATGACATATATTGTGAAATTTAGCTTGCCAGTGATGAGGGGTCAATTTTATAAGATTACTTGGTGTAAAAATTTTAATCTTAAAAATGTTATACCCATTTGGTCTTGTATATACGGCAATCTGGCTTTTTATTTCTTTTAAAGAAAAATGAAAACATTGAAGTGGGGTTATAACAGCTTCTTTTTTTTTTTTTCTGTGTTCTAAATTATGCTTATTCACCCATACATTCCCTCTCTGAGTATTCATTTAGAAGGAAGGTTTTGCAATAGTCACATTTAATTTATCAGGGTGCAATAATTTGTGTTTCCCAATCATCTTGCAGACTTTGGTTCATTATACTATTGTTTCACATGAGTAAGTTAGCAAAGTTTGGATTGATTGACTCTAATTAACTAAAACTGGTTCCAGGCTGTGCATCTATTGTCATGGTAGCTAGCCACAAAGCCCCAAACTGTTCAGTAATGGCAATATAACGTACTACCGATATGAAAACTCCAGCAAACGTTTAATGTTGGGCTTGTCAGCAAATGAAAAAAGCAGTAGTGGAGGAGGGAGAAAGGGACATTAGGACAAGCATGTCTCAGAAGGCGTGAAGGAAATGCAGCCTTCCAGAGCTGCTGGTGCCCTGATCTCTTCACTTATTGTCATCTGGGCCTCCAACATGGAAAGAAATGCAAGCCGAGCTGGAGATACGCACACTATTCTGTAATACAAAAATCCACATATTTTTTTGTGTGTGTAAAAAACCTCAAAATGGACACAAAACTCTATGCTAGCTAAGACCTTCTGGAATAATGTGTGTGGATTTCTCCCTCTATATATTTAAAAGGCAAAAGCCTTTTTCCTTGCTTTTGTTAGTCCACTTGCATGATGTCTGAGTCTATTTTCTGTTTACTGCTGTCAAGAGAATCTAACCACTAATAAATGCATCCCCTTACACGTGACACTGGAGAACCAGCTGCACTGAAAGCTTAGGATAACAAGCAAATATTCCGTCTCTTGACTTGTTCTTTAGAGTCTTTCTGAAATTAAGTAAAAGCAATGAGGACCTCGGAGGATGAGCTGCTTCTGGCAGTGGTGTGCAGCACCTTGGCACGTGCAGAACGTGCAAGTCTGAAAGTGTAAAAGCTTTGTACCATGGGCTGTCTGCTCTCCAGAGACACATCACCTGAAATACCAGCCTCTGCATATCGTTACATGCAAAACCATAGTTAGGAGAACACTCACTGAGGTGCCAATGTCAAGTACAAAAGCTCAGAAATGCCAGGACTGGTTTTCTTTGCTTGACCTACCTGCGTGACTGCATTGCTGCAGCCTCCAATGTCTTGCTTCAGAGCTATTTCTAAGATGAGACCTGTAGCAGTCAGTGTTTACTACTCCCAAGGAGCAATTCCTTGGTGTGATGTTTAGTCCTTACTTTGCAACATGGGGCTGTCTTCCCTATTTTTAAAGCATGTGATTCAAACCATCACTCAAGTAGAGATACGCCATTCATTTCTAATTTTTCTATGTCCTGTAACTGCAGAACGTATCATAACTCCACTCTTCATGGTGGGGAGTGCAGTCTCTGTTTTACAGACGTTCTTTGTCCCAACCTCGCGCTATTTGCGGCACCTGCAGCCTGCACCTGAACAGGGCTGGTGTCACCCCCCAGTACCTGGCTGCCCTCCAGGCTGTGCAAGAGGGCCATCGCCCCGTCGCCCACCGGGTGCCAGCCTCTTGGCAGACTGGGGCAGCCCAGAGCCCTGGCTGCTCGGGGGCTGACCCCCCCTGTACAGGCAGCCTGGCTGCCTCTCGTCTCCAGTCTTTTTTCAGGCAAGTATCTTCTGCCTTCCCATTTGCCAAAATAAGGACTTGGATTTTTATGGCACGACCGTTCTCAACCTTTAACACAAATAGGCACTAGGGCGAGCGACACCTGTAATTTTTCCAAAGTGGCACAACTCGTCACAGGTCGTTTCCAAGAAGCTCTTCATAGTTTCATTTCTTCCCCAGCCTGGACGGAGGGATTGAGAGCAAGGCTTGCAGGTAGGAGCTGCGGGGGGCCCTTCGGTCCTGTCGGGCGCATGCACGCAGCTCCCATCGACTTCGGTACAATTTACGTCCCTGGGAGTGATGGAATTGGGTCCTGGAGCCTGGTGCCACCCCGCTCTGACTCGCTGTGTGCCTCCAGGCAAGTCATTTAACACCAGGCTGTAATACCTCTCATTGAACTACACATTACACCAAAAAGGGTCTCGTGGAAGTCAATGGAGCTACTTGTGGAGCGCTTGTACTTAGTAAGTGTGTCACAATCTGGCCTTTGCTTAAGTTTCCCCTTTTATAGGAAATTACAGACTCATTTCCAAGGTTGTGGGGCTTAATTAGTTTATGTTTGCAAAACACATCTTATTGCTGGTGAAAGGGAATAACCATTATTATGATGATGATGTGTTCAGTGCATGGCAAGGTCTTGAGTCTGTCTAGGCTTTGCTTCATTTATTCTGTATAAAATTAAAAAAAAAAAGGCCTTCCTTTGCAATCATTTGAAAACCTATTTCTAGGAATGGTGCATTCATTCTTCTGTCAGAAGTGTTAAGGGAAAAAAACCCCAAACTCTTCTTGGACAAAGTTCCCCAGAGACTGAGCCCAGGACAAAAATGCAGTCACCGCTGCAGGGTGATGGGGACTGACCAGCCATAGCAAATCTGTGATCAGTTTGGATCGACTTGCTGGGTGACACTTTCCCAAACATAAACACCATTCCCTTTCCCCAACTCAGGATATGTTCTCTTTTAACCCTAACATGTATTATACCTTTAAAACTTGGCATTAGCAAACAGTTTGTTTTTTCGTCAGCTGTAATCAGTTTTTTGAATTCTGTTTTTTGTTGGGTTTTTTTGTTTTTTTAATCCAAGTGTGGTTCTCATGGTGTAGTAAATGACATTAGGCTTTTGTAAATTCTTGCAGAATATAACAGATCATTGGTTTTATAACACAGTCACTGCTTTTGCATTCTGATGAGATTATTAGTAGCAGCCTAGAATACAACATCCCTGCATACTGTTAGTTAAAAAAAATAAAAGTTTACTAAATGGTCTCTTGTCAACTGTATCTGAAAATCATTATAGTTTCTCTGGTTTCCTTTACATGGAGGACTTCTTCTGTGAGCTGGTGGGTTACATCAGTATGAAGTTACAGAATTATTGTAGAGATGCTGTTTATTTCTCTATAGCTCTGTTTGTTTTTCTATAGAAAACCAGTTTTTTAAGTATTTATAAATTAGTTGTAAAGATCATTCACATGCCCAAGACATGCAATATGGTATCTGAGCTTAGTAAATATATTTTTCCTTTCACATTTTAACTGCAATTACATTAGACATTTTTATCTTATGTCAAAGCAAATACAAATCAAGCCATTTTCTGATCTTTTCACACATACTGTCTTGCAGCCCTAAAGCAGTTTCATTTGCCAATGAAGACACAAACCATCTGATCTTTTCAGGCCAAATTCCCTCTCTTCCCCCCTGCATTGCAGCTCCCCACTGTACGTCCGGCGTGTGCCTCCCCCCAGTTGTGAGCTGGGGACCCACATGCAGCACCGACCTGGGGCCACGCTTAAGACCCTGCTCACCGGGCAGAGGGGAAGGGAGAATTTGAGCTTGAGTATATTTTTAAAAGGCTAAAAATGCTGAAATTAAAAGCTGGCTACTGTCATGCAGCATTTTCTCTCCTTCCATACTGTTATTAACATACATCTGTATTAACACCATGACAGTCCACCCTACAAATTGATACAATACCAAATAAAGAGCCTGCACTGTGCACCGTAATGACTCTACAGGAGCCATTACATCTGATATAGTCAATATTATACATTTTTAAAAAATGTATGAATGCATATTTAACTGAGAGATCTGATCTGCTCCAGCAGTTCTGGTCTATCAGAAACATAATATGCATTTTAAAAAACTGCTTGCATACACTTTACATTTTTACTTGAGAAACCGAACACAGGGTCACATATAAACATTTTATATTCTCTGCCTGCCCATGACGTGTTTGTTTAAAAACAAAACAAAAATAATTGGCAAAGTTGATGAAGTCCTGGCTGTGTTGCCTCACCGTGCTACCACCAGCATTCCCATCCCCTTTGCACTTCCCTCCAGCAGCTTTCGCTCCATGTCCCTAGCACAGTGTATGGGTACACTTGCTTTTCATACAGCTGTGAGGAGTGAGCATCTTAGCAGAAGGAGCATCGCTGGGCCTCTGCTGATTTACACCGCAGCAGCTCATGGCCGTGCCACCAGCCGCACACACCTGGGGTGAGTAGCGTGCACCCACGCACACACGCACAGAAAGCGGAGGATGCTGAGATGCCACCACCACTCACAGGTTACCTGAGCTGCACAGGGAGAGGGCGGAGGGGACTCAGTTGGAAAATACCAGCAGATGCATTTCTCTCTTGAATGAGATCATATCCTGTGGTTTTGCAGACAGAGCGAATGGCACTACGGCCTCATCTTTGTGGAGCACGTTGTGGTCGGAGCAGCTGATCTGGGGAACCAATTTTGAGATGCCATAAACGGCATCACTCCAGGCTGGGGTCTGGGCTTGAGCACAGGGCCACTGGAAGTTCCCCTCAGTTTTGCGTACATTGCTGGTGGGAGGCATCAAACAGTCCCAGGTACCCTCAGCTCTTCTGAACGTGCTGCTAATCCCCCCTGCAGCTGCTGGCCCGCCTGACCTATTTTGAGTGTTGTGAGCAGAGGACATACAAGTTCAGCCATCCTCATCATGAGAGACAGGGTAGAAAGAAGGGGTACAGAGAAAAGGCACCTAAACATTTTTATTTTTGAAAAACAATCTTTGTTTTTATCGCTACCATGCAGATGTCTACATGTTAAAAATACATGCAGGCAGTCTCACTCCCTTTCCCACCCTTATCTGCATGCACAAGTGTCCCTGTACTCTCACCAGGCTAATGCAGAACACAGCTTAACTCTATGACTTCCTGGGGACTTGCAACCAGTTCTTGTCCTCAGGAAGCGTTCTTCCTTCTCACCCATTACAGCCCTCTTTGGCTTCTTCCCTTATACCTCTGCGGAGCTTTTACATTCTCACACGTGTGTATGGAAGAACTAAATAGTGCAACCAGTAGAAGACCATACATTAATAATTACTCCTATGCATCCATGGATGTGCACAGTAGTTTTGAAGCTAAATGTAGCTTGCCCACATAACAAGGATTTGGACTGCAATGTCACCAACGTTGCCAGCTCTGTAGCAAATCTTACTCATGGATTTTCCCTGAAAGCATTTGTTCCTGGAGTCAGGTGATTATGATGTGAGCTGCGTGGATTTCTAAACAAAAGCTGTTTTCTGCCACATGCAGCTGTAGTTTGAAAACATGTAGCTGAAAGGCTCTAGCATCACAATATTAAGAGTCAGATATGCTTAGTTGTGTCTATTTTTGTGGTTCTTTTATCAGGCATCATGTGGAGGGGTGCATGTGCACACTTCAAGGGGCATGTGGAGGCAACGTATACTGTGGGCAAAGTAGGCTAGCATAACACGTCACAGCAGCTCTTCAAACACATACAAAGGTGTATTTCAGAACAGCCCAGCTAGCAATGGCAGCTGTAACTGTTTCAGGGACTATGGATAAATGTAGATTTCAGAGAAGCAATTAGTGATAGTACGGGATGTGGGGGCAGTTTTGAGTAGAGGTGCAGTTTCTTGTACCCTGCACTTCCTTTGCTTTCTGGGTGAGAGGATCTGGGTGTGGGTACACATGCTATTGCAGTATGTCCTATGTTAATACTATAATGAAAAAGCTACTAATGCAAGTGCTGAGTGTTTGCTCAGTGCTGTGTAAGACCAAAAGATGACTGTCCTTCACTGACAGAGCTTCAACCCAGAATGGCCACCAGCTTAAACAAGTGAACAACTCAGGCCAGCACAGAAGAAAAAGGTCTCACAGACAGTCCCTGATCTTACAGTTATCTCCTGTTCTCTTATCAGAAGAGGAATTCAGTGTGCAAATATTATTAAAGAAGAAATGTAGGAAATAATGAGGAATCATTTCTGTCAAATGGATATAAGATGCTAATTGGTGATGTGCTGAATCCCAGAGATGCTTGACATTCAAAAAGTGAGTGAAGTACGGCAGAGCATTTGTATAGGCCATCTGGAGATGTACACCATACTCTACACTTGATGAGAAAGTGGCATTAAACTGAAATTTCTGATTCCAAGACCTAAATATGCATCACTCCAGGCTTCAAATTTCATAGATTGCTGGGAAGATCACAGATAAACAGCAATCTGGCACATCTCCGACTACAGGGAGAGAAATGCTTTGCGCTCCATTCCTTACAAAATTATTAATGATCTGAAGAACTTCCATAAACTTAAGAAGCAAAAACTTTGGAGCTTACATTCCCATTTACGCACAGATCTGGCTCCTGGGGTAATTTGACTGTGAAATCTCTGTGCAGACAGGGATATCCAAAATACTGTATCAGCAAACGGTGTTACCATTACAGAGGGAATAGCAGGCAAAGCACAGCCAGAAACATCACACAAACCTGCATGGTGATGCCCTCAGTTCTTTCATGACATCAGGATTTCTCTGGTAAGAGAACAAAAACATTGTAAAAGCAGGTAGTAGCAGTAGCTGTTCCACATCCCCTTTTTCTAGTTTCCAGAAATCTGTAACTTATGTCACTAAACAATTTTTGTTCTCACTAAAAGTTGCTCTTACAAAGCACTTATACAGCATATTAAACCTTAAGATGATCCAGATGGTAGTGTCGAAGACATTACATTGCAAATGTATACACTGCTACTTTCTTCATACATTGCCGTCAATTCTTTGCAGCGCTGTCGGCCCTACAGGCTACTGAATCCACTATGTTAGATGCTGTACCAACACAGAGCTACAAGTGAATCACAGCCCAGGTAGCCTGCAAGCTAAGAAGAGAGGGGCAGCACATGGCTGGAGGGTGCGTAGTGGGGGGCTTTCAGATAGAGGCAAGGCAGAGCTCTCAGCATAGCAGCTGTAGAACTGGTGCCAATTTTTACAGGCACCTGAGGGAAAAAAAACCTTAAAGAAAACTGAAAGAAGCGAATCTGCTGATGTTTGCATAGCGCTCTTCCCAAGCTTGAAGAACAGCAATGGAGAAAGTGAGGACGTGTTTGCTTGGATGTAGCAGCTGGCCAGGTGTGAGCTCCTCACATGGACCAGGGAGCAGTCAACATCTCACCAGGGTCAAGGGCATGTAGGGCATCATAGGTTGGTTTGGAAGGCAGAAATTTTGAGAGGTTACATGGATAGAGGTTTAGATATGTCATTGGCACATCTATAAAGAACAAGGTCAAAGCTGAACCCAGGCCACAGTGACCAACAGGATGACGATGGTGTAGAAAATAACAGAGAAAGCAGGGAGAGATTTGAAGGGAAAAATAAGATCACTGTTTTTGTCACCTCTGTCTTGAACTGTTGGCTAGTTATCCTTAAGGAGATATCAGAAAAACAGACAGCATGAAGGATCTGGCATAAAGACCTGTGCAGGGCTGGAAGACAGATTTGTCTGGCCGGGAGAGATGAACAAGAGATGATCTGAAGGAAAGAAGAGGCAGGGAACAAGGACAACCCTTGGTAGGAAAAGAGGCACCTCTAAAGGTTATCTGAAAGAAGAAGCAAGAGAGCAAAGGCAAAGGAGGGGGCAATGGAGGCAGAGAAGCTGCAGAAGATTTCAGGAAAGTGCAGTTAAAACTGCTGCCATTGCCAGCCCCAGGACATGGGGCCCACAAGCTTGTTACTCCTTAACCAAAACACTCTTTTCTCTCCCCACCACCAGAAGACTTTTATGCTGGCTAGGAAACATTGAGGGCTTTTACCCCTCATGCATGTCTGCTGCCTTCACCGTGCCACCAGTGTCACCCTGATTCACTAAGGTGAGGTGTGGGGTTATAGAATAAGGGAGGGGGGAAAGAACTGACCCAAAGCAGCTTAATCAAGTTACCTCTTTTCTTAGTCGCTGTAACTATAACCAAAAGAGCACAGCTGTCAGTAAAACTAGATTGCACAAGACAAGTACCATTTCTCTGTCCTCTCTCATTGTATTGCAAGCTTCCTGAACAAGGTTCATTTCTTAAACATGCTCTGCAGCCTGCCTTGTAAAATGGCTTCTTATGGGACAGAGATGTAAAAACTAATTTGCACCATCTGCACTGATTCCCAAGGACAGAAATCCTGCAATCCAGCAAGAAATTCTTAAATAAACATAAAAAACATGGCATGAGACCTTTGCTATTCTATGCAGATCTTCAGAAACAATTAATGCAGAAAGGACAAAGTGTTTTTCTTTTCTTAAAGGATAGTCTAAGGCCCAGGGTAAAATGCTCAGAGCTTTGCACTAGTGTTGGGTGTAGACAGGTTGGGGCACTCTGCCTCACAGGTAGAAGTACCTTTTCTGGTGAAAGCCTCTGGAAAATATCTGGAGATATACTGGATAAGTACCACAACAGAAGCAAAAGGCCATACAGCCCCTGTCATTCTCTCTATACTTGTAGAAACGGCATACTCACAGGTACCCTCCCGCTTGGACTCATATTTCTGTTAAAGTCAAGGAGAAAGCAAAGGCGAGGCCATGCCAGCTTTGTGTGAGGACCATGCATGACAAAGGTGAGTGAGTAAATGTGACTGAAGCGCATCTTTGTGGCACTGGGGAGATGTCCATCAACCCGTTAGTGCTGCTGGGCTGCTCGTCCGCCTCCCACACTGCCAGCTGGGGTCAGCAGGCAAAGACATGATTGCTGCAGTGTGGCTGCACTCATCAGACCCGAGTGTGGTGGCAGGAAGCTGCTCCTCTTCTTCATTTGTCTGACCTGCATAGTTTCATTGATGCCAATTGTCTCCACAGTGCATCTGCTCTGTGGCATGTCACTGGGGGCAATGGAGGCTCTGGTGCTATCCATGTGTTGATGATGTCCAGCTCCTGCTCCGCTAGATCAAGGTCTAATAATCTTCTATCCACAGATGCTGAGTGAACCAGAAGACCAGCTCTGAGAAAGCTGAATTCAGGTAAGAATTAACTATACTGTACAGCAAAGCAACAGTTTCCAAGGAGCTAGTCATAAAGGTGATGCTACATTTTGAGGCTGCTACCAGTAGTATGCGAGGGATGTAGTCTCACTTAGTTCCTCATCCCTCTTGAGTATCCAGGTGGTCCAAGGTTTCCAGACAACTGGCTCATGCCTGCCCTAGGCAGACCCATGGCAATGACTAATGCAGCCCAAAATACCCCACCACAGCCTGTGACCTACACATCATGCAGAGCCCCTCCTTTTGATCGGGGCCTGCCTTCAAGGCTGTTCAGGTGGCTTCCAATCAGTTTGACCTTTCTGCTTGAAAATATTTGCATGGTTTGAAGTGGCATAGTATCCATAATTACCTTCTTGTCCTACCTTTACTACCAATCCCTATTTGCAATAGCCATGTCTCTTGGTGGGACTCAGCATAGAGTTGGTGGTGTTTGGAGGCAGGGTATACCCGTTTCCCTTCTCAGTGGAAGGTCTGTCATTCTGGCAGTAGTACTGCTGTAGTGATAGTGATTCAAAGAAATGAGTAGATCAAGACCAAGTAGATCTTAGACCAGCTGATATGTTCAGAGTAAATGGTCTCCAAGGTAAAGAAGCCATTCTTCAGCTCATCCTCAGTAGCCCTTCCTGGGATAAAATAAGGTGCCAAGCAGCTTCTCGTACAGCCTCTGGCATGTTGTAAGGAATCAGTGTCAAAAGACAGAGATAATTCACTTCTCCAAAGTGTTATGGTGTTTGTTTATCCTGAAGATGCAGTTTCACATCTGGCTGCTCTGATTTTATACTGGATGAGACATTGTCTGTCCTCCTGCACAAAGCTGGTATAAACATTGTGTTGTTCTTTCAGACCAGGTCTACAGGAGAGCAGCTGTGTGCTTTACCTGCTTAACATCTGATCTTTACATTTGAGGATCTGCTCCTAAACTGATCCAGGGTTAAGTAATGTGAAACCATGCTCTGGCAGCAAGGATGCTACACTAATAACTTACCAGCATGCCAGGTGGAAGAGCTCCAGAGATCACCTTTTCATCTCTTCTGCCTCAGGACGGAGGAGTAAACCCAGAAAAAAAACTGGTAAATTTACCTGACCTCTTCTTTAAAATTCCCAAGTGGTGGCAACTCCATAATTTCCCTAACAATTTGTGACTACGCTTCACTGCTTTTGTTTCCAGAAAGGTTTCCTAATGTCTAAACGTAGTCTTCATTAACACCTGTTGAATTTATCACTTCCTGTCCTACCAATTAGGCTATACTCTTAGTATTAGGCTTTGATCATTTGTTGTTAACACAGATTTCCATAGATTTATAGAGTTGTCAGACACAGTATTTGTGAACAACTTTCAATTGGGTAATTAATCATTGCATCTGTTTTCTGTTATTGTGATTCCAATTCTGCATGTGTATACGTGATTGATTTTTAGGCACACAAATGGTCTCATTAAAGACAATGACACTTGCAGATTTGCAGCTGAGCACATACTTACAGGTCTGCAGAATCAGGATATGGTAGTAATTGTGTTGTTGCATAAAAATCTTCTCATTTCAGTCCTGGACTTCATTTATCTCAGGTCATAAGTAGTCCTTCAAACCAGAAGTGCTGAAAAGTCATTACGGACATTCACTAACTTTAAAAGTCAGTAAGTAAGTGGTTTATGGCTACACCAACATGATCATGGTACTGATCCTGTCTTGACGGATTGGATCATCATTACCAGGAGAGTATATGTAAGAATAACTCACAAAGTATTCGTGCCTGTAAAATATTTTTTATAAAGATCTTCTACTAGAGATACTCAATATTCCTCCATAATAATTGCAGATGACAGTCAAAATTTTGGAAAATAAATATATTATTAGAGACTGATTTAATTAAGACACAAATAATATTAGGTTATGACCTCAAATTAACACTTCAAAGTGGCTGACTTCAAGGTGTAGTTTTGAAATATGTGTTATTTTGCCTATTCCATGGGCTTTGACTAAAAAGTATTCAAACTATTTAGGAAAGTTGCTGAGAGAAATTATTAAAAAACATTTTGCAGTTTGAATGAAGAATACAATTCTATAATAAAAATGCACTAACTGAACTGTCTATTCATTGTACTTTGTTAAAATCTGATCATAAATTTTGAATTCCCTGAGAGTCCTAGGTTC
Source organism: Haliaeetus leucocephalus (assembly GCF_000737465.1). Lineage (NCBI taxonomy): Eukaryota > Metazoa > Chordata > Aves > Accipitriformes > Accipitridae > Haliaeetus > Haliaeetus leucocephalus. The sequence goes on along the minus strand of NW_010972864.1, from coordinate 5,496,698 downwards.
TTAATGCTGGTGAAATTTGTCCAATTCATAACTTTGTAGCAGATGCTACAAATGGTTACACAATTAGATGAGATGCAGATCCCTTGCTCCCAGAATGAGGGTGTTAGAGTTAAACTCCACAGGGAAAAATAAAATCCTGGAGAATAGAAGAGAGGCACCTGAGAGCAACCCTGTTTATGCTTGGAGCGGGCTCAGGGACTCCTCAGAAAACGCACACCCTTGGATTGGAAAATTGCTAGAAAGGCCAAAGAACAGTCACTCTGAAGGTTGTCTTATTCAGGCCTTGGGATCTAACTCAGAGGTTCGATGGCCTGGAGGTATCTGCCAGCACACACAAGAGAAGCTGCAAGAACTTGTGTTTCTGTTGCTTTACACTTCTCTTTCAAATGCAGGTTGAAGCCTTGCCAACAGGGAGGGAAGACACCACAGTATGCAGCAAGGAGCCAAGTCTCTCCTAATCCCCTCAGTGAAGCATTTGGGAAGGGAGAGCATATGGTCACTGTTGTTTTTTCCACATTAAGGACAGGCAGCTGCAGGGGCTCTTTTGCTGGGGAGCTGCCCCATTCTCCCCAGTCTCAGCTCCCAGCCAGCCAAGGGCACCAGGCAAAAGACAATGTGCATTTCCCTGAGTTTCAGGATGTATCTCTGTCAGTGCATTGAGACGTGCATGCGTGTGCCTGTGAAGAGCTTCAGAGAGCACATGAATAGCCTATATACTATTTGTCTCTCGGCACCCCAGGGCACAGCAGCAGCATGGCACAAAAGCACCTTGCTCGTCTCATGTAGCTCCAGGACGTTCCCATCAGGCAACAATGTCACAGCCCCTTTGCTATGAACAGGGTTAAGGATATCACTGAGGCTAAGGAATTAGTAGGACTAGCTACTGTCCTCCTCTTTGGGCAGCACTGATGGTGGCAGCAGGACACACTGAACCTGGTGTAGTGGAGCTTGGGCTGAGCTCTTCACTTTCCTGACAATTAGCCTGGAAACCATCCTATGCTGATCATCTGCTCCCCGTATTAACTCACTGCAGGAAAAAAGCTGAGGGGAGAGGGAGAAGAGAGCAAACTGCCATTTGTCTGTGGCTTTTCCCTGCCTCAGGGGAACCCTGAGACTTTCCTCTTCCCCAGGGAAAGCCAAACAGAGGTTAACCACTGGCAGACAGGAGGGAAATAATGCCATGACAAGTTGACCCACCTGTTTAAAATACAAACAAATATCACGTTTGCTTGTGTACCACCTCAGCAGCAAATGCTCTCATTCTGATCATGTATGACTTTGCTCTCATAAGTCTCAGGTGCTACTTGGAGGCTGCAGCTCCTTGGGTTTCTCTCCAGGCTCAGCAGAGCCACAGGCAGAGGCCCTTCAGGCACTTACAAGGCTGAAAGAGGAAAACAACACGCCATGTTGCATGGGCGCTTGGGAGAGACCATGTCCTTCCATGGGCTGTCTGCCAGCAGGGACAGGGTCTGCCAGCACCTCTGCCAGCCTCTCACCGCGAGTCATGACGCAGGGCTGGAGCCCCCATGGGACCCGCCGCTGGGAGACACGAGTGCATATCCAGAGGCAGCGCAGGGCACATCCTGACTCTTCACCTCTTGGTGGACACCTCGCCGCTCACCAGCTGGTCTGCAGGGCTCTGCCTTCCCACCGCAATCTCTGCACAAAGACCCGCAAGAGGGACAAATGCCATGGGGTCCACCGAGTGCAGCAGGAGCCCCACCACTGTCCCCCTCCAGGAGAGCGCTGCCCCCAGCAGCACTGAGGCTGCCAGCCCTTGCGGTGGTCTGCCCGCCTGGCCCGTCTGCTCAGCAGCCATGCTAACTCCATGGGCACGTCCACTGCCCCCTTGCTGGGGTGATCTCCTATCCCCTCCTGACGCTTACTATCTTGCTTTTAATCATGGCTTTCGGTGCTGAGATGGCTGTGACTGCTACTTCCAGCTCCCTCAGCAACTTGCCATCTCAGCTTTCCATAGTCCGCTTCTGAGCTAACATCTCCCTGTGAGAAAGGGGAGAAGCGTGAGAAGAGACGGATGAAATGGAGAAAGAAAACTGGTGTTTCCTATTAAAACAGACAACATACAAAACTATGTGAATGTGACTTTGAAGGTGTGAATGCAAAAGGCCAGGTAATACAGAAGTTAGGCCCCTCACTTTCAAACAAGGAATAAATAATGTATTAAATTGCAAAGCGGCAATACAAAATACTCTGTCTGTCTGACATGACCTCTGTTTGTGGACTACTTTAGTATATGTAATTGAGGCCAGGAGGAGAATCTCTTGGAGATTTCTGTTAAAGTTTCTTCTTCTCTCACCATCACTCTTTCTGCTTTTATTCTGATGTCTTTTATACTTGTCTTTCTCTTGGTAATAGTGGCACAGCATCCATACAAGGTGCAAAAGCAAGCAGTCTGCCAGATTTAGCTGCCAGCGTTCACTACTAAATATTTGAGGGTTTTTTAGCGAGTTGCACAGTGCTATGTGCTTCATTTGGGTATGTTGGATTCAATCTTGCTTTGGTTAAAGAGGTGTTTAATTAAAAGGACAAAATGTTAGCAATTCAGTAAATATCACATTAATTTCAGAGTGTAATTACTAAACATGCATTAGTAAAAGAATCATAAATTATACTCATAGTTGTTATTTAAAAAATGCTTGGGTCTTAAGAATGATTGTACAGTGGTTACAGTTTGTCTTGTTATAGACATATTTCAAGTATTTTACAGTGGCTTCCCTGTTCATCACCAGCCATCACATTGCAGCATCTGGGATACAGCAGTCCCTCCACTCCAGTTGCCATTTAAACCTTTGCCATAACAAACGCTGCCGAGATGCCTGCAGTATCCCCCAGGCTGCCTGCCTGCCTGCAGGACCCTTCCTAACATGTCAGACACGCTCCCCGTGTTCCCAGCAGTGCGGCGTGGAGTGGTGTTGTGAGCAGTGGTAATGATTGCTGGTGAGGAGAGGCTCGTGAAGGTGTTAACAGTGGCATCATAATGAGTGTGAGGTAGTTATGTATGGGTTTCTTAATGCTGCTCTTCTGGAAAAATCTGACATAGTGATGCTTCTTTCCACAGGGCGTTTACATCACCCTATGTCATACTAGAAGAAGTGTGCAATATAAATGCTGCTTGGTTCAATAGGTTAGCTCTTCAGTTCTCCAGAATTTAAATAATTCTCTAGTAATCCCATCTGTTATTCAGAGTAATTTCTGTTGAATCCCATTGGTTTCACCCCTATTATCTTGTCCAAGTTCCACTGTTCGTGGTGAGTCAGCATGGTCTAAAAGGCTGAGTGCGAGGAGCCAGAAATGAGACTTTTTTCCAGGAGGAAAAGTACATAAGCAGGATGTCCTTTCCAGATGCTGAGTTAGGGAATTTCATTTCACTTAGCTAAATTCCCCTTGCAGTTTCTGGTAGGTGCAAAATTTTTCTTTATGTTCTGTCATAAACTCCTCTTCTGTTGTGCACTGCTGAATACTTACTTCCAGCTCCAGGTTGCATTTCAATGGTAAGCAGAATCATATTTGTTTCTGTTTCTTTATGTTTGTAAATGCTTTGGAGCCCTTCTCCATAAAAGGTGCTGCATAAAGTGTAAACTATATTTTAGTATTATGAGAACCATCACTTGCAGGGGAAGCTCTAAATATATTTCACTCTCATTGTAGTCTATCAAATTAATGTAATGATGAACATTAAGGCTTTTTATAAATCAGCTGAAGGATGCAAATATTTTTTTTTCTTCAAATCATATGGAGTTGAATAAACTCAAAAGCAGAGATAGTCCACAAAGCCCTATCTTAGTCTCTCTAAGATGTCTCTCTAGGATTTTTGTTGCTCTTGTTCTTTTTCTTACAAAAGTACAAAAAGACAGGCAGCGGTAGTAGGTTTAAAGTATGGCTAGGTAGATGGCAGAAACAGTCACCTCTGGAATTCCCCAGTGCAAGAATGTTGGACTGAGTTTTCGGTGGGGTTTGGGGTTTTTTTGTATGTGTGTGTGTGTGTGTAAATTGGGTGCATTCAATTCTATATGATTTGGAGAAAAAAAACCTCATCAACCATGGCCAGCTCATCACCTCATCACTCAGGCCAGCTGAGGATGCAGGAGCGTGTCTTTGTGCTCTAGCGAGTTTCCCATTCTGCGAAATCTCCTGTAAACAAGAGGGACCCTCTTGCTAGAGGTTGTTAGAGATTTTAGAGATCTTAGAGATGGCAGACATTACGCTTGAGGTGGTGAATGGCCCCAGAGTGTTTGAGAGAGCCATGAAAGAGCTATCCTGTCCACCTGAAGCTCAACTCTACATTATTTGCTCAGGTCACATTTTTTACAGCTGAACTTGATGCAGGTAAGGGATAGGGTTGGTTTGTGACAGTAAGAGGCCAAAGATAACTTGAAGAGGTGTGTGACATGACATGAAGGCAGCTGCTAGGGCTCAGGAAAAATGCAAAATCTTTATTCTAAATAAAACACGTCATGGGCTGTTCTCCAGTCCCACAGCCACATAGCATGTCACAGCTTGTATCTGCATACCTGGGCTCTCTCCGCTCTCTTGTCCATCCAGGACAGCATGGCTGTACCCAGGAGTGGTCCCTGGCTCGTGATGCCACTTCAGCTGCACTGGGGGACTGCCTGGGAGAGCACTCTTTGGCATCGCCCTCATGCCAGAGAGCAATGAAACAGTATGGGCAGGAGCGCATAGTGCTTGAGCCAACATCCTGGCTCTGATTTAATTACAAATACAGACACAGCTGAAGGGGTACTGTGGAGACCTCCGTGGTCTCTGCACAGTGGCAATGGATGGTTTAGATTAGTGAAACTAATGATATCTGAGGGTAAGATGGCCAGAGCTCTTGGTAGTGAGGTAGATGAAGGAAGCAGCAAACCTCTGGCAAGACTTGAGAGAAAAGGGATCATGGCATCATGGTGCACTGCCGCTCTTCTGTGCAGCAGGTCAGTGTGCTACCCAAGTGCTTGTCATCCTTGAAATTTGTCAGCTTTTACACATGCTGGTAAGAACATTCACCCTCTACTTGCCTATTCCCTGATATCAGTTCCCCCAGTACAGGAAAGACTTCATCAAACTGGAGCAAGTTCAGCAGAGGCCACCAGGATGGTTGGGGCTGGAGCACTTGCCCCGTGAGGAGAGGCTGAGGGACCAGTGCTTCTTCAGCCTGGAGTGGAGACAGCTTCAGGGGCACCTAACAGCAGCCCTTCAGTACCTCTGGGGGAGTCATCAAGAAGATGGAGCTGGTCTCTTTATAATGGGGCATGGTGAGAAGACAAGAGACAACAGGCACAAGTTGAAAGTGTGACATCTTCACACCGATATAAGGAGAAATATTCCCCAGAAACACAGTGAGACAGTGGCACAGGCTGCCCCAGGAGGTTGTGCAGTCACCATCCTTGGAGGTTTTCAAGACTTGACCAGAGAAATCCCCAAGCACCTGATCTAAGCTTGTGGCTGAGTCCGGCTGAAGAAGAAGGTTGGATTAGAGACCTCATGAGGTCTCCTCTGACCTGAAGTATGTTGTGATCCTATAGAAAACTTCTTCCTGGCAGAAGCAGTAATACAACTGCAGCAATAATTATGGCTAAACAGACTGGCACATCATATTTTCAAATAAATATTTTCCAGGATCAGGAAGATTTCAGAATAATTTTCTTTCTAAAACCCTTTTTTGTGACTTGTCCAAACTTTCTAAACAAAAGTTTTCCTATGGGATGAAATGGAAACTGTTAGGAAATTGGTTTGCATAGAAAGAGGGGGGCAGTTAGAAGAAAATCAAGCATCGGATGCTCAGCAGGTACTAATTGGGTGGTTAGTTGTGAAGAAACTGCTTCCCCCAGGTACTGGTATAAGGCAGCACAGAAATGACTTGAAATATGGATGTGACCCAATACCTCCCTTTTAATTCAATCTTTTTCCAGCCCATCGCTGGAATTTACACAACGTTTTATTGACTATGGTATCAGAAGCTATCAATTTGCTGCAGCCTCATAAAAATAAAATAGTGATACAGAAGAGAAACTGCTGTGTCAGACACACTTCAGCTATTCCCAGCTTTCCTCGACCCCTTCATCTACCCTCTCATCATAAACATCACTATTCTGTTTGCCTCTTGCTTCTCCTAACCGTTAAAACAGGGAAACAAAAACGTAGCCCCAGAAGCTGTTAACACAAGCCCCAGAAATGTGTCAAATATTCAGTATCTGAAATATTTGTTGGCACCTACTAGTAGGAAGGAACAAACAAGCAAGCAAATAGCATAAAACCAGGTGTGTCTGTGGGTAGGAGAGAGATAAAAGCAGGGCTATATATTTAAAATGGAGCAAGAGTGTTGTCTCATACCATGATTGCTGTGGTAATTACCCATTTTAACGCATATTAGTGCAAACAGCTGTGTAAAATTCATATAAATGGTGGAACATAAGTAATACTCTTTAATTAAAAAAATTACAAGGGACTTTTTTTTTAAGGAGTTAAATATATTTTCTCATCATGCTTGATCCCTTATGACATGAATATTTCCCAAGGAACAGTAACAGGGGTGCACAGTAACCATTTACCTCTTGGTTTAATTCCACATGTATTAAAAATACCTTGGTTTGGTGAATTCAGTAGTATGTTTTGGAACAATACCTTTGTTTTGGCGCTGAAAATCACAGACCTTCTGCAATACCAATGCTGTTTATCATACTTTATACATGGCCACGTGTCAAAGACAGAGCATTTAACAAAAAATAAAATAGCTTGAGTTTGGGGGAGTTATAATGCTTCTGTTGTGACTGTGCAAAGTGGGTCTGGTAAAATATATTTAGCAGCAGGAGCTGCAGGTATTTGGACAAAAACTATGGCCCTGGGTGACTTGAAGCCATGAGGAACCACAACATATTGCTTTCCATAAAGAGGCAAAAATGTTTAGGGCAAAACATAAGATGAGATCCTAAAATTGTATTTTAGGGTCTGTGCTTAATAACAACTTGAGGGGAAGGCCTGGAGCATGGAGCCCCTGTTAACCTCATCGCTCAAACACTGGGGCTTGCAACATTCCCCAGGAAGTTTCAAGTCCTTCAGTACATGCATTTGCTGATGAGAACTGTTCCCTTAAGTATATGCCCAAAGAGATAAACTTTATGCTGTATGCCAACTTTATGATGTGATAAAAGTTTGTGTTTGAGGTACCTTACTGATTATCTATTAGGTGGAAGAAAAAGAATAAAACAACCAATTAAACAGTAGCTCTCATATCTGTATCTTAGCTAACGTGGTAATTGAAAAATGGCCCCCATTTTTCCCTCCCCCACCCATTTCTATGTAGCATTTCAAGAACTCTGTCCAAGAATATCACTATATGAAAAAAAACATCATCTCAAAATTATTAAAATCTCTGTGGGAATTCATGATTAATTTTAAGGCCTGGCAGATTAAAATACATTATTATGTACACTCTAGTGCATCCTTTCAGATATTTTCAGAATCTGATTTTGCTCTCTTGATACACACCAATGATTCTACATGTATCTAGTAGATTGCAAGGAATAGATTAGCATTAAAGAGGCAGTATTGTGTTGTTAGGTTGTTATGTGTAACTTGTGCTCATACATTAAGAAAAATGTAGCTGGCATTCCCTTGGACATGACCAGACCCCTTAAAAAAAGGAGAGAATTATTAATAGTTGGTTGTAATGCATTTGTAGAGTACTCCTGAAATTTTGACCTTTAGTGCATTAACTGGCTGTTTTTATCCAGCTACCAGGCAGAGTAAGATCTACAGCAGCCTGCTTAGGAAATGGAAATAATGGGCTTATTAGTAGGACTTGTTAAACCTTCAATTTCTGAACATTCTACCTTTAGCTCTGGACCTAGCTTTGCAGCGAATCTATCACTCTAAACAGCAAAATCAACAGCATTCAACATCAAGAAGACAGAAAAAATATTTTTTTATTTGTGACAGACTGACCAAATTGATCATTACTACAAAGTCCTTCATTCACAGTTTAGCTTTATAAATGTTAAAGTTCCAGCTTCAGGCCCAGCAGCTGTTGTATTTCTGACTAGAAGTCTGAGGACCCATCTAGCATCAATTTTCCATCATTCAGAAACTTCTTTGTCCTCCATCCTGACATGGTAAGTAGATAGAGCTCCTTAAGCCTTTTTTTATTAAGGCATGTTTTCTCATGTCATTCTAATGTAATTATCTTTGATGTTTTTCCATGTTCCACCTACAGCTAGTTATCAACCTGTCCGAGTTGTGGGCACATAAACAGGACAAAGGACTTCGACAGCATTATGGCTGACATAACCAAATCCCTCTGTCACTGCAGTCTCCTGTTTATATGCTTGGACACCACACCAGGTGCAGGACAATACTGGAGTTCATGCCCAGTTGACCAGTCATCATGATTTCCATCTTTTTCACTGCCTCTGTTATGAAGATGGCCCCTCTCTTTCAAGTAGTTTTCCCCCAGATACTGCACAGGCAGCTTTAGTGAAATTATACTGGTTGTTTGCTCCCATTGTCCTAGCAGTCAGACCCTCCTGCAGCAGAGATCTCTTGGGGTCATTATTTAACATGGCCCCAAATGTCATGTCATCTGCAAACTTTATCATAATGATTTTATGTTTTCTTCCATGTCACTGATAATGTTAAATGATATACAGCCAAGAACCAATCCCTGCAGAACCCCACTAGCAACAAACACACACAGTGGTGATTGTTGCTTATTATTATATTTTGAGACATATCTTTTAATCAGTTTTAATGCGTTTAATATGTGCCATATTGGTTTTGTATTGCTGTAGTGTGTTAATCAAAATACTTTGAAGTACCAGGTTAAATACTTCACAAAAATTGAAGTATACTACATCAATACAATTATCAACTAAATTAATAATCTTATAAAAAATGTTAGGAAGATAGTTTCACAATAACTGTTTTCTATAAAACCATGTTAATTGTCCCTAATTAAACTACTTTATCTGTTAATCAAATCCTCTGTCAATGATCCTATTTCAAAACTCTGGACTGACATCAGACTGAGAGGCCTGGAGCTAATGGGGTCATAGTACTTGCTGGTTTTTAAACACTGGCACAACATTGCCTTTCTATTCCTCCTCTGCAACATCTGGATTGTTTCAAAATTTATTGAAAATCAATGCTAACAATCTAAAGAGGTCCTTGGCTAGCCCTAAATAAAACATCTGATGATTTTAAACATCTAACCTTCATAATGGCTACTGTCAGCCTTACAAGCTGTTGGGAATGCTGGGAAATAGTTCAGTGACAGTTTCATATCATATAAATATAGATCTATTTTTTTCCCCAAATGAAAAAGAGAGAGATTCCTTGAATGCTTCCACCCTTTTATATTATAAATGTTTATTCTAACATTTCCATCTTCTTTAAAAACACCTTTCAGTTCAGACCCGTTTTATTCTTCTAAGTCTAAAAATATTCTTCTTTTATTTTTCTTTTAACTCCTTTATCTATAAATTTCCTCTTTGTGTCCACTAACTTTATTATTCCATTTTCTGTATTTTTCTGCTATTAATATATATTCATTGCTGTTGACATCTCATTTTTTTAACTTTTTCTTTTTGTCTTGGTATCTACAGCTGTTTAAATTTCCATGCTTTCTTAGCTCATACAGCCTTTCTTCTGGACTTACATGAATTTGGTGAGGTAACTATGTCTCAAACAATTTACAGTTATCATTCATATTTTTCAGCTTAAATTACGTGGCTCAGATATTTTAGGCTGTGTAAAATACACATTTCTAAAGCACCAGACAGATGTATTGGGGGTTCGGGCTGTATTCTGTTTTCACATAACAAACAGCCAATTTGCAATCCTGAGCAGTTGTCAGATTTTATTTCAGACATAAATTTCTCTTCTTCTGTTAGATGAACTCCAGTATAACTTTCAACATGTTGGATACAACCGGTGTGGGTTTTTTATTTTTTTGGAAGTTATGAAGTTGTCATCCATGCTTTTAAAAAATTCCAAGGACATTTTAGTTCTGCCAGCCAGATACTTCTTAGACATGTCAATCAGATTGAAATCTGTTCTTCTAATACAGCTTTTTTCCCCCCTACATCTTAAATATAGAAAAATGTTTAAAGGACTGGACATCCTGTTCTCTTGTGTGATTTGGTAGCCCAGAGTAGTTGTCAATTGTCACTTCATTTTGTTCCTTATCTGCTATACCTTTGATCATAAGTATTTAAGATCATTTGCTTTAGAGCTGCCAATGACTCAGAAGCAAGTACTGGTGTAGGTGATACAGAGTGCTTTTCTTTCTCTTCCTTTGAGTGTTTTTCTTTCTATTCCTTTGCTCATCTGGTCCTTCCTAAAAAAAAAATCTTAACTTACCAGGCATGAAGTGCTTTCTATTTCATAATAACCACTAGGTCAAATAAAAGAGTTATTTGGAAAGAGGACTGGGGTTTAAAATCACGGGTTCTGTTCCTACTGATTCACAAAAACATTTTCTACATAGCTTTATTTATAGACTCAGGACATTCCAAAACCAGGGGGACTGTCCAAAATGTGATTTGGTCTCATTGTACAAAGACATAAGCAATACAAAGTGCAAAACAATGCAGAATCAGGGTCAAGAGAGGGTAAATTACAGACAGTGTTATTTTCAAAGGTGGCTCCCCCTCTGAGTGCCTCAGTCCCTGGTATCTGAGCAGCACGAGGATATCTATCTGCACTATCAGAGGCATCGTACATCCCATTCCCACTGTAACTTATTAAGATCTCTGAAGTACAAACTCTTGGGCTGGACTTACTTCATTCCCTCCTCTCTCAACCTTAGGTGTCCTCAAGGTAGAAGTCAAACATTGGCCATGTGAACTCTACCTCCAATCCCTACTCATAAACCCAAACTAGAGACTGGTTTTGCTAGTATGGCTGTTTTCCTCCCTACGCTTCAATGCACCTGCTTCTATGAAGCAGAAATAGCGATAACACCGGGTGTGGAGAGATAATACTGTAAGGGGTCTGACATCTGAAGGGACGAACCCTGTAGAAGTATGATTATGGGACGTGCTCCTGCAGCTCCAGTGGTACCTTCTGAAAAATGTATAATGTCACCTGCTGTGAAGGTCGGGAGCTCTGATGACACTTAGCATCTTGCAGGAACTGACCTATTGTCACCCGTTACTTTTTTTTTTTTTCTTCTGCTTTCCATTACCTTGCAGATAAGTTATGTCTGTGTCTTATTTAGTGCAGCTCTGAAGAAAATCTCTCCCTCCTCTGCCTTTCTAATTGCCTGAATCTTGGAGTTCGGTTAAGTAGCCCCAGCATTTTTGATGATCCCCACAGCTCAGCAGTTGGAAGGGGCAGGACAGCTTTGTATCCTGTCACCCTCCCATAATGACCAGGTTGACTGCGTGGGCAAAAGGAGGGAAATAACCTACACCTCTTCAATCAGAGAAATAATGTACGTATGCCTAAATAAAGGTTGGAAGCAAGGCATCAGATCCTGGGTTAGAACAAATTTGTGACGTTTGTTTGATACCCAGATCTGAGACTTGCATCCTTACTACAGTTGTTAAATGAAAGACAGAACAGCAGGTTGATGGGCTGATGTGGTATTCTGCACCACAGGGCTCATCTCCTCACCAGCAACCACACGAGAACGAGAGCCAGGAATGACAAAATGGTAAGGCAGTGATACAAGGTCAGCCTAGACACAGGAAAGAAAACAGAATAAAATCAACAAACAGATGAAGTGGTCACTTCTTGAGCTGTATCTGAAGGTTTGCTTTTGAGCTATACTGCAAATTATCTGAAAAGCTCTTTTCTTTCTTTTTATTTTCTTGGTTATGTGTGTCAGAGACTGAAGAAATGTATGCAAGAAAGTAAGAAGGAAAATTAATGTAATCAGTCATGAAATGGAAATGAAGATTTATAAGAGAATCACATGAGAATCTGCCAATAATGCTTACAATCACTTTTATTTAAAAAAAAATAATTCTGGCATTGGTGTATATTTTATTGCTCTTGAAATATTTTGAAGAATTTTTTTTTCTTTTTTTATTTAAAAAAAAAAAAAAAACGCAAGAACTGAAACCATTTGCAGTCTGGATTCTTTCCTCCACAATAAAAATGGCTGAAATTTTTTTCTGAGTAGAAAAACCCAAATCATCATACCGTACCATCTGTCTGCTGCATCTCCAGGACTATCTCCACTTCAGACAGACCTCCTCTTCCTGCCAAACTTGTGAGACCTCATCTTCTCCACCAACCTGTCCATGCCTGGGTAGGAGGTACCATTATTTTGTACTGCTCCTTTGCACCAAAATTGACCCTCAGTTTCATCTGCCAGGTGGGAAGAACAAAGTTTAAATATACAGCGTCTGCAGTGACTCAATAGGTACATTTAGTGCTTAGCAGCTTAAATATCTCCACAAGGAGTTTCATTCTGGGTACTTATCTGTCAGTGACCCAAATGGACTAGAGAGGAGGGATTTGGGCATGGAGGAGGTCAGGGCGGGGAAGTTATAGTACTTGTGTCAGGAGGTGATCAGAAAGCTGATGCTGTGCACTTTCCTGCTCCTCAGTGAACTGATTCACTTTGAATGGTTCATTTATTTATGTGACCATCTAGGGGGAAAAAGTCTTTAATTGCAGGCTCCATAATGTGTTCTTCACATTAAATTCCAAAGTGCTGATTTCAGTTGAATCTGTTTAGAGGTCCATATAGTTTCGTTGGTGAGCTGTGCTCATTCTTTAACTCTCTTGGTTTTGGTGACATTATATTCTTTATAACAATATAAATCACCTTTGGAAGGCAGCTAAATATTATGAACTCCTCTGTACAGAGTAATGTTACAGTAATGTAAATTTGCCCCAGTACAATCTAGGTAGGGACAAAGTATAACTAAATATAGGAATAAGAAGTGAATTCTGTATTTTGGAGTAGCGATCACCTTCTTAATCCTATTGTTCATGGAGGAAGATCCATATTTTGGCAAAGGTAGATATATTCCCCTCTCTTTCTGCAGCCAAACTTGGACACAGCATGCAAGACTTTTTCCTCAGAGGTGATCTGATTGCTTTGAAATTCCTCCCATGAGAGCTTGAATACCCAGGAACTGTGCATTGCTGTTTCCTCATCCCTCTTCCCATCCTTCAGCAAGTTGGTTTTTTGGCCCCCAAAGACATTATCTTTCCACATGTTAACACTGTTCATGTAGCTGTTCTTACAGTAACCAGGAACAACTGTGCAAAAAGGCCATCCAAATGCTTACTGCCTTTCGCTGCAGCCAGAGATCAGTCTCCAGATTGCAGAGACCTCCATGAGGACTGAAAAGCAAAGATCAGTCTTGGAAGGTCAGCTTTTCCCAATGTTAGAGATAAGTTCTTCAGGAAACAAAGGCCTGCCAAGGATTGTTCTGACACAAGGGTGTTTATTAATGAGCAAACTTGCTTGCATCTCTTTTCCAGAAACGCAAATGTTGTATATGACACATGACCCATCTTCTAGGTTGTGAACTACACTTAAGCCTCTTTCAGAGGTGCTAAACTCAAGGGTGACAGAGAAAAAAACAGTAAGGTGATCTTGCCATGCAGCTCAAGATTTTAAAAGCATAATAACTGTACTTTTTAGATAGTCAGAACTTAGTGAACCATTGAAAGTGACCCAGTTCATTGAGCGGAGCTGAACAGATGGAATTCCAGCCTCGCCGTGCTTGGGTGACTCTCTGAACAATACAAAATCTTCCTTCAAAGCCGTCTCCACCAAGCTTCCTGCCTCACGCACGTAACATTTGGGGATGTTCTGGTCACTTCTCAGTTCAGGTCACCATGTTTTGGGGTACAGTAGGTGACAGATTCTTAGCATTGGGCTATTGCTTGGGTTTTTCCATTAGGGCTTTTAAAACTTCTGCTGTTTTGTTTCAGACTTTTTTTAAAAAAAAGAATCCTATAGTACGGTGGGTTTTTGTTGGAAAATGTCTCACCAGGCTGTAGCCCCTGAAATGCAATGGCTACTTTTTCTTTTTTCATTTGAATTGCCTATCACTGAATGCTGACAAAATATATTTACTGCATTTTTGTGATTTACAGCAAGCCCCTTGCTCAGCAACTCTGAGGGACATGGTGGCCCTGTGGCTGCCAGACAGAAACCACCAGCTCCACCTGTAAGCTGCCTGCTACAGCAGGGAGATGAGAAGGAAGATAAAGTAATTATGGGGAAAGTAAGAATAAAAATGGACAGAAAGCTGCCATCACTTCCTATGGGACAAGAGCAGAGAAAGATGATGGATGGAAGGTTTTGGGTAAGGTATTGATTTGCTAAATCAGAGCTGAGAGTGGCAGAGACCTCCTCTTGGAGCTGTAGTATTGCAAGTTCTCCTAAGAGCAAACTGTCCAGGGCCTGATGCTCATGGACTGACAGCAAGAAGCAAGCTTGGGTGAGGCAGGCTTCAAGCTAAGTGCAGGAAGGTGTGCACAGAAATACTGCAGGGCTTCAACCTTCCCACATGCCTGAATACCTTAAAAAACTGGCTCTATTTCAGATTCATTTTGAAGTGCCTGTAGCAAGCTCTATGCTTCTCTTGGTTAGAAAAGTCTTAGGGTCTCAGTGTTTGTTTATTTTATGGTAAACTGGGAATTTATTGATTAGATATGGCTTGGGAAGAGAAGGACCTGTACTAGTACATCAAAGGGTGACTATGAAAAAACAGTGTGCTGAAGCCATGCAACCTGGAATGAATGTATCAGATCAGATAATTGTGGCACAGGTAGGGCACTACTCATCCACAGTGCAAGGCAAAGGTATCATCTGAAAAAGTGATGTGATTAAAACCCAAAAAAGGAGCATGATCTGGGCAGGTACAGAGAAGGGCTGGGAGGCTGGTCAGGGAAATGAAGATCCTTTTGTGTGTGAGAACAGAAGGTATTAATTTGTGTAAAAACCAAAGGCTCTGAAGAGATATTTTCCCTCTGGCTGTGTGCATCCACAAGGCAAGAAAAAAGATAAACATGGGGATAGAGAAGAGCTCTTTAATCTAAAGGACAGTGTAGGCAGAAGCACATAAGGGTATAGGTTGGTTAGGAGGGTTTCTAGCCAACTAGAAGGTGGGTCTGAACCACAGAATAAAGCTCACTGCCTTCCTGCTAAACTGGGGCAAGCAAGACCAATAGAGCTCAGTGGGTATATCTGGCATGGCTTCACATGAGGAAGGGGTCCCTGACCCAGGAGACCTTCCACTCCAGTCCTTCAGTAAAGGTGCCTGCACCTGTAGCTAGTGCTTGGTATTTCTCCTAGTGGAGACATCTAAAAAAAGAGACAAAATCCTTCCTCTTTTCCAGGTTGGTGTGATGGCCCACTTGAGAGGTGATGCAGACCAGGTTTTGTCACCACCTTTGCTATAGCCGTTCAGCAGATGAAAGGCTATTACTCAAATGCTTTTCACCTGTACTTTGTTCGCTGACTTTTCTTTAAGAACAGGTTCCTGAAGTCTGCCTATGTGGTAATGGGAGACAGTAGAGCTACCTGTAATCTAATAAACCCCAGTACCCATAACAGTTGCTAATAACCTTAACTAGTTCCTTGGCCTGTGGGCAAGTTCCTGTCTTCCTGGAAAGGTTTTAATCAACTTGTAGAGGTCTCTCCTTCTCCTGTTTCACCTCGTGTGTACAATAGTTAGGTTACAGATAGTTCTGCTGCATGCAAATGGCTGCAGCCACATCTGCAATGGCACTGTTCATCACACAGCCTTGGTCAGCAGCCCCTCCTCGGACAGGCACCCAGTGCTGAGTCATGAGCACATCTGCTCTTTTTGGGGGAGTTGGCAGAGGTACCTGCTCTATTACTTCCTGGCTGAACCAAGAAGGGAAATTAAATGCAATGAACTTATTGATCATCAAAAATAGTAACTCACAGGAGAGGAGTTCTCCTCTGGTAGCTGTCAGCTCAGACTATAAAACACTGGGAGGATGCTCCAGTGGCTGGGTGAGGTTTATATCCATCCCCTGAACTCACCAAGTACTCCTGTTTGTAGTACTCTGGGATTTGGAAATGCTAGGTGAGCTACACCGTAGCCCTGTGGTAGGTAAGGATCATGCAAGTTTGTTACCACACACTGCTCCATGGCAAAGCTGAGGGTAACATGGCCAGACAGGATGCTAGAGTAACCTGGCTACTGCCTCACAGCCCCCTTTTCTGTCCTGTCTGAACCGTGACAATAGGCTATCCTGGCTACGCTGCTTCATGCAGCCCCTGAACCTTGCAGCAGGCACCCTAAAGTCTGGGGGGCAGCTGATGGCACAGCCGGGGTTCAGCTTGCCGGCTCGTAACCCCTTGGAAGTGCTTTCCTTGCCGGACAGAGGGCAGGGGAGGCACTGCCGACTGCCCCTGTCCAGAGTGCCCTCCCTTCTTAGTAGGCTGCAAATTCTCTTCCAGAGGCAAATAATCTTTGCTAAGTCTCTGCCCCAGCCACAGTGGCATCCATTTAACCAATAGAGAGATGCAAAAAGCAATCATGTTGTTTGATCCAGCAGGAAGCTGGACAAGGAGAAACTATCCCCAGTATATTAATGCCTGGCATGAGCCTAGTAAGTGTTACAATTAGGTGGCATTAATTAGCGCTGGAAAAGACTGTCATGTTTTATACCAAGCCTTTGGTTAAAAGATAGGAGCAGAATACTTTTCTTGAAAAAATTCCATGTATATTTTCTTGTTTTACTAGTAGGGATTTTTAATCAGTTGAATGAACTTGTATGTACTAGTTAACTTTGCTGGAGTTTAGTGGTTGTATTTAAAGCAGATTTTATCCTAGAATGATATTAATTTGATAGGATCCCTGATCTGTAAAACCATTGGTTATCTTGGTCTCTCCTGATAAGAAAAAAAAAGTGCCGAGGGTTTCCAGTTGGTGAGCACATTTGGGCAGAATCTTTCACACGTCACAAATTGCAGATGGGAGGCAGTGATCTCGAACATGCAGTCACATTGCGTGACCATCTGACACCTTCCATTTAGAAAAATAATACTTTCCTCACAGCATACGCTCCCTGCTGCAACCAGCACCAAAAATTATGCCTGGGAGAGCTGTTCCTCCTAGACTAAGGTCTTAAATATTTCTTAGGCTGCTTTTAAAAGATTCATGCAGCAGCACCACCTCACTCACATCCTGCTAAACCAGAGAAAATACTGAAATTCTTCCCCAGACAGTGTTAATCACAAAATAGCTGAAAAGAACAAAAGGGGGAAAAAGACAGCAGGAAATATATATATATATATACTCACACTAGCAAGATGAACAATGGAAGGCTCTTGTTGTATGTGTAATTCAAACATACCCATGTAAAACATGGCAAGGAGTTATTTCCTATTGCTACCAGTTTCTCAGCTGCATAAAATCCCACAACTGTGGGGAAGTTCAGCTTTCAAGCGCCCTGGTTTTGTGCATAATTCCTTTTGACAATGTGGTGTACTGACGCTCATTCATTTGAAATAGCAATGACCATTTCAGGGTGTCCTTTGCTATATATTGAGGTGTCAGTAGTGATAAAAAAAAATCTTTACTGTTTAAGGACAAAGCCATGTGAGTTTAAAGGCTGACATCTCGCACTAGCCTATTGTGTCCTCTTTGTTACTATGTCCCAGTAAATACCAAGAATAAAAATTAACCAACACTCATTCTTTCTACCCAAATTACAAGATTGACTAGGAACACATTTTTTTAACCTATGATATTATCAGCAGTAGGGTGGTGTGACCTGAAACAGGAGGCAGCTCCTGCTGTCCTACCTGACCTTACCAAGTGTAGCTATCTTAAAGACTGGGCCGTGTTTTCCCATTTGTCAGCCGAGTAGATGTGCCCCAGCAGCCACGTCAGGCAAGCACTTAATTTCTGCAGAGTGCCTTCCTCCCCACATCACACCGTCACCATTTCAGGTCTGCCATCCCGTGTCTCTTTTCAGTCTCTGTGTGCCCGAGTGCCATTGATATGTCTGCGAAAAAGAGGCGCCCGTGGGTGTGGGTGTCTTCCTAGGGAATGGGGCACTGGTTGGTTGTTGTACTGGTGAAATTTAGCAAATTGATGGTAGGGCAAATATATGTCCCCACTCTATACAGGTGCATGACCCTCTGGCTGCCGTGGGTGTGACACGAGCCATGGCACAGCTCTGCAAGAGTCTCTCACACCCAATCTGGAGGGCTAAGTGAGGCCCCAGGGCACATCTCTTCCCAGCACCCTAGCAGGGACTCCTCCGGGAGTTTTAATGACAGTTTTGTCTCGCTGCAGATTTCTGGCCGTCAGGGCTGGCCTGAGCCCACCAAGCAGTGCTACAAACACCCATCATGCAAAAATAGCAATTAGTGTCTGCCACCATGGGCCAAGTTTGGACTCACAGACCAGAGAGGAAAGGCTCTATCTTCTCTCCTGTCTTCTGGCACAGCCTTTCAACGCCCCAAGCCCTGAACCGGCTCTTTGAGTGATGAACTTCTCCAAGCTCTATCTTGTACTTTCCAGCCCAGACCTCCGCAGACCTCCTTCCCACAGCATCCTCTCCTGTGAGGTCCCCCTTGCTAAGCAGGTGAGATGCTGCAGCTGTGTGAAGACTTTGTGCTGCTTTCACAAGACAATCGTGACATCTGGGCGTGGTGTTACGCCCTGCCTTGCTCCTGGCTGAGCTCACAGGACGGTGAGCATCCTCCCTGGCAAAGCGATGTGTGCTGCACCTCTAGTGCTGAGGTTACATATGGTGTGTAGGTGGTATGTCTGCACCAGGACCTACAGGCTAGGGGAGCACTATGCATCAAAGCTGGGAGGACAGGGAAGCACTGTTTCAGGGCAGACGGCCAAGGTCAAAGGGAGGGAGATGTGCAGCTGCTTAACTACTCCTCTAGCCCTGCTGTGGACGTGCACACTACCGTGGCTGGTGCCAGTGTCTCTCTGTGCATCCTCACAGGTGGGTCTCACCCGTGTGGTGTCTGGTGAGACAGAGGCCCCTTCTGCCCCTTCTACCAACAGCCGTGCTATATATGCTGCTTCTTCCTAGCCCTACAATTAGCTCCTCCATCTACCTACAGGACTGCCTTGTCCAGCCTTCTCATAGGGCACGGGTTGCGGTTTTAGGGTGCTGCAGGACTGATCAAAGGGTCCGCTTTGTGCACCAAGACAAAATTTCTCCCCTTGGAGCCAAAAGTGTCAGATCCTGATGTATCTCCCTCCTGGGACTATTTGAGCAGAATATAGACTTCAACATTTTGTTTTAACAGTTTATAGGCACCTATTTAGATCACCACAGCCTGTGACTGTTGCCTAGTGAGGATTACAGGCCTCAGGTTTAGTTCCCAAAAGCAAAGATCAAGTGGTGGTCCTAATGCTTGTCAGAGGAAAAAAAAAGACCTAATGATTTCCCAGAATGAGCCCTGCTTCCCTGCTGTGGTACCACCTGCAGGGAGTAGCCTGGGGCACTCAGAATGAGAGCCAAGTCCTCTCTGTGGCTCCGGACAGCCTATGTTATTTTGGGGCAGATGGTTGGATACCCAAACGCCAGACTTTTCCCCCTTGAATCCCACTTTTCTGATCTGTTAGCTTAAAAGTTGTGACCTGCTGCTTACATCTCATCCTTGCGCCTGCCAGGAGTCATCGCTGTGTCTGGATCAGTAAGGCTGAGCCAACTGGTGAACTTGTCTCATTATCTCCTTGCTGAAAACTTACAAGCGTTACTTATTCTTGGATACTTGTAGTATTTATGCTATTCCTACCCAGAAGATTAGCTCAGGCATAGCAGAGCTCAGAACACAAACCCATCTTTTGGCATTAACTTAGCCTGGGCTGGCTGTCATTTTACAGTAGTTGCACAAAAAGAGTAACTAGCAGCAGCACTTACAAATCATAGATTATGTTGTATTGGTTTAGCTCATATTGTTTGCTTTAAATTTATATTGTGCTTTAAATGCCAGCCATTAAAATTATTAGGGCAAGGTTTGCCCTCAGTTTACAGTCCCTCTTCCCAGCAGCTCATAAGAGAAGCTGCTGCGCAGTGGTCCTCATCCCTCTTCAGTTGTGCAATAGAAGTTAGAGAGTCATAACACAGCCTGGAGCTGTTTCACTTCCATACAAGATTTCCATTTGGAAATCCAGGTACAGAACCAGTCAAAGTGCATTAGAAAGCTGCATTTCATTTGCTCCACCTATTCACCCCACTCTGACACCCACCCTAAATCCCTGACATCTGTCTGGGTGCACTGATGCAAAAGAGATTAAGGGACTGAAAAGCCCCACCTTGTCTTTGGCAATAGGTTTTTCTGAGTTGCCATCTAAGCCTAAGGAAGACCATTCCTTTTTCTAGGAGATTATTTTATTAATGTATTCTTTTTGACTGTTATTATCCTCTCTTGTATTGTTTTGCATTTTTCTAGTCTGTCCTCACATTTCCTGTAAAACATAGTTCTTAAATAGCTTCAGCCGTGCATACAGAACTTTCTGTGGATGTTCTTAATCTGTGAGAACAAGATCTATAGCAGAGAAACTAATGCAGCCCTAAGCACAGAGATGCCAGTGACACTTCTTCAGGGCCTTTAAACTGGCGGATATGATCTTATTTTGGCTTGTGACAAATCCCAGTGATGAAATGTCAGCAATGTTCACACAGAAGTCTCCCTATCAGAAACAGTGCAAAATTAACCCTTTCTAGCACTGCTGTCAAGACAACAGAGCCGTTGTGTTCTTCTGCAAGGATCAGGCTGGCAGAAAAGAAGGAACCAGTTGTGGAAGTATTGCCAAACACCAATCTGGAGGGCAGAGACCCTGTGAAGCTGACCACACTCTGGGTGACAAACTGAACAAGACATGATTTGCTTGAGAGTTGTCCTGGGCAGAGTTTTCCAGACATACCTGGTGAGGGCAACATCAAAATTTGTCCACAGTTCCTCGGTGGAAGTTTGAACCAAAATCACAGCTATCTTCCAGGCACAGTTTGCCACTACATACGTGATGTCCACGTCTCTCAGCTTCTGTAGGATAGTTTAGATGTGAGACAAAGCTGGACAAAGTTTCAGTGGGAAACTTGAAATATATTTTGCCATGTAAACCCCTGACTGTGCATTAACAGCACACATGGCGGTCTAGGGACATAAAGGCAGACACAGCCCATCTCAAGGAGCAGGCAGCGGAAAAGAAGCTTACAGGATCCTTCTGTCAAAGATCCTGACTTTGTTGAGTATTAGGTCTACAGTGTATATTATATCACTACAATGACTGAAAAAGTCCATGAAAGAAGCAGAAGATCTGCAAGAGCAGGGAGTGGGTAGCCAGAGCTGAGCTAGCTGGCGGGTGGCAACATGGGAGGAATACACGAGTGGTAGAAAAGCAGTAACACTTCCCTCAGGAAGAAGCACATCAAAACAGCCTAGGAGAAAATGGGACCTGGAGATCCAGTTGTAAGAGAGCAGCCAGTGGAGGTGTCTAAGTGAGGAGAGCTGAAGGTGTCTCTGCAGGGGGAAAACCGCATGTGACAGGTACAATGGTGTCCCACATGAGGTTAAGGTAAAGAGGGAGGCAGCAGAGGAAAAAAGGAAAATGTTTTGTGCAGACATGATGCAGAGTAGAACTTTTTGTAACTGCAACATTAGAAAAAACAGGAGGAAAGAAGAGGATTTTAGGAGCGTCAGAGAGGGTGAAAGAGTGGAACTGGTCCCCGTGTGGGCCTGGGAGAGCAGAGAGAGGGCAGCCCAGGTTTGTATGGTGGGGAAGCACAAGGAGACGGCAGCAGCCCAGCCACGAAAAACGCTGTTGTCTCGTGCCTCTTGCTGGAGATGGAGATGGAGCTCTGGCAACAGCTTTGGCTGGAAACTGTGCTGGAAAATCACAGAGCCTCTCCCGCACTGCAGCAGGAGCAGTTTGTGAACTGTGTCACCCTGAGGTCAAGAGATAAAGGGAGCAGGGGATGCCTTTCACAAAACAGGCAAACTCTGGGAGGCAGAAAGCCTTGTGCAAACCTGACGTTTTACTGTTGCTAACTAAAATAGCTGTAAGGCTGAATTGTAGGAATAGGCCAGCTTTGAGCTTATGTGGCAACACACATATAGGTTTATAGGCTTTGCTGCTTTCTTGTAGGCTTTTTTGGGGGGGAAAGGGGAGTGCTAGCTGTGCCAGTGAAGCTGTGGTGTTCCCTGCACTGGTAAGGGAGGAAAGTGTTAACAAGGAAAATATTACTTAGTCAGAACTATTATCCTGGCTCTTCAGAGACTTTTTTACAGCATCACTATCTTTCTTCTTCTGGATATGCTGAGCAATTCTAGATCCTGTGAAAGTTTAAGGTAGGTACAGACATTTAGCTGCTCTGAAAAGTATTCAGAGTAATCCTCCCTGTGTGAGCTCTGTCCTTAAATGCTGTATGGACACAACTGCCCTATGCCTCAACTCTAAAATGCAAGCTCAACTAACGTAACCACCAAAGGCCGTTACAGCTTCTGTGTCTCAGTTCATGCTTTGGCAAAATGCAGGTACCTTTTACACACAGACAAGTATGACAAGGCATAAGCTTCATACCTAATGCCAGACACGCCGAAAAGCCAAAACACAGTGAGAAGAAAGAGAAAGATAGGAACGGGGGGGGTGAAAAAAAAAAAAAAAAAAAAGGTGAGAAAAGCAGAATGAGTATATTGGAAAAAGAAATTGCCTGTATGGGGGTGGAGGAGAGGCACAGATGAGGGGCAATCTGGTGCCGACAGGATCTTGTTGAAACGTCCCATATGCTTTGCCCTCCCCTGCAGCAGTGGCTCTTCCAGGGAGCAGGGAGCAGGCACTGCAGGGGCTGAAGCCTGCCGCCAGCAGGCAGGGCAGGAGCTGCGGGGCCAGCCGCAGAGCCCGGCTGTGCCTGCCGGCTGCTGCGCCAACAGTGCTTTTCCAAGGGGAGTTAGAGTCAGGAGGCAGCTCACTCTCCGGGCTTCACTGAATTGTGTGGCTGCGTATCAAAAACATTCGACAAATCCAGCCAGTGCTCTTTGTGCTCTATGATGTCACCGGAAAAAATAGATGGAAATGTGTTATAGTGGGGACAGAAGGGGTCTGGATGTTCCCTTCCCGACATGCTTTTCCTCTTTTAGGGCTTTGCTTTAGGTTTCAAATGTCCTTTATAGAGAGAATCTGCAGTCCTGTTCCTGAGGCTTTTGGGTATCCAAACTCCTCTCTCCTTGCTTTTTGGTCACTGGTTGTGCTCCTCAGAGGCCATTTCGTCATGTTGTAAGGTAAGACAAGGCTGTGACCCAGATTCTGGTCTCTTGGGTGCTGTGGCTCAGCTGCATATACTAATGTTGCTTGGGGTTTCACTGTTTCCACCCTTCCTACTGTTCTTGTAAATTTGATTTCCCACTGCAACACATAAAGAGCAACAATACACGCTCCGAGGCATCGTCTCTTACCTCTTTGTCCTCAGCCATGAGAAAAAGTCTCTTTTAAAAACACCTTGCTTGTATTCATTCAGCTTCTGCTCTTTTTCATATTATTTAATATTTTCGTTGCATTTTTTCTGGGATTCCCCAAGACCTTAGATAAACCACAGAACACTAAACAGAGCTGCAGTTGCTTCCCAGGACAATAAAAGCTAAGGGTCAAATGAAGAGGAAAACATCACTTCAAGGTAGGCCTATAAAATCTTGTGCATTTCAGGGGCAGTGCGGGAGTCTGCAGCACAAGTGTCTGACTAACAGCTGGTTGCCATGTCCTACAAACACTTTTCCTGCTGCAAGTACATTGGAAGGCATTTTTAAGGCCAGTGCCAGCTAAGAAGAGTCAGCCCAACAAGCAGCACCAAAGGATCACGGGAATCTTGAATGCAGAATAATTCCCAGAGGAGCCTTTTGTATTTCATATGCCACAGTATTCCTCAGAATTTCATAGAGCTTTACACCAAATAACAATACGTCATGTATCTGTGTTATTCTGTATTTTTCACTGGTTCCTTACAGGGCCCTCTCTGTCCCACTCCACTTGTTTACTCAAGGGCAAGCAACTGGAATTACATATCCCTTGTGCTCGTCAATCGAGAGAACAAACTATTGCCTGCAAATCTTTCTGGTTACCTACAGAGCAGGGAGAGCAAAACAAGCATAGAGCCAGGCATGGCTTGAGAATAGAATCTCCCTAGTCATGGCCAACTTATTTGTTGTCATGAGAGACAATAATAATGCTAAAGATGAAACAGACAACACAGTGATGACAACTTTGTTCCTTAGAAGGGGATAAAGGATTTTAAAAGGTTCTAAAATATTTTCCAAAGAGATTACTTTGCCCATGACAGAAATGTGGCAATTGCTGTGGTAGGACACCACAGCTGGGGAGTAATAGCTCGCCACTTCATTCTACTGTCTGGAAGGGACATATGAACATCTGATCCCATTTCACCACATCATCTTCCATGCAAAGCTTGTGTCTATGTGCTGTTTCTTTCTTAACAGCAAAGAGAGGCTTCTGAATGTGCGCATCGCATCTGCCCCACACTAATATTTTTTAAAGGCTTTAAGGTTTCTGCCCGACATCTTCTCTGCATGAAGTCCCTTTCTTCAGACAACTCAAGAATATTTTGCAAATATTTTTATTGTAAATCCGGTGGCCACAGCATAGGGAGCATTCAGAAGGACACAGCTCACTGGACTGGAGCGATGGGGAGGGTGGAATTCAGCCCCCTGCACGCTTCACCAGGCTGTGCCCTGCCAAGCTTTCTTCTGCCTTGCCTCCTTGGAGCTGCCCTGCGCTTATGAGTTAAAAGAAAACTGCAGCCACATTACAGAGGCCAGCAGCATGAAAGTACAGCACGAGAAGCACTTGTCACCATGAATAAACAGTGAAATGCATTTTTTTTGAAGTTGCTAATTCCACTTGGCATTTCTGAGCCCAGCGTTGGAAACATCCATCTTGTTAAAAACTGATGTCATTTGTGACACTAGTAGTATTAGAAGAGACTGCAAACAAGTTTTCAACCTGCTTTAATAATGATTTAACAACCAGGAAAGTAATCAATATTTTAGGGATAAATTTTCCACTGTGCCTTTAGCAGACTCCATTTCTGCCCATACAGAACCATGTCTAAAGATCTGCAGGTGAAAATACCTGAGTGCACGTGTCAAAAATGTACACGTGAAATATTACCTACAAAATGCAACACCTACTGCCCAACACTGAGTTTATATTGTGAATTTGTAAAGTGAATTAAAAATCCCTTTGTCTTTCCCCAGTCTCTGATAAAACCAATTCCGCCTATCTCTCCGATGAATCTATAAAATAAGTCTTTAAACCTGTTTTCTCTTACATATTTTTGTGTTTAAAAACAGCAAAAAATGCTGGGGAGTTTTTGATATAGCACAATATCTAGCACAAGGCACCATAATGTCATTTACTGATAGAATTGGATGACATTTGGATTTCACATACTGGTCACAAAATGAGATTATGGCATTCTAAACTGCTTGGGTAATTGATGTGCAGATGCTTTTTTAAAAACTGGATAATCCAAACTGATTGGTTTACAAAGGAAAAAAATGGGAAAGGAGCTCAAGTTTCTTCCTTTTTTTAATGCTGATTCATTCCATAGATATGTCACTGAAAGCAGAAGCCTTTCAAATGGCTTTGGGGGTCTGTTTGTTTGCTTTTGCTGAGTGAATTGTTCTTATGCAATTTTACTCCGACATAAGAAATATTCTTATAAGATTGTTTAATCATTGGCAAAGTTCCTGAAAAGGTAAGTGTGGAATCTATGTCCTCCCTTCTTGGGAGACATAGACTAATATTTTCTGAAGTAAGTAGTAATTAGATTAGTTAGTGTCTTCGATTAGCCTTTTTTTTTTTTTTTTTTACTGAATAGTGCTCTGAACTTTCCAAACCTGCGTCACTCAACATCACTACTCCCCTCAAAAGTCTTGGTCCTGCAGTAAAATTCTGTGTATGACCACATTTCCCTAAGGGTCTTTTTAATGTATCGCCAAGCTAGATGACTTTTGGCTCCAAAATACTCACGTTGTTATTGATAGTAAGTCATACTAAAGCTAATAGTAGCATAATGAACTTTTGTTGGTTTGTGAGACGCTTAGAAAAAAAGATTATTTTAGATAGTCTTTTAGATAATTAGAAAATAATTAGACAAAGTATATCTGAAGTGTCAATTTCTGAGGGCCTCACTCCATGTATGTTCAATTCATTAAGTCATATTCTCACTTGGAAGTTAATGGGAGTCTCTTTACCTATAGCACTGTAAGATTTGACCCAAGGTTTTGGACACCACAATATTGATGAATAATTTTGACAGCTTTTTTCTCACAATTGAAATCTTTGTGGGTATTTGGCCAGCCAATGTCTCGTGGTGGTAATGTTAAAAATCTCGTTTATGTCTAGCAAGACTAATAGCTACATTTTCATTTTAGAGCCCAGGTGAGAAAAACACACCTTTGGAAACTGATGCTTAGCTCACCTGGAGCTGGATTAGTGACTATTATTAGGGGCAAGGCAATTGGATTATACCATGCAGGAGCTGCTCTGAACTTTAGCTCAAAACTTGTTGTCACATACAATAAAGTGTAAAAAGAACCAAATGACCGTATGGACGGCTTTACGACAGGGAGGCTGGGAAGGCAGGGAGGGGAGAGCAGAGCAGCTGGGGAGCCGCTGGAGCCCCCACCTTGGGACGCCGGGCAGAAAGCCTGGCGCAGACCGCAAGCCACAGGTGGGCACTGCTGGGCCAGGCGTGGTGGAAAGCTCCATGCGTGTCAGGAAGGAGATGTGCACTCAGGATTGGCACTGTGCCCTTCTCTGTCACTGCGTGGTGCTCAGCTTTGTGGGGAGGTTAGGTGGGAGGAGAAGGGGCCCCTCACCTACGGGACAGATGTTGAGTTGAGCAGCATTTGCTAGCAAACGGCAGAAATTAATGGGGAGGTGGTGACCAGCTGTGGGTAGAGCACAGCGCAAAAAGGATTCAGGCTGCAAGTGACAAGTGAAAATGGGGAAATCCCGACACAGGGATTTTGCTTAAATAATTTTGCTATGGTAAAAGCTAGCTCAGGTGGGGGATCTGAGATGGAAGTTGACAGTAGGAGTCCCAGAAAGCAAAATGTTTCCTTTCCTCTAGTCTTTACTAATTTATCTCAGATTTCATTTGAAACAGGCACTGTATGGAAAGGAATATCCTTTTTCTGACTACCTATTCTCCAACTTTCACTAATTCTCAGAAAACAACAGATATGACCCTACTGGTCATTCAAGACATCATTGACTTGGATCATTTGTGTGCCCATATATATGTGTGCATGTGGGTGAGCAGGTATGTGAGAGAGTCTGTACTCCCAGTCCTGAGTACAAAGCACCAGCCTAGTATTTCTAACCTAACTTAAATTTCAAAATCTGTGAAGTAGAGAAAATGTTTTCTTGTGTGTGGTGCAGAGAGACCCTTTTGGGAAGTAGAAAGTTTTAGGCAGGATGTCGTGGGTATGAAGACAAATGTTTCAGTCATCCTTCTGAGCCTGTTTCCAGTTATTCGAGCGAGTGTCTACTCATGTTCTTGCAAAGAAAAGCCTTCAAAATGTGAACCAGGCAATGGCACTTGGTCCTGGCAGAGGGGCTGATGCAGCTGCTGGGAGGTGCAAATGGCACTGGTCCATGGTGCAGGGTGCAGCATGGTGTCATTTTGTCCTACGACCCAGTCAGGCTCAGCAGCCAAGCAGGGGAGCCCCGTCCACAGTTGGATGGGAGATGAATTGGGAATCCTTGGTGTAGTGCAGTGCTGAGGAAGGTCTAACTTCCCACTGAATGGGAGAGTAGGGTGTTGTCCTGGTGAGCTATGCAAGCCACACACAGAAAGGGGATGAAAACAAGTCTTTGCTCTCCACACTGGGCTCAAGGGGCTGTCCAGCCAACCTAAAGTTGCAGTATGATGTTCCAGTCAGCTGGCGACTGTGGAGACTTATTTGTTCCCCAAGAGCTGTGGAAGTAGTTACACTGAAATTAATCTGGCCAGAACATGTACAAGAACAGGTTTCCACTGGAATATATTACTTCCATGACGTGGCATTTTCCTACGAAATATGCCCCAAAGGTCTTCACTAGCTTTCCCACTCTTTTTTTCTGGACGCGTGAATCCACAGCCTCCCAAAGATACCCATTTCCCCACGTTCCCTCAGTCCACTAGGCAAAACATCTGCAAAGCACTTTGCCAAACCAGAACTTTTCAAAAATTTCTCTTCTGTAAGAAACAAAACAACCCAATCCCACACCCCAGCAAGCACCCCAGTTTGGGAATTTTCATTTTTATTTGGAATAAGAAGTATTTTGAATACGTAAGCATCCCTGCATGATTCTATTGCCAAGTTGGAGGCGAATGAGGATATTTCAGATGTCACTATTCTTAATATCTCTATCATGTATGTGTCCTAGAAAGGAGGAGTGGGTATGAAGGGGAGTATCATGTCACACAGATCTAGGGGTTCGCTGAAGAGAGAGAGAAGAGAACACTGTGCAGAGGAGACAGTCACGGGACTATACAAACATAGACCATTAATCACAGGCTGTAAGGTTCATGAAGGGCTTTCTGTGGTCCGATTTTGTTGAAGGTGTGTTTGGCCTTTGAAAGCTTGAAAAGTACAGGAGCAAGGGGTGACAAATGGTTTAATGATTACAGGATGGTACACCACATCACATGTTCTTGGTCCTTAGCCTGACCCGACTCCTGACCTGTTATTCGACTGTAAATAAATTCTTTTACTGTTCCAGTCCAAATCCTGCTGTCTGCACCCAGGCAAAACAGTCACTACAATAAAATTCTGCCTTGCTCAATGTTTTATGGTAACCATAATAACAATGTTTCCTTCCTCTTGCCCACAGCAAGATCTTCTGGTACCACAGTCCCCTGAAGGACAAGGCTAAATGTGGCATGATTTGGCGACAGGCTGTGATCAAAATCAAATCTGAACACCAGTGTATAGCAGTAGTGACCCACTTTCACTCTTTATTTCCTCATCTCGTCTGTGGTTCTCGAAAATCACTTGCCTCTAGCATTGTCACTTCTTTAACTCCCAGCCTAGAAGATCTGCTGTGCCAGAGCACCCCATGACTCAGAGAGATCCAAAAAGCCTGAGCTTAGCAGCATGCCTACTGAACTGAGACAAATAAGATGAGCAGGTCAGTCTGACGAGCTAATCAGAACTCTCCTCTAGGAAAGATTATGCTTCCAGGACATACTCCACATATTGCAGAAAGCATGTGGAATAGAGCCAAGGCAGAGATACCAACTCCAGCATAACCCATGTTCCCTCAGTCTTGCACATCCTCAAGGACAGTTTGTCTTTTGACCTAATGCTCAGAACCTTTATAAGTACAAAATCTCTCCCCTTCCCTTCCTTCTCAGTGGGGGAGTGTTTCTCATCTCATCACTTTCTCTGGCCCCAATACTGGGGATTCTGCAGCTACTGAAAAAATGTCTCCAAGTGCCCAAGACAGATTAGGTACAAGACCAAGACAGACCCTCTGATATTCCTCACATCTCCATGTGAGCCCTTAAGGCCTGTATTTGTGACCCTAGTGAGTCTTGGAAGGTTACTTAGCTATGTCAATAGGACTGGAGTTATTCAATTCTCTGTCTCAGGCAGGAAGAGCACATGCTGTGACAGAAGAGCTGTAGATGGTACCTACTGAGTCTACACAGCTTCATGAATGTCGCTTCAAGTCCAGTAGCACTGCTGAGAGAAACATCCTCAAGTCTGAAATTCATCATCCCTTTAATTTCTTTTTTTCTTAGACAACCTACAGCACATTTCTCAGTCTTGAAAGCACAACAGAAGATCTCTGTTGAAGGAGAAAATAAGCTGTTGATCTACATTTCCGTGTTTTCTAATCTGAGCTCCTCTTACCTAGGCACCCATACCAACACTCACTGTTTATCAAAATATCAAAATATCATGTATCAAAAATATAGCATATTGGCTAAATGCCACTCTGGGACTTACCCACCGTTCATACCTAGCAGTGGTCATATCCATTCCACGCGTGGTTTGGCCTTCCGTGGCTTTGGGAGAATGGCAGAAAACTGATGAACAGCAGCCCCCCTCTGCCATGGTGCGTACTGATCCACATAGGTCTGGCTAACAGATCTGTGAACCCTTTGGAAAAAAAAAAATCACACAGCCGTTCTAAGAAAAGGCATTAAATAAGGTGGCAAGATTTTGTTTTACTTTGCTTCCCTTACGTTTTGCTTAGGAGAGTTAGTGCTAAGTCTCCATTTCAGAATTTCAAAGGTTGATGTTTTGCTTTGGGTCACAAGTGAAACAGCCTCTTTTAGTTCCATTCTTCTTTATAATTTTTGCATTGGACAGGAATAGTAGACTTTGCAGATTGATACACACATGCTAAGGGAAGATCTGTAAGAAAAATAATGCCATTCTTATCTGCAATATGCCTTTTTAATAAGACTCACCCACCACTGTTCTTCAGTTGTTGTAGCACCAAATTCACATGCAGGTCTAATGCTGAAAATAAATAAGCAGTGACTTGTGTGTGCGTGTGGTGTGTATAGTCTAGCAGATACTGGGGCAGATCGTCAGCTGGTGTAAATCAGCCTAGGTCCATTGACTTTAATGGAAACTTGCCAACTTACCCCAGCTGAGAATCTGATTATTGTTTTGCAAGTTCTTGCATTAAAGATAAGCATTCACATTTTGTTCTGTTACACCGGTGTAAGTGGGAGTAACTTCACTGAAGTCTCCAGAGTCTTGCTAGATGTACCTTACCTGGAAAGTAGAATTCAGTTGGAAATCTTAATGACAGTTAAAGCAGTTTTTACCTCTACTACATTTCAGCTCTTCCCTTTTCCTTAAAAAAAAAAAAAAAAAAAAAAGGAAAAAGGAAGAAATATCAGGCTGTCATGGAAATTCTCAACTATATCTTTTTTCTCTGACTCTCATTTCCAGGCTTTGTGCAAATAGTTTATTTGATTTGACACCTACTGCACAAAAGGTTGCCCCTTCTGTTCTATCAAGGCGGGTATCAAGAAAAGAGAGAGAAAAATCACACAGCTGGTAATACAGAGAACCCAAAAATATACAAAGACGTACCAGAGGGAATAGTCATCAACATAAAGTGAACAAGCACCCAGACTATTGATTACATGCTGCTCACAGAACACTAGGCATTTCTGCCAACTTCTTTCCACTCTTACACTGAGCTGCAGACAGCATGTTGTACTTTGCATCATCAGTTTTGATGAATAATGCACTGATAAACACTGCAGCCAATATTCTGGAGGAGCTGAGAAGCCAGATGTCATCTGGACCTCCAATAGTTTTAACCCTGGGTCTCTGACAGACACTGAAATAAACACTAGACATGCACCACAGAATGGGCGATGCCCAAATGCGAGGTTAGGTACAATATTAAGCTGGCAGGCATATGAAAAATGAAGGGGCATTGTAATCCTTCCACAAACAACTTCCAGAGGTGCTGAGATAGTGAGAAAGCAGCACCCCAGTGCAAGCTGCTCACTCGAAACACCTGCCAGGTGCAGCATCCCTGCGTGAGTAGGGGTGCCCAGACAAAAGAAATGCTGTTAGCTGTGTCGGCTCAGCCCTGCGAGCTGCTGCCCGGCTCCATTTTGAAGGGAGCGAGCAAAGGGCTCGGCAGTCTCGACCCCCTGGGGAAGTGGGATCCCCGTTCGGAAGAGCGGATGCATTCTTCCCGCGGCTGTGGGCTGAATGTGTTAGGATGGCAATCAGCTGGGTATCTTAGCGATACACCAGAGCCTTTCTCCTCACGGGCAGCAATGCATAGCAAGGTTTCTCAAGCCCTTAACCTCATTTGGTATTTATCTTACCTGTATCCTCACCAGGGAGACCTGGCTTTTTTTTAAAATAAGGAACCTCTGGGCCCCCTCGGTCTACCCACTGATAAGGTCAGTACTCAGGGGACCTCAAGGCCTGTGAAGGTTTCATTTCAGTGAGTCTCAGCAGCACCAGGTACCCTTTAAAATCTCACATGGTTTAGCAATATCATCACTGAGATTATGCAGTTTTGGAAGTAAGCTATTCAACCCACCCATCTCAATAATCCAAGATCACAGCATGCCACATAAGAGTAGAAGTTACTTTTTTTAATAAATGAGGGAAAAGGCTCTACCTTCCCCAGAATTACAGTGTAAAGGGCTCATTGCTAACTCAAAATTCTGTTTAAGGAAGATCTGCTTATATAAAAAGCCAAATTAGGCTCTCAAAGGCTGAGCGTATGCCTAAGCATCGGAAGAGTAGCTTCCCTCTGCTGGCACTGCAACACTGCTAGGGTCAGGAAGCCCCCTCATGGTTTGCTCACCAGGAGGAGGGTTGTATTATTTGAAGCATCCTAAATGTTCTGCTTTATTTTACCACCAGAATTTCCCAAGAAAAACTGCATGTAGAAAAGAATATATATGGCTTAAATATGGAGGGGGAGTGTTTTCCCTCTATTTACTTTCTCCACTTTCTTTTGCACCTGAGTAACCATTCTTGGCATAGTTGGCAAATGCTCTAAGACATGCCCTACTCCCACATTGAGGGGAAATCCAAAAATAGGTAACATGCTCCTTATAATGCTATATCTTTTCCATTCAGCTTGTCAAATAACTGACAAATGTGAAGCATGAATAAGGACCTCTTAAAGGTATGAAACAATCCAAGAAGAAAACTGGCATGCACCTGGGAAGTGGTTAAAACAAAGTAGTAGATCAGGAAATGCTTACATTGATAAGGGGTGAGCTGTAAAAAGGCAGAGGCAGTGACTATAGTGGAATTTCAATTATACTGACATTGATGGGCATAGCAGTAGTGGAGTCATTAAGGATGGATGCGTGTTTCTGAGTGCGGTACCAAACTGTTTTTTCGGTTTGAGGAGCAATCAACAAGACCAGGGGCTATTTTGGACTTAGTCCAAGGAAATGAAACTAGGTGAAATGAATAATATAGAAGATAATAAACCCTTAGGGCTAGGTTATAATATCATCAAATTGGAAACACTTCTGAAAATATTTGTGAATGGTTATAAAAGTACAGTAATTTTGAGGACAGAACGAGTTGAAGAAAGTTGATTGGAATCAACTGTTTGTGGACAATAATGGAAAAGCATGCAGTATTTAAGAAACGGAGAGGCTGCTATTTCTATTCAGTTTATTAGAATCAAAGTCAAAATGATAGCAAAAACAAGCTAATGTGGCCTCAAAAAATGTAATAAAGGTATCAAAATGCTTTCCTTATTTAAAAGGCCAGGCATCCTTGAAAAATGGGAAGGTTTGGCAGTTTTAAAATGAATGAGAACAACATCGAGAGAATACCAACAATGAATAATATCCATTAAATATTTCAATCAAGACTGAAGCCAAGTTGCTCAAGTGTATGCATGCAATGTAAATGGTAAGAAAGAAGAAGAAGAAAAAAAGAAAAGATGATAATGAAACATGGAGCACTCATTCGTATCTATTTCCACAAATAAAAGGACCAGTGCTCAGGCTTTCATTCAGAGCACAGTTCCCTGTGGCTGCGGCAGAGTAAGACTATGAGGTAGGGCTATTCCAGGAGTGTACCCTTAAGGAAGCTGCCCGCAGCGGGACACCAGGATAACAACTTCCATGCGGAAGGGTCTGATCCTACTCTCGCGGTGCTGAAAACCACTTAGAAGTGGCTGCCTAAGAGTTGGTGCAGGGTCTACCCTGGCAACATGGTGGTTATTCTAACTTGCTGTGACAACCTGGAAGATTCAAGAGGATGAAGTACCTCTTGATCCATAAAAATTACTCCAAGGGCATGGTCAGTTGATCAGAAAGGTGGTTCAAGCACACATATTCATTTCGCAGAGATGCAGTCGAGTACTGTGACCCTCCTGGGACGGCCGCAGCTTCCAGGTGAGAGGGGCAGTAACCTCTTCCAGTACGCTAACTCAGTCCTTCCCCAGTTTACCTCTGTTTTCAGCTGCCATTTCTGAGCACACTCTCTGTAACTTCTCCCAAATGCCAGCGTTTGTCACACCAGAGAGGTCTCTCTTCATTCTGCTCAACTAGCAATGTGAGGGCCACAGTCATCTGGCTAAATCTTACCCTGGGAAGGAACCCGAAGACATAGCCTAGTAAGAGTCTAAGCAGGGAGACGGACAGACGGCAGAAGCTTGTGAAAACAAGAGGCTGTGCAGTTGGTAAGGGGAATGTGCTGAGGGAGGTACTTTGTCCCTTCCTGGGGAGAAACAAGATGTCCTTGGTGAGAGCGTGCTGCAGTCAGCAGAGCGCCTGGCCAGGCAGGATGGGGCTGGCCATGCCTGGCTGAGCAGCACTTCGTGCCCCCGTAGGGATGTGTTGTTCAGCTGGCAGCATCTCCTGCTGCTGTACAGAGCCCGTGACGGGGATTGCTGCTTCTCCCAGGCAAGGAGGTGCCAGAGCCTTCCTCCTTCTTTCGGCACAGCCATGTATTTCTCAACCCACATCACCAGCCAGGCACGCCATGAAGTTGAACTCCAACGTTCTCCAGTATCCAGAAAGGATGGAATTACTTGTTTCAGTTCAACCTTGCAAAGTGGAGAGCTCAAGATGCCAGGTTGCTTTTTATAGCCCTGATTTCAAAGCAGGCCTCATATCTAGCACCCAAGCTCCAAGACAACTCTTCTGATTTTCCAGCATGCTTTAGCTGAGGACAAAATGGTGACTTTTCCTATGCTGCAGCGATGACTCACAAACAGCCTCAGAATCTAGAAAAGGACCAATTTAAGTGGTTTTTTTTCTTCAGCTACAATGTTTTTACTCCATTCTCACCAGGTACCTTCAGAACACAAGAGCGTTGATAACAGAAAAAGAGCTTTTGGGGAGACACCAGCTCTCACATGGGTGAATCTCCTTGTAAAATCCTGATACCTTGTGCGGATGTATCCTGAAGACAGATGGTTTCTGGTTTTCATGATTTGAAGGACCTCTCATGGCTGAATCGCAGAGTTAGCCCCAGGCCCAGGTTTCCATGATGAAGGCCAAAGGCAAGAACAGACTGTGGAGGATCATGAATGGTTTCTGGACCATGCTGCAATGGTTCAGTGGGAATTAGGAACAATATTATATTTGACAGAGTTTTACACAGAAGTAAACATGGTACAGGACAGAGAGGAATCCAGTACTTAACCCTCAGACTGGCAGAAATTGTGGCTTTGGCTTCAAAGATAAAGATGAAAAGCAGTTGATTTTGTCCAGTTACGTGTTGCAGAAATGAACCCAGCCCTAATTAAGCTTACCAAGTCCGCAAATTGTAATGGGGACCTTGCAGTTTTGTGTTGGGGTGAAAGGTGTCCAAATATGAGCAAGATCAATCCTTTGTGTGCCACCCTTCACCCATCAGTGAGACTCCTTGAGAGAGAGGATGGTCCTGAGTGAAACTGGAGTTTATTGCACGAATCCTCTCCTCTCGAACACTTCGGCACCTATCAAGCACTGAGCATCCCCCACCTCTCCCCACAGCCTCCTCTCCCTGCGGCTGCTGCACCACTGATTCACATGCCCCGCCGGAGCTTGCAGGACCCCCGCTAGCCTTTACAGTAAGCTGGCCTGAGGAGATGGTTTACACTGTGCTCGCAAAACCCACAAAACTCGGTGGAAATTTCAGCCCTGCGATAATGATCCAAATTTCCATGAGCCGATAAAGCGCTCTAAAAAATTAGCAGGGAGAGTGCAAGATCATGCATACCTGTGCAGAATTACTTGTCGCCTAGGCAGGGAAGCAGAGAGGAGGATGTAAAAGGAGCACAAGCAAGTGCAACAGCAGGGCTACATCTTTCTCTCTACAAAATTCAGAACTACAGAGGTGCAAACAACTGTTCCCAAAGCAAATGGATACTTTTTTTTAAAGTAAAGCCTGGAGAAAAGAAGACTGATAGTGGTTCATAAAACCCTGGGAAGCTCAAATCAGGGTGTCCTCCTTTTCTCCAAGCATCTGTATAAAGTGAGGAACAAAGAAAGGATTGCACTACTGTAGAAACCAGAGTAAATTTTTTTTTTTTTTTTTTTTAAATCCTACCGCACAGCCTGGCTGCGGAGAAGTGCAAGCTCCAGCCTTTGTGGCAGTGGAACCTGCCACATATTTGCCCTGGGTAATGAGCTCAGAGGAGGAGATTTGAAAGAAGACTTTGCATTGTTCGAGGAGGCTCTGGAGCAGAGGGAGGGTGGAATTCCATCTGTTCACTTCCGCGCGGTTCAGTGAGCTGCTTCACTTTTAATGGTTCACTAGGCTGTGACACTTAGCAGAAATTACGGTAAATGTTTTTTAAAACCTTTACATTATCATTTAAGAAGCCACATGACAAGATCACTGAAAAGCTAACCCTTTGATCTCTGTCTCTTGTGAAGTTTTTTTGTGTGATAATGGAGACAATGTACCATGTGCCATTGAGGCTGGATAATGTGTTGGTGTGCTTATGTTCACTTTGCCCCCTGTCTTAATGGCATTCTCTATGGTGTTTTTTTCACGGCATCACAAAAAAAGCAGACTGTTGCCCTTAAAATCTATAGTCACTTCAGCAGGTCCCATATAGCTCTTCATGCGTTAGGAGAGCTGACAAACAGCTCGCACACCAGCTCAGATAGGAAGTCCCCTATGTTACCGATCAGGTGGAATTCCACTTTGCCTGCTTGAGTGACTCTGTGAACAATGTAAATCATTAAGTAAGTCTTTGCAATGGTGCAGAAAGGTGATGGGGGAAGGGAGCTCTGTATCTGGTGCTTGTTCAATGCACTTTCACAGGAAGACTGTTTATTTTCCATAAACCTCTGAAGAAGACCAAGTAGCCATCAACAAGTTCATCTTGACTTGAAGACAGGGATGGGAAGTCATGGTAAATTCTTGTGCACTTCTGTGTTTAATCAGCACTTAGGACATTTTTTTCTCCCTATGTTTTATCCTTTCCATCGGACTTTTCAGCACTTTCTTGTGTAAATCGGTCTTCTCCATCAGGAGAAAAATCTATGCAGTGTCTGGAAGACTTGGAGCAACCATTTGGATGTCTTCACTGTTGTAGAAATTGGCCCTTTAAGTACCAAAAGAAAATCTTTATCTTTCTGCAAAGAAGAAGGGAAACACATACAAATGAAGTCAGACTCCACACAGATCCATGGCTCACAAAGCTTTCTGCTGCCTTTGCTCTAGTCAAAGGAAATGGTTTACAGCTTCTTTAGACAGACCACGCTCCCCCATCAACTACACTGCACAGGTGGCATGTCTGAAAAACAGGCAGCCTGAAAAACAAATGGAGGCTACAGATTCCAGGCTTTAGAGATTATTCTTACCTTCTCTGACCCCCAAAAATTAAATACTAAAGCCTGTTTTGGTGTTAGGGGACAACTATGGGCAGATTCAGAACCATTTTCTTCCTTTTATCAGTTGTGTCTGATCCAGCCCAGGGGCATGGGTTCACAACATGAGTTCAAGCCCTTTGCTATGTGAAGACATCCCATAGGAAATAGATATCTCAAAGATATAGATTCTGAATTGGGATGGTGTTCACAGCAATGGCTTCATTTTGCTCACATTTTACCAAGGAGCATGGTCAGCACACTTTACAAATAGTATTTTAGCCATCATGAAGGAAAATTCTGAAGTAAAATGTAGATAAATAAACCCAGTGAGTTCTTGCTATAGCTCTGCTACTGTGTTGGCCCTCTTGATGAAAAATGTCCATTTTCCTCCTACAAGGTAGAATCTATCAATCAGAAGATAAAAAGGATGCTCAGACCATTTATGAGAAGCCTGATTACTCACTAAGAAGAGACAGAGAGAGAGGTCACCAGAGAGGGAGAGGGAGAAGGAAGCAAGGAATGCAGCTGAATTTCAGGTGGAAGAATATGGTATTTTGGACAAGCCGGTAGTAATCAAGAGGAAAGATGTAGCTGGGCTGATTGGGATTCCAGCTGCAGTAGCTTCATATTGTCCCCTCTAGCTGCTGATTTGAGTAAGGCACTACTGACCTTGAGAATTTGCCTGACATCTAAACCAGCACAAATAAGTTAAACAAAAGCAAGCAGCTAAATATTGGCACCACAAGTCTGTTTTTCATTGCTCCCTGCATCATCTCCGTGCTGTGCTTTGCCCATGATCCCAGATCACCCACACAGCTCAGAAGCATCCAGGCTGGGGAAGCCCTCACATCACACTGCTCATACGCTAGTTGCCTCCAGCTGTCTCTGACTTGTCTCAAACAGACACAGAGACAGCAAGACACTCCCCCCTGCCCCCCCCCCAACTCTGCTGAAATGTAAGTCCAAGTATTTCTTTTCAAGCAGTGCCCAAGACTTTTTTTTCTTCCCCTCTTGGGGATTTGCAAAAGCCCATTTGAAATCCAGTGTCCCTGTACCGGTGCAGTGGCCAGTGAATGCTTTATGTTACAGGGACATGCTACCTCTCAATCTAAACGTGGAATCCTTCCTGCAGAAATATCCATATCTCATGAAGCTGGAAAAGCATGGCCAATATAGAGCAAATAAATCTATCTGCATGTGGACTTTGACTGGTATCAAACTGGCTCATTTATTGCCACAACTCTTTGCTGGGAGATTTTTGTTCTGCTGTAGAGCTGCTAAATTCCCCTTGAGTACTATTAGTGTTGCTGCTTTTTATGTCTCTCTCCATGACACTACTCAATGCAAGTTATAATTAACTCAGAGGAAGTAGAAGGGGATGGACTCTGTCTGTTTAGGGGGAGATGGGTACAGAACGGGAAAAGATAATGCCAAATAACCTTTGGGGTTTCTAGTATCCCCTGAACACTTGGACCTCGGTTATTTTTAGACCTCACCTTTCTACTGAGAGGCAGCCAAAGCCTGTTGTCAGCTGCAAACTACAGCAATCAGGACTAATTTTCGGGGCTGAGGGAGGACTTGAATAACTTGACTTGTAAGACCTTTGTACTGGCCTTTTGCACAAGACTGGTTTTTAGCCTTGGAGAACTACAAAAGCAACCCCTGGCTGAGATCCTAGTTTCAAAGGTGAAAATGGGTCTGTTTTCCAGCAACACTGGACAATCCAGAGAACAATCTATTGCTTAACTATTAAAGATTTAAATGTCAAATGCAGGACCTATCCCGACTCCCATAGATCCTCACATTTGTGCATACACACACAAGCTGGACGGCTAGTACACAGCTGAGGCATGCAAAGGCAGGCTGAGAGAGGGTAGCACAGCATTTCCGAAGGTGCATGCACTTAAACAGGTTCCTGGCAAGGTTTCTTGCATTTTTTAAAGTACTGCATTGTGGAAGAAGAAAAGGGTAGAAAAACTAGCAAACCAGTGATCACATTGCACGTGCTTTGGACACAGAAATTATTCCCCTAGCAGCAAATAGTGAATGTGAATAGGATCTTAGTGATCAGCTCACAGAATCTTTGGAAGTTGACAAGAAAAAACAAAGTGTCCTTACTGACTTCGACATCTCTCCTGCAGGTACATACAGCCATAAGTAACTTTAAACAGCTGAGTAAACCTACTGAGTTCAGCAGGACCACTTTCACGTGCACATTACTCACTTGGGTCTCAGTAATATACACTCACAGTCTAAATAGTTCATACTTTTGAACTATTCAAAAAGTGAGTTTCTGAACCAAGAAGCCATTTGAATAACTAGCGTGATATTTTGATCTGCATTCTAATTTGAAAACTCATCATTATTTACATGATAAACATAAACGGTGCGTTTGGAGTTGTTATAGTCCATCATGTAAATCCGTATTTAAGCATTATGAAAAAGAGGATTTGTGACTCAGTAGATCATATTAGCTGTAGAGCAGATATTCTTGTTGATCAAATCTATTTTCTTACTGCCCAACGTGCATCAAGTCCATGTGATAAAAAATTCTTATGACATATTTACTGCTGTGTGAAATTATGTGGTCATTTTTAATTTCTTTGTATTTTTCCTGTAATACTCTAAGCAGCTTGGCATTATCTGAGGAGAGCAGCAGTCTTACCCTAGGTGGCCCTACTCTGATCTCAGCTAGGTGACCATGAGTGATGAGGTCCCACAGGTTTAACAATCGTTCCCACAAATATTTTCCCCCTCACTCGGTGATGCCTGTGATGTTCTGTGGGTATATCCTCCTCACAAAAAAACGTGCCAACTGCATATACTCCTTTCCCAGCCAGAAAACTTCAGCTCCATACCCTCATTTCCCCTGTTTTGAGCCATTATCCCACTGATCCCTCACACTTGCTCATCCCAATAACCTGGTAGCATTTAGAGCTGTTCTCCTTGCCCAGCAACTGTTTTACAAAGCCAATTCAGTAGAAATGAGCTTGGTGGTCCCTTGTCACCACTGCTTCCCAGGGCACCCAGTTCTAGTTCTGCCAGCGCTAACCCTACAGTGGCGGCTCAGACAGCCGCCGGGTGTGCCCTGCTACAGGAATAGGTAGTCAAGAGGCAGACTCATTTTTCCTTCCATTCCTCAGGCTGACAGTCCCATGCAGACAGATGAAGGTATCTCCCAAATGTCAGAAAGATCTTTACACCTGGTGCTGAAGGGAGAGGCAATAGCTCTTCTGTCTTGTGCATGGCAGTACACGCTTTTCTTGCTTCATGCTGGGCCAAAAAGACCAATTTCATTCTTCTTGCTGCTGCTGTCAATGCTGCATCAAATACATGTGCCTTAGCATCTGGCCATGAGCTGGAAATTTTCCTTCTTTTTTCCACCCCAAGTGGAATCAGAAGATATCTGCAATTACTGTGACTTTATTTATATGGCACAAAGTTTTTAGGGACTGTTAATGAGCTAATGTTTTTAGGATACTCTTAACTGCCACCATTTTGTGTACATTCACCATGTATGCTTGCAGGGGAGACAGAGGCAGATTTTTGTCCCTTCAGCCTCCTGCAGTAGAAGTACTCTCTATTCTTTCCACTCTCTCCACTTAGCTCACATTTTTAAGGCTTGTTTTGCCAACTAAGGGGAAACAAACTTCAGTCCAGATCATCAAAGATTTCTAGAAACCAATACATTCAAGAAAGCCGATGCTTTGTTATTAAAATGGAGATTATCTTCACAAAGCCCCAACAGTTGTTGCTGTTAGCCAAAGCTCGTAGAAGACCCCCCCAAATCCTGTTCCCATCTTCGATGAGGACAGCAAACAGCAGGGTGCCACCCCATGTGCTGCTGTGCTTTTTGACCTTCTTGGCTGAAATCTATCTCAGTCAGAGAGAATTGAAGGAACAGGGAAAAGGCAAGACAAATGAAATGGCAAAATAAGGGCAACGTTCTGCCTAGCAGATGTTCGGTATTCCTACAGTCTCGTTACCTTTGTTTAAATGTTTGAATCAATGCTCTTAGTTTAATAAACAAAACAGATGCAAAATTTGCAGCTAACTGTTAGGAGTGAATGTCAAGGCACAGCAAGCAATCTGCATGTCCCCTGGGACTGTGGTTTTTGGTCCAGGATGGGAAACCTGTTGTTAGAATTGTTCCCAGATTATATCCCACTGGCCCTGATTACCTTGATGTTGGGGAAATGTCTCGAGGGACATAAATTGCCTAGAATCATTTGCAACAGCTGCCAGCAACTGCGATTCTATGTTATTACAAAAGCAATCTCCCTTCCTGGGAATTTGATTTGCAAAAATAGAAGAATTAATAGGAATAGAAAGAAAGGTTTTAAAATAGGATCGGTTTCCAAAAACCAGGTGCCCTTTTTGACACAAGTAACCCTTATGCTCTCAAATGGGAATAATTACAGAAGTGACTGTCACAAGCTGGTACCTGCTTATGAAAAATAAATCTCTCCCTTGAATTTAGGCAGGCTCGAGTCAATATTTCTTGCAGAAGAAATCTCTCCTTTAAGCTCAGTATATTTTCTGGAACAATGGATATTGAATTGTGTCTGTTAATATAATCACTTGACATCTACCGTTTTGTATATTTCGTGTTCCAGTGAAACCTTCTCTGTATTGCTAATGAAATAATTTTTTTATGTTCTCAATAATCATTATTCTCTTTAATGAAAAGTTAGGGCAGATCTTTCAGTCCTTACATGTGGGAATAATTTCTACCCTCACATTACTTTCTTGAGTAACTTAAGCTGACTTGAGTGAATTAAAGTTTTGTAGGGATGGCTTGTTCATAACTTAAGTGCTAATTGACATCTATTTCAGAACATGACATTCTGGAATAAACCCTACTTTAAGACATTAATGCAATTACGGTTTTTATAACAATTAGTATAATTATGTTTTGGGTAATAACTAATAAGTCATTGCAGTGGAATGTAAGGTAATGTCTGCTGCCAGCTGCCTTCAAAAATCCTCTGTCAGAGACAGTGAGAAAGATCTGTCCGGAGTCACATAAAGCATCTCCTGCAAACACGGTGAAATAAAAGAATAGGAGACACAGTACTTCTGTCTTTTAATTCTGAGGCATGACTAATTCTACTGCTAGGAAATTCTGGAGTTCTAGTATCATGAACAAATCAAATAATTGTTTCATTTCAATGTCTTTGCATCAGAAAAAGAGTCAGGTGCAGATACAGTGGTCAGTCAAATAAGTGATTAATAGCTAAAGTGAGCCACTGGTACTTTATTTCCTATCCCCTGCTCTGCCTCCTCTTTAACACTCAGGTAACTGTCAGAAAGGGACCCAGCTATTACAGATGACAAGGGGTAAATGCCTTCATGTTGTCCTCCAAAGGTTAAGGTTTACCAACCTCAGTTGGAAGCCACAATCTCCAATAACCATTAATCCACTAAACTCCAGTACGAGTGAACATATTTATGGCTGCAGTCACTAAAGGGTGAAATAAAGATTAGTTTTTAGTTAGGAACGCAAAGCTTTTTAGATCAATACAGACCCACTGCTGAAATCAATCTAAAGTTTGGAATTTTTAAGTAAAGATTTACTGGGCTTCCTTGTACAGTTAATTTTCCAAAGGGGGAATAGTCTCAGCAATGTTACATAGTAATCAAATTGAGTAAACACTAGTCAGTTCGTAAACTGACCTCAGTTATGTGCATAGCAAATGAGTGTACAGCAATAAAAACACCCATAATGTGGATAGTAAATTTGCCAATAAACAGGTAAAGCCAAAATGCACATATAGACTAACATGAAAAAATATTAGTAGCTACATTTGCCTATTTGAAAACATAAATAATCAATAGACATTAATAATGAAGTTGTTCGTGCGTTTCTTTATTGCTGTGCATATTAAGTGTTCCAATTATTTCTACTTAGTTTGATAGATAAATGTATATGCACGTTTTATGCCTTGAAAAGAATATAGGATTACTCTTCAAAACAAAAGCTACTGTTTAGATGAAAGAACAAGTGGACTGGAAATACACAGCTTGTTATACCCCTCTGCTGTTCATGTTTGATGCATGTATACAATTTATTATGCAATTTCTTGAGATTTGACAAAGTAATTGTCTGGCAAACCATAGCTTTAATGATGGTTTTTCTGCTTCATACAAAAGGTCTGAAGGTAGTGTAGGAAAATGACTTAATAGATCAGTGTCTATAAATGCTGTTAATGCATATTATGTATGTATGTGTGATGGTAACCCAAGTCATTTTCTGAGTTACCGCACAATATGTTGTGAGATTCCATGTGGTAAATTCGTTTTTTGTCATCAGAGCTACTGCATGAAATCTTATACGTTGAGCTGTAACTTCCAAAATAACTCGGGTCACTACCCTAGCTTTAGTCTTGGTGTCTGTCAGTGGGAGTTCTTGACGGTGGACCAAGGGCTGTGAAGAAGCCTCGATGTTATAATAGTGCCATGGTAGCTTAAAAAAGCCAGAATTTCCATTGGTAATCCCGTTTTAAAGGGCTTGTCACTTGGCAGTTAAAATCCATTCAGGTCTGAAACCAAAGTCAAGGTGCAATATATAAATTTCCTTTTAATCATACTCGTTTTAAATCATTGTGGCTATTCTTGAGATAAGGAGCACAGAAATCCTAAAGTTTTATTATTTTGAACACTTTTGCAGTCTTTTGTAACTAAAATATGTCTAATTTTAAAAAATGAAATTTCTCAGCAGAGGGATGTTCTTCATTTTGCCTGTCTCCCTGGTTTATCATCGGTAAAAGACTATTGGCCAGATTCATAGCTTGTGTGAGTGAGCACTGAGTCCACTAGGACTGGCCCTTTACATCAGCAATGAACCTTTGTCTGCTGATGAGCTGTACTAGAATGAAGTTAAAATGGAAACCTTTTTCATTTTTCTCCAGTGTCATCTCTCAGCCCTAGGATATTTGGGATGTTTATTTATATCTTGGTGTAAATGAATATGAGGCATTGGGCAGACAGGAAGATGTTATCTTGTAAGCAATAGGTACCTGAAAATCACTCAGGCAACTTGAGCCAAA
Organism: Haliaeetus leucocephalus; assembly: GCF_000737465.1. Classification (NCBI taxonomy): domain Eukaryota; kingdom Metazoa; phylum Chordata; class Aves; order Accipitriformes; family Accipitridae; genus Haliaeetus; species Haliaeetus leucocephalus. The sequence continues at coordinate 5,452,362 of NW_010972864.1, read as the reverse complement.
GAAAAAAAAAAAAAGAGATTAAGTTCGGTGACTGGGCTCCGACATCAAGTATCGCTTTATTCTGTTTCATCTTCATTTTTTAGAAATAATGATATCTACCCTCATACCTGCTTTTTTGCCTTCCATATATGGCTCATGAATGAGTTTGTTGATAACAGGGAAGACTAAAGTCTCCTCTTAATCCTCTGGTACAACAGGCTATTGATTTCCTCACATTCTGCATTTGGCACCACGGAAATATTCAAAAAGGTGAGGGGGGACAATTTCCAGCTGTGAATGGTTGGCATATCCTTCACGCCAAACCAGACCAGAGATGATCTGCTCGTATTCCAAGGCAATGTCACTCTGAGCCAAATACAAGGACATTTTTATTATGTGAACTACATACTGGACTGAAACAGCTGACGGGTGACACATAGAGCCCTGCCAGCCATTCAGTGATGACTTCTTTTTGGTTTCTACTGCTTGGGCCAGATTCGAACCAGGAAGCTGGACACAGCTGAGAAGCAGAGAAACACTTCAGCAAAGGAAAGAGATTATTTTCCTGCTCCCATTTTCTGCCCTTTCAGAGTATCTGCTACCGAAGTTACATCTTCCCTGACAAAAAAAGTGTATTTTTACAACACTACACCAACCTCAGGTTGCTATTTTGCAGTCGGACCTAGCGGAGACAAGGCAGAGGTCTTTGTTTATCTGAGTTGCTAGTTGGGTTAAGTCAGAGCCACTACTGGAGTTCACCAAAATCACCCTCACCAACTAGTGAGGGTCAACACCAGTTAGGGGAATAATGCTTGACCTTCACTGGCTACATAAAGTTAAAGATTACCTGGTTTTAATCTCATGAAGCCCTGTCTCCATGTTTTGTGTTTGTTTTTTTTTCTCTCAGCAAACTAGCTAACTTGAGTTAGCAGGTTCTGATTTTAAAAATAAAGTTTGGAATACAGGGGAGAAGCAGCATGTTGACTATTTCACAATGGTGAATAGGTCTGGTTACTGAGAAAGCAATGATACATGATCTCTGTAGGGAGATCACCTTTTTCCTTTCTGCAGCAGAATAAGATTGTACTATTTAAGCGCTGCCCTGTTATTTAAGCAGACGGGTCAGAAAGTGCTCTCTGTTATCTTAGAAAGATGGAGTAAAGCAAGGGGAGACCGAAAACCTTAAGTCGCATTTCCTTTGCTTTTTTATACTCCTGTTTAACTTATGCCCCCAAAATGATGCTAATGAATAAGTATCTTGGTAGTCAAAGTTAACATCACATCTTATTTTAAATCATTATTTCCTCATGAGGGAGTTGACATCCAATGAGTCCTCTCTGCTACATCCAAAGGGAGGAGACCATCTTGGGGCAGTTGAAATGGAGCACTACGGGAAAGATTTCTGTCCCCAGAGCCCAGAGCATTTAGATGTGATGGAGAACAAAAGTCTTTGTCAGCAGACTTTGCTTGAAAAGGAATAAAAAAAATTTTTGCAACTCTTCTCTCCCTTAAAAACTGTTAGTGCTCCCTTGGGGCTTGTGAGAGCCATGTTAAACCTATGGATTATGTATTACTTCAGTACAAAAATATACTCTAAATCTAGCCACTGCAATCCAGCTAGTTCCTGTTGCTCTGAAGCGTGCCCTTTCCCCCGTGTGTCTCAAAATGCTGCCTCAAGAAACCAAGCAACTGGGATGGAGCACTCTCCCACTTGGGGATGTCTCTTTACAAAGCTTGACTGTGACTTTAGAGCAATCGCAGTGTCACTTGCCACCACCATATCCTCCTCTTAGTTCTGCAATGAGTCCTGTATGCAGCAGGCTGAGAAAATTCAGCCAAACCGAATGGCGAATGCCGACACATGTCCCATTCCAGGAAAGAATTCCCTTTCAAGACAGCACTTAAGAATACACTTTAAGAAATGCTAAAATGCTTTCCTGAACAGAAATGGACTTAAGCACAGGAGAGTATCCCTTAATTGGGAGTACAGTGCAGACACAATCACTAAAGCTCGCGTGCCTGAATATTGAGTCCCAGAGCGTAAGCTTTTCGGAGTGATGGTTAGAGGGTTCCTAGTTGTAGCATGGTTCTGTACAGAAGGATTTGCTTAATCCACCTTGCTTTTAGATTGCAATTTCCCCAAGCTTAGCTGCTTCTTTTAACAGTTCTGAGTTCTGCCCCCCGAAGTTATTTTAATAACTCTTTCAGAGGCAATACCTTATATTTTGATTTTTCAGAAGCTTCTGGTTTTCTACAAACTTTATTCATGTCATTTTAACTCCACAGCATTGCATTGAATGGCTTTTTTATTTTTTATGTAGTTTACCCTATTGCCTTTTCAGGGACTGCGAGAGGAGGAAGAACAGTTTGTCTTTCGGTGTTCTTAGAATCATTCATTTAGGGTTCTGTTTAGCAGCTCCCAGTTCACCCCCACCAGACCTTTGGGAAAGCAGGGCAAAAGTCTGAATACTTAATGGTATTACGACTCTTTGTTACAAAAAAATTTCTGTTCTGCATACATTCAGGCATAGAAACAATACTTCACAATATGTCTGTGTGTATAAATAAAACCAGTCAGTATTCCTGGAGGAATCTCAAAGCACTAGGCAAGCATTGATTAACCAGGACACAACACAGGCGACCAGGATGCCGGTGACACCTCTGGGGCCAGTTGTGCCAGTCTCTAGAGCCACACAGTTGCAGCAGCCACTGGCATCGCAAGCGTAATAGTAAACATTCAGAAATACCCAGCTGGGGGTGGAGCTGGGCAGATGTGCTCAGCAGGGCCGATGGACCACAAGCTGGGAGAGTCTTGGACTGCACTAATGAAAACCCTTTTTAGCATTTGTCAACTGAAGCACAGAGATATTAAAGGATGCACCTGCATGAAGGTTGTTAGATCTGTATTATTAGACCCAAGATAACGTTTGATTTCAGACCTCCCTCCCTCCCAGCTCCTTGCAATGCCTCACATCTCCTCAGTTTCCAGGCGAAAGGCTTCCTCAGGGAACAACAAGGCACCTGCAAGCTTTGGATGGTTCCCAGGCCCTAAACCCAAAGCATGCAAGCCAGTGTAGGTACAATCGCTGTGTGCCAGTGGTGGGAAACCAGACGTCCAGGCTCGTGGGCCCTGGCTCTAACAACCACCACCACAACCTCCTGAAATCAAGCTTCCATTCCTGCCCTACTCCTGGACTGACACTACCTGGCAATAGATGAAGTGAGTAGTTCATCTGTACTCCAGGAACAGTGCGGCTGTGATGCCACGTCCACCTTCAGAAGTGTGAGCTTACAAACTTCCACATCAGAAACTTCAGGGTGGATTACACAGCAGTGTTTGACATGAGTAGCAACGTTACTGGTAACAGCCAATACTGCTGTTGCTCATCTCTTTGTACAGTACATGCACTACAAAAGGGACCTGTGCGCTCAGATCTGTCCAAACAACCAGTATGGCATGTTGCCCAACAAAAACGATCCAGCTTACCTGTAGTCTTTACCTCTCTAGAAGGCCCCCAAGAGGACTTTCTTCTTCTGTGGTGAGAGATCCCATCCACATACAGGTGGCTCTGGTGAGCGCTATCATCTCTGTTATACCATTTGAAATGCAACAGTGGCAGAAATGCAGAGAGTTGAGAGAGTTCAGCAGGCCGGACGACAGGCACAAAGGCAATTTCTGTGCCCCAAACAGGGGAGCCAGCTCAGTCTCTGTTTCTGACAGCAGTCTCAATGACAAAGGGGCAGGTGTTCAGAATTGACACTTATTTTTGTTCTTAATAATTAAGATACTGTGCACGTAACTTGATTTCTGAGCTGTGCCAGGATATCAGTGCATATTGCAACAACGAAATCTGAAAAAAATCCCCCACAAAACATCAGTTGGGCAGAGATATGTTTCATACTACCAGCACAGATAGTAAAGGAGTTCTAAATTTATCTTTTTTATGTAATTATTCTTACTGAAAAGTATTTACCTTGCTTATTTACCAAGTTTGTTCCCTGGGATTTTAATGGCAATGCCTTACACTGTCTTGATGAAGGCCTCCTTTGCATGAAGGCTTCTTCCTTTAATTGCAAGATGTGATTCAGTTCCTTGTGCAGTATTGACCTCTCTACTACAAGCTTCTGCAATGAGGCTTCAGTAAGTTGAGGAGTCTGCATGGATGGGAAGACATGAGCTAAAGGAAGACAAGTAAAAGCACAACAGCTACGAACCTCTGGCTTTGAGAAGATGAAAGCATGGGGCACTGCCCGCTGTTCTTTGGAAATCCTGCTTAGGGATAGGGCCCTATAGCTCTGATAGGGAAGGCTTGGGAGTTAGTATGTGTTCAGTGCCTCGCGGGAGATGCTCTTCAGTGGGTTACCTGAAGTCTGTGATGGTCTTAGGCTTATAAACCAGTTTATAAGGGACATGAAGTCCCTGCTTGAACCAAGTGGCAAGCACATCTAGTTTTGCTCCGAAGAAAAAAATGGATAAATTTACATGGTGCAGGTCTGGGAGTAACTGCAGGAGAAAGAAAACACACAGTATTTTCTGCTGACAGCTGCTGTCTGTAAGAGACAAACTTTAGTTTTCTACTTTGCAGATAAAACGTGTAAAATTTTGAAAAGCACCCAAGTGAGTTAGAAACTTTGACGTCTCCCTTCAAAAGCGTTCAAGCCCATTTGGAATATACCATACCAGGACTTTTGGAAATACTTCTGCAAATACTTGTCCAGTGTAATTCATAAGTGACCACTAATCATATACATAAGTAAGACTGAACTTTATTTCAACTGCAGTTAGTCTAGCAAAGTTAAATAAAAATTAACCAGGTCTTTTCACTAATGAGCAAAACATACCAGTATGCTGGTCCCAGAAACTTGCTACACATTGGCACAGACGTATTTTGGCAGCTTACAATGGTATAAGAGTGTGTGACACATCAGTCAGTGAAAACTGATACAAAACCCCATGGGGATTATTTACAGCCATTACAGCAGTAAAGTTCAGCAGCACAAGCATGATATAAAAATTGTTCTTCCCATCTACTACAATTGGGAGACAACTCGCGTCACTGAAGACACCAGCTACTATCGAAATGGAGGCATCTTACAATTCACGTTTCTCTTCACCTGAACAGGGTCAAAATCTGGGTGGCCAACAGGGTAATACTGGGAGGAAGAGGAGGCACAACAGGAGCAAACCACAGAAAACAGTTTTAGAAGCAGCACAGGATGGTGTCATTCTTTTGGGAAGAATACCATGCCCTAAAACACCAGCTGCCTAATTTCTCTTGGAAATTTCTTGCAGAAATAATTGACATCCAAGGGAGAAGGAAGTGAGCTATCTGGTGAGGA
>NW_010972864.1:5442924-5444368 GCF_000737465.1 Haliaeetus leucocephalus | reverse complement strand
GCTCCTCCCCTGGAGAGCAGCCCGGTTTGCACCGAGGAGGGAGGAGAAAGGGGTGGTGTGAGTGTGTAGGGGGGGGCGGGAAGAGGAAGGGGGGAGGCCAAAAAAATACATCTCCTCCAGCCTTCCCAAGTTGCGGCCCCTCCGAGCGAGCCCGTCCGTGGCCGGGGCGGGGGGGCGGCTCGTCGGGCAGAGGGGAGCCCGTCCCCCGGCTGCTGCCCCCCCGTGCGCACACGGCCGGGATGCGCCCTCCGGGCCTCTAAAGCTCTGTGTTTATTGTTGTGTCGTCCCGTGTGTCCCCCCACCCCGCTCTCCTCCCCACCCCTCTGCCCAGGTTGGAGGAGGGTTTAAAAGGCAGGTGTGTCGGAGGCCGCTCGCCATGTCCAGATCCGGGGACAGGACCTCCACCTTCGACCCCAGCCACAGCGACAACCTGCTGCACGGCCTCAACCTGCTGTGGAGGAAGCAGCTCTTCTGCGACGTGACCCTGACGGCCCAGGGCCAGCAGTTCCACTGCCACAAGGCCGTGCTGGCCTCCTGCTCCCAGTACTTCCGATCCCTCTTCTCCAGCGGCGGCGGGAGCGGCGGGCACCCGCACGCCCTGGGGCTGGGGCCCGGCGCCCAGGACGGGCTCGGGGGGCCGCCCAAGGAGCCGCCGCCGCCGCAGCCGCAGGAGGAGCCCGGCACCCCGTCCTCCTCCCCGGAGGACAAGCTGCTGGCCAGCCCGCGGGCCATCAACAACCTGGTGCTGCAGGGCTGCTCGTCCATCGGGCTGCGGCTGGTGCTGGAGTACCTGTACACGGCCAACGTGACCCTCTCGCTGGACACGGTGGAGGAGGTGCTCTCGGTCAGCAAGATCCTGCACATCCCGCAGGTCACCAAGCTCTGCGTGCAGTTCCTCAACGACCAGATCTCGGTGCAGAACTACAAGCAGGTGTGCAAGATCGCCGCCCTGCACGGCCTGGAGGAGACCAAGAAGCTGGCCAACAAGTACCTGGTGGAGGACGTGCTGCTGCTCAACTTCGAGGAGATGCGCGCCCTGCTCGACTCGCTGCCCCCCCCCGTCGAGTCGGAGCTGGCGCTCTTCCAGATGTCCGTGCTCTGGCTGGAGCACGACCGGGAGACCCGCATGCAGTACGCCCCGGACCTGATGAAGCGCCTCCGCTTCGCCCTCATCCCGGCGCCGGAGCTGGTGGAGCGGGTCCAGTCGGTGGATTTCATGCGCACCGACCCCGTCTGCCAGAAGCTGCTGCTGGACGCCATGAACTACCACCTGATGCCCTTCAGGCAGCACTGCCGGCAGAGCCTGGCTAGCAGGTGAGGGGGGCGGCGGGGACGGGGACGGGGGGCTTTCCTCACAGGCGCCCCCTCGGCGGCTTCTGGCCGCGGGAGGTCGGGGGAGCGCGGAGTCCCCGCAGGGCACGGGGCCGAGGCCGAGCCTGCGGCG
>NW_010972864.1:5349625-5442812 GCF_000737465.1 Haliaeetus leucocephalus | reverse complement strand
GCAGCTCCCTCCGCCGTCGCCGTGGCTGGCCCGTGGGGCTAACGCGTGAACGTGAGGCTTCGCCGTGCGTGCGGGAGCCCGCGCCTTGGGAACCTGTTGTGATTATTTGTGGCAGGCCCACGTTTACTTATTTTTTTCCCACGGTGTTACTCCCTAACGAGGAGTTGCACCTCCAGGGCGCTTAGAGCTGTAATATCCAGGTCCTAAATCTAATTAATTATTTTCGTAAATAAGCGCAATATCCGCGCACACCCCGGTATGGCTGGTGTCTGTATTGTGCGTGGAAACTTGTGACTTCAGAGCCCTTACATCTATGACATGTCAGTTATTTTCATTTAATAAGGTAATGAATCATGATGTCAAAGATTCACTATATGAGGTTGGTGTTAGGAACTGAAAGCACGGCATGTAGTTTAATGAGCAGTAAATATACCCGAAATGAAGGGGATATTTATTTTTCTCCTTTTAAAATATGTTTAGACTTCATTTCATTCAAAAATGGAAAGATAATACCATTTTCCAAGTGCAGTGGCACGGTAGCGCAGAAATCAAAGCACACGTCGTATTATTCAGCTTTTTAACTAAGAGGGGGGTATTATTAATGACTTAACAGCAACAAGAAAAACTAGTACATTATTAAATATTTTAGATAATACGCTCTGTTAGCGTTAATGCAGAGGATTCTTTATATCTTCTTGTAATAGGTACCCCGATGATTTAACTTTGGAAATGCTGTGCCTTCTTTTATTATCTCTGGCTAGCTTGCTCTGTTAGTGTTCTGTTGTGCTTGTCACTTTGCTGTCCAACCGATTCTCACTCTGAAATCCTACAGTAAAAAATGAATACCAGCATTTTGCAGTGTAAAGTATTTTTGAGACGCCGCCGCTGTAGCTGGTGTGTACCTTTTGCATTTCTGTATTCAAAACTGTTGACTTTCAAAAATGCAAAACCCACCACCTCCTTCTCAGTCGAAATTGTGCACGCCGCCTGGGGCATGCCAGGGCTCGTGTCCTGGTGGATTGCTGAGATACCAGACGGCTTGGTTCAGTGAAGATACCTTCCAGCTTCACTGGTCCATGTCATTTGAAGGATATGTAGTGGTGTTCTGACCACTGAATGCTTACAAGTGTCATGGATGCTGCAAGAATCTGATACTCCTGGTGCTGGGAGCTGGCTTTCCCTGTAAGCAGGAGCGTACACAAAAGGATTGCACTTTAAGCAGACCTAGATTAGATTCTAAGTTGCGCTTGCTTAATGACTTATGGGGGATTGCAAATACCACAAATACCACGTTTTTTATTTGTAATAGGTCTGCACGCCTGTGCAGACAGTGGTATTTCAGAGACCCTTAACTGTAGTGGGTGAAAATGTACCATCACCTTCCCAACTTTAACGTGTGTTTAATGACAGAGTCGTAACTAGCTTCTCTTGGTTGGGTTCTTTGGTGATGGTGAAATCGGAGCAAAACCATTTCGATTTCTCTTATTTATAAGCAGGCATTAGAACTTACTCAAAATGTTAAAATGTTGGAGATGTTGAAACGTTCTGTGATATAGCATACAATAGGTATGTTTTCATTTTGGGTCTTGGTTGATATTCCTGGGAATTCATAAAGGTCACAAAGGCCCATCTTTGAATCTTAATCATTTTAAGATTTCATCAGGCTGCCTAAGTGTACAAATGCCTTCTTAAACATGAACAAAGAAACAAAAGAAGCAGACCCAAAACTATACAGATTTCCAGACTTGCCCTTCTTGTTACTTGTAGTTTCTCTAAAGCTGCAATTTTGACAGGTTGACATTCATTCAGTAAAATTTTATTTTAAGGAAGAAAATCTGCAAAGAGTTTCTTAAGTTACTAATTTGCAGAAGGAAATCTTTAAAGTAACTAACAGTACGGTATGTGTGCAAATAGATAAAAATTGCTACACAGAAAAGGACTTCAAAACTTTGACTACCTTTTCTGTGAGCAATGGTGACCTTCGTAATTTGGAATTTAAAGTTTAATGAAAGGTCATTCACAAAAGGTTCACATGTCTTTAGAAAGAGATTAACTGTTTCTGTTGTACAGTATAATATATACTGCACAGTACAGTATGGGTTGGTGAGAAATACAAGCAGCACAGTGCCATAGCCACCTGCTTACTGCATGTTGAAGAAATTAGGAGAATTGCGCTCAGGGTTAGAACTTGCCAGTAACTTCTCTACATTTTTAAAAAGAACGTATTTTTTTTGTAACAGGCTACTTAAAAAAAAAGCGTACATACGTACATATCCATACACGCACTACCACTTTGGAGAACTTTGGAATTGGGGCTATTTAATTTCTTAAACAAAATTAGTATAATGGGAAGCTCGAAATACGGTGATTCTCCTCTGAAATGTAACTGGAAAGACAGCGCTGGTTGTTTAAGCTTGTCCTTTATGTGGTAAATCACACATGCTCGCTTTTCTGCAAACACAAGTTTTTGCTGTTATCAGGGCTGGAGGAAAGTGATTTTGGATCATAAGAGCCAGTCTGTGCACTATGAGCAGAGTTACTTATAAAGTTTGTGCTACAAATACAGATCCTGCAGCGCAAGTGGTGCTGGGGCTAGTAGGTACCCGGGTTGTCTTTTGTGCTGCAGTGAAAAATGCTGTTTACCTGCAGGGAGAGCAATTTTTTTTTTTTTTTTTCACGAAATTTCCTGAGAGAAGGTAACACTTCAACGCCCTCATGCATTTTTGTAAAATTATTTTTCAAAGTACAGCAACTAAATGATCATCATTTAAAAAGTTGAGGAATGACGTTCCTGACTTGTGAACCTTGCTGTGCACTCTGAGGTTTAGGACTTTACCGCAGAGAGTGGGTGTTTTGACTCTGATCTGGCATTTGATAAGGTGCTCAACTCTAAGCAAAAAGTTAGTAATTCTGTTGACTTTGATCTCCCTTTTCCAGGTTAATGCTGGAGCTTTCTGGCCTCTGTGATCCTCACCTACAGTAGGGCCTCAGCACACAAGCCGCTATTAAAGCCTCTTGAGGCACAGTCCGTTTTGACATCAGGAGGAAAAATCCCAGTTGATTTCAGCACGGAGCGGGTTGGGCCCGTTATGGTGACCCTGAACGTTAGGCTTAAGTGATGTTTGTCTGTCCCTGAGGGACACAGGTAACTCTGTGCTGTGTCATGTTTTCTGTAGTTCTGGGAAGAAAATGCATTTAGATAGAGGAATGCTCGTCTTCCCATTATTTATTTGACTCTCGGGACTTCACTAGAGTATTGAGTTGATTAAAATGTCTCTGTGCTTTATTGTGTAATATAATATATTTTATATAATGCACAGTATGTGTTTTCAATTTTTAAAAAGTTCTGGGTTAGAGCATTACTGTGTTGCTGGAGAGAATTTCACTTTAAAAGATGAGTGAGCTAGTGAGAATTATTATTGCTTTCATGTTTACTTGCAACAATGAAAATGGTTAAAAACACATCACTGCTATGAAATGCCTAGCTTTTAACTTTAATTTTGCTTGTGCTAAAGCACAATGTAGCTGTAGACAGAGAATGGAGCATTATAGAAAAAAAAATTAAATTATGGAGCTTATTATTAAATGTTTTACCTAAATATTGTTGCCTTTTTATAGAACATTTCTATGATTTTATGGTTTTGCTCTCCTGTAACTATTTACAAAGACTTCTGTTCCAGGCAGACATGAGACAGTAGGCTGGGTGGGAAGAGGCAGCCCCTTATGGCCTGGGAATTGTAGTTGGCTGCAGGACACATGCAGCTCCTCTCGACATCAATGGGCGTTTGGGCTGGTCAGCTCCTTCCAGGATTTGCAGGCAGAGCAGCAGTTAGGTGTCTGTACAGTTGCATCAGGTACCTGGAGGTAGAGGGGAGTGAGGAAAGTAAAGCTGGGAGAGAGGGGGAAATGCAGAAAAAGAAAGGATTTGAGATACCCCAGGACGTAAGTAGCAGAAGCAAGGACATACAAATGAGTGAAAAGGGGAGAGGAGAACAGTCTTGAAAGAAGAAAAGTGAAAGAATAGGATACCAGACAGGAAAAGACACACGCAAAACGAAAAAGACCCTGGCAGATAAAAAGAAGAGAGGAAATGAAACAAAAGGGGGGAAAAAACCCTAATTCTTGGCAGAAACAGCATCTGTTGTCAATAACAGCTGAGTATTTCGGTTTCTGGAAAAGCTATTTCAGATGTGGGAGAGGAAAAGTGGATGGGGATCAATCAGCTGACCTGAGATGGGAAAAGTCATAGGCAGGAAATACAGAACTGAAGAGTAAAAGAAAGGACGAAAATAAAAAGACAAAGAGATAAGAAGGCTAAGCCTGACTGTGCAATTTTCTGGGTTCAGTGAAGTCCCAGCATGTAGAGACCCAGCTGTTCTTCTGTACTTTTGTCCCCTGGACTACTGGACCTTGGGGAGGTTAGAAGTGCAAATTCTGGTCCTGCTGAAGCTAATTGTAGAGGTTTTTGTTTTTCTTTAATTTCAGCAGTGAGAGGGTGTCATCAAGACTGTTTGGTGTTAGGCAATATTAGTGAAAGTGACAGCAAATTAAACAGTGACAGGTGATGAAGAAGATATGACCAGTTTTCACTCAGTAGGGAGGTGGTAACTGTTGATGAAGAAGGAAAATGTAAAGTGCTAAACAGCATGAGATGCTAGCATTTATGTGGAAGACATATACCCAGTCTGTTTTACTTTCTACAGAGGAGATTAAAAATTTGAAGAAACTGGCTACATCCCTTGGCAATTAAATAATTTCCTTCTTGAATACACTATTTTTTCTACAAATCTCACAGACTGTCATTCAATTTGAGTTCTTTTTCTGCTGACATTTTTGTAGGATCTCAATATGCCATGTTTGGTGGTTGTAAAAAAAATTGCTTGTTTTTTCACTGAAATACATTGTTGTGTGTTCTAGTAACAGCCACCTGCCTGTCCCTTTGTGGTCCTGACACCAATATTTGGATTTTTAAACTAATATTCCTACTCATGTTTGATTGCAAGTGAGAAATATTTCAGGCCCCAAATTAACATCCAGATCAAAAAAACATGCCTTAAAATGTATGTGAATTATTAACATTTGCATTACGGTGTGGATGAAGTGAATGTGAGGCTCTGGTTTATTTTAGTGGCTTTTGATCAGGTCTTACGTGCTTGAATTAATATCAGGAAAATTGTACCTGTGCCAGGACTCTCTCAGCTGAGCTGCAGAAGGGAGACTGACACATTAGAGGCTGCGGGGAAGTGAACCACAGACCGGTAGTCAGTTTAATCCTAGTTAGTCTCACCTACTTGCCTTACTTGCCTTATGTGCGTTCATTTGCCTTTGGAGACAGGCTAGTGCTGAAGCGTAAGTGGAGAGATGTTGAGTGTTGAAGAAAGAGGGAGGCCTGGAGCTCAGGTTATGGTCGGAGGCAGCACCTGTGTCCTAAAAGGACTGCTGTGGGTCAGGACAGTCATTGGGAGCCTTCTTAAAGACATGTATGTCCTGGCTGGTAAAATCCTTGAGAGCTGTGGTGGCATAGGTGATAGCCACTTTCTTGGCCCAGTTACAGCACTTGTTAGGAGAAACGTAATTTATGAAGAGCATTTAATGGCCTTTCTTCTGGACAGCTGTCTTTCCAGCTAACAGCTGTAGATGAGGAAGGGGTGCCAAGTACCATGTGCAGATACTCCCTTCCCCTGCCAGCCAGTGTCCTGGTCAGAGGTACTAGTTGGGATAGTCTCCTTTGTGAACCGCTGATTTATGTCCTTAGGCGACACATGGTCGTGATACCTCCAGCTCTTTCCCCACCTCCTGCCCTCCCTTGCTCCAGAATTTCAAATCCCCTACTTCAAAGCCTTTTTGAACGACCAAACTGCTCATTTTCCCTTACCAGTCTGCCTCACAGGCTCATCCTTGCTCCCAGGCCACTCTGCCAGATAGGGCTTTTCCCCAGATCCAACGTACCTGAGCTTCACCTCCGCCTGTCCCTTCTCTTGAGTCCCCTGCTACCGTGGCCCCCGGCCCATCAGTGCCCCTTCCACCAGGCTCCCTACCTCGCACACACCAATGCCGAAGGCTCCAGACCTCTCACCTTGGATCTCCAGAGGCTGCTGCAGCTGGTTGGGCTGTGCTGCTCCTTGGCTTTCTGTCACCCTGCCCCTTTTAGCACTTGAAGCAGCTTCAAGTATCTGCATCTCCAAACTCTTTTTCCAAGAGGGAAATCTTTCATTGGATTTCAGGCCGCCTTGTTCTAGAGGGAAAACTAAGTTTAAAAAAATAATCTTACTAAGCTACTCAAACTGAGAGCAAAGTGCCTGGCAGAATGGGAATTTCTTCCTCAAATGCTGTACTCAGCAAAAATGCCCCTTTCCACCACCTGCAACAATCTGTGCAGCTCATTTACAAATGCTGCAGGTCCCTAAAGGAGTGGAGCTGTCTCCCATGAGGTCCTGTGCTGTTCTTGCCCATGCCTTGGCAACACAATCCAAGACTGTCATGTTAGGGAGAACATAGATCACAGGTGGTGCGGAGCCTCCTAGTTAAGGAAGTTCCCTCTCAAACAAAGTCCTCCTGCTATGGTTTTTACTTAGGGTGTACCTTTTACAAATGGAGTGCTGTAGGATCACGGTGAGCATCACACACACCTGTCTTGGCTGCCTGTGTGCCCTGTCTGAGGCTTTTCTGTTCACTCTCTGCCTGATGTGCATCCCTGTCACGTGGAGAGAAGTGATAGAAAGGAGAAGGTCTTTGAAGGCAGGTTGTGGCCTGGGGTCGCTATAGTTTTTTCCTTATAGCAGAAGAATATGGGGGTTCTGAGTCTGTAACTGCTGAGCAATAAATGGAACAGAGCTGCAACAGTGTAATTGTTTGGATTTGTTCTTGAAGAGAAAGTACAGTGAGCCTTGGGGGCAAGGGGATTGAGGACAGCAAACGTAGAACACAAAATCAACAGAAAATAGTTTGCCAGGAAAAAAGCTTTGGTTCTGTTAAACTCACGTTACAGAAGAAAAATCCTTATGATCTGTAAAAACACTGTTTAATCTTTTCAAACAACTCCTGTGTTTTAAAAATCAGCAGTTTTCTAAATCAGAGCAAAGTTTGTTATTATCCTTTGCATAGTATGGCCTGGAAAGATTGAGGAGGGAAGTTAATAGGAATCCTGAACAAAAATTTTGAGCTGGACTCCACTCTCTGTAAACATCTCTGTCACTGATTTTGTTGAAACAGATCCTGTCTGGTATTACAGGACCACCTAAAGAAATCAAAGAAGATCGGAAGTTGAAATCCATTAGTAGATACTTCCTGGCATCATTTTTCATATTTGCTGCCTCCCTGAAATTTTCTTTAAAGACTGTCATGCCTAGTACTTAGTAGTCAACACTTCTTGCTGTATTCTTGGAAAGCAGACAATAAACTTTGAGCAAATATTATCAGCTGCCAAGTTCAATGGAAGCAGACGGTTTGCAGTGAAGCTGGAAGTAAATAGAAGTTGGTGCCACAGTTGGTTCTTCCTGCCTTCCCTGACTGCCGCCTCCTTTCAGAAAAAAAAAAGGCAGTGGAAAAGGTAACCAGTCATAGCTTGGGTGATGCAGCAGCAGGTTGTGTTTCTTCTCCTCAGCTTCCTAAGGAAAAGGAGCCTCAGCTGGGGAGAACACAGCCTCTGATGCAGAGACCTCCTGTTGTCATGGACTTCTGATAGAGAATCAAACAAAAAAAGGACCTTCTTGACTTTTCACAGTCTGAAAATCAGAAAGAAGAGTTGATTGAAATTTCCTAGGGGGAAAAGGAGGATTTGACCACCCTGAAGCATTCTATGAACATTTCCATTTTACCACCTCTGTCTAAAACAACAAAAAAAAAAAGGAGGTGGGGAAGGGAAGGCAAATTGCAAAAGCATCTAGCTTTGACATTTTCTTTAGTTTAACTTTTAAAAGTATTCAGGATAAAGGGAATTTCTTCAAGGTTTTTCAGAACTTCCAACAGTATGGAAAATCAGTTGTTTACATAGTTTTGCCAATAAGATTCATGACACGGGAGGTTTTGTGACTCATTTACCAAAGTAAGCTTTGCTAGTAAAATTCCTTTGATTCAAATCCCTTATAATGCTTCAGATACTCACTGTGTGGCTAGTAAGGATATCTTTATCATTCAGATATCAGAGAATTTGAAGACTTGTGTTCAAATGATCTATTTGTGTAGATATTGTCACTATAGAAGTACTATTCATGATCTCATATAGGCAACGCATCTATTTAAGCCTGTCTTAAGCTGTAAGGAACAACAGTGTTGTGTGTGAATACAGCAACCTTGGCAGGACTCCATATGGGAAAGGTACTGCCCATCTTTCTGGGGAATTGTACCAGTCTCCTGTCAACATGAAGAATATGCTGGTAATACCAGGAGACAAAGATGAGAAGGACATTCCTTTGTGTTCCTCCCAAAGGAACGCTGATGGTAGATGCCAGTCTTTCAGGGTAGTTGTCCACCCCTAAGCTACCTGTTAGCTCAGAGGCTCTTTTCCCAAAAGGAAGGGATGTTGTCTTTAAAAATCTTCCAGCTAAAAAAATACCCTAACTCTTCATGATTTACTTAGAGACCATTCTAAACTAGTAACAGCAGTGGGATTAGATTCATAAAGAAAAATTGGGTATTTATAGCTCAAAACAGATTCTAAGTTATTTTAATAAAGGGGATGGAAAATTGTTTGGCTACTGTAGAAATAAAGGAAACTTTAACATATCAGGTAACTGCAACAGTTAAGTATGGCTTGTCAGACAAATTATTCACTTAACCTTAGACCTCTGCTTTTTAGATAGAAAAAGGAAAGATTGTTGTTGGAGCAAACAGTAACTCTCCTTTTTTCTATGCATTTATTTAAAAAAATGCATTGGACGAAAATAAAAAAAAATTCTAGTACATTCAGAGGACAAAACCAACAATCAATGTCTGCAGCAAATCATTCCCAACTTAGTATTTATGTTCCTAAACTTCAGTCTGTCAGTGGTCAGCATCATGTATTAAATGAGCAGGAGAGCAGGTTTCTCTTGGGCATCACTGAACCTATTCAGTGAACATTGTGGTGAGCTCTGCTGCAATGAAGACTTCTACTCAGGGCCTTCTGCTAAGCATGCCCACATTGAGGATGAAAAGATGAAACCCAAAATCTTCATGGCACTAAAGTGAATGATAAGACTGGTTTTCAGGTACAGTATTAATAGAAAGTTTTTTCACATTCTTTCAAGTGTGCCTTGGACATTAGGTGTGCCTTAGAAGAGTCACAAAAATCCATTCATAAAGCAACATTCATACATTCAGCATATTTTTTAACATATTTTGACCCTAAGAACTAAATCATTTCTTGGTCATAATTTGCAAGAGACCTCAGCATGCTTTAGGTTTTGACAAAATCGAGATACTCTTTTAGGTCTGTACTTTGCCCATAAGGAGAAAGCTATCCTGGTGGGTCAGAGGTCCAGCAGAAGTCTGATCTGGAGGACTTGGTCTGGCGGCTGTGAGAGCTCAGGTCCTTTCCCTGGCAGTGTTGTAGGATTAGGAAGAGATTCTGGATGTCTATTTACCTACAGGTTGTGAAGTTCATCAATTCTTTTTATGTGATAACAAAACCTTACAAAATTTCTCCATCCAAAATAAATTTTACATTGTATCTTAAGGCTTTCATTGAGTTCACAGTTAAACTCCTGGATGATATTTTCTATTAAACATGCTAATCATGGCTATCTTTGCAGTCAACTGTGGAAACCAAAATCCATGGAAATCAGAAGTTTTCATATGACACTTTTGTTGCACTGAAATGCCTACTGTCCTGCTTTCAGCTGGGATAGAGTTAATTGTCTTCTTAGTAGCTGGTACAGTGCTATGTTTTTGAGTTCAGTAGGAGAAGAATGTTGATAACACTGATGTTTTCAGTTGTGGCTAAGTAATGTTTAGTCTAAAGTCAAGGATTTTTCAGCTTCTGATGCCCAGCCAGCAAGAAGGCTGGAGGGACACAAGAAGTTGGGAGGGGACACAGCCAGGGCAGCTGACCCAAACCGGACTTATCTCAACCCACAAGTTTTACTTTTTTTTCCCGCTTCTCTCCCCCATCCCACTGGGTGGGGGGGAAGTGAGTGAGCAGCTGCGTGGAGCTTCATTGCTGGCTGGGGTTAAACCACGACACCTACCCAGGAGCAGGGAAGGTAATTGTCGAAGATCTCATCACATGTTCTGTGATGGCAAAACAGTTTCTTCAGTCAGGCACCAATGGATGCCTGCAGCATCAGTTCAGATTTGCAGAGTGCAACTAGATTCTCCCTTACATTTTTTGTTGGACACAACACTCCTTCACATGCCTTTTTAGAAGAAAAAGGTTGCTAAGGACTGTCCTGGTGTCTGAAGATTAAATTAAGTGTTAACAAACAAAAGGTCTACAACTGAAATGCTGATTGGGACAGTGTATGTTATCTCTCTATTACCTTGAGATTGGTATCTAAACCTCACTGCAATATTTTGTTTCTGCTGCAGGTTAATATAGCCACTTTTTCTGAGATTCTTGCTACATTTTGTTTTGACAGTATCACTATGTGTCGGCCTCCCATTTCTGAAATGCTTTGATGTAATGAGGTTTGTGGATTTAAGTAAAATTCATCACCCATTCACCTGCTCTTGCTGGACCTGGGCTGGTCTTCTGGCTGGTTTTGTTTGCACCTGAGTTCAGTGAGCAAATACCTGAAGTTCGATTTGGCTCTGCTGTGTTTAAGGTCAGCACTCAAGCAGGAGTGAGGCATCCCATGTCTATGAGGTCCCTGGTCTGAAGAGCCACCTGGCTCCCTGTATACTCAAAGCCATGGTGATAGCCTATATTAAAAGAGAATTAATGATCCAGGTTTTTGGTTTTATTATAGTCCTGGGTTATGAGGAAAGTATAGTTGGATAGTCTTTTTTTTCTTTTTTTCCATTGATTACCATGATCACCTCTATGTCTAAGATGCAGTTTTCTTTCTGATGTGTAACACTACACCGAATGCATTAAGAACCACAGGATTGCCACTTCATTGTTTTATTCTTTCCATTTCTTTGCATTTGCTAATGCAGGGAGGGGAGCCTTATTGCGTTGCTTAAAAACTGGAAGAGTCTGGAGCAAACCTGTTGTTGGTGGGACTTGTATTCTTGCCAGCCTTGGTAGAATGAACTTCTACTGACTGCCCAGATAAGGAAGACCCATCAGTGCAAGATTTATAGATATGCTAATAAAGAAAAACAACGTACAAGAAGACAAGAAGAATTCATGCATTTTCCATTAACATGAGGCTATCAAGGTTGCAAAAGACCTTTGGGTGGCAGTGGTTGTCAGGAGTATTGAGGTCTGTTACTGTCTTTTCTATTGGTTCCTTGTGAGTTGATAAACTCCCTTGGGCTCAGTGTTTTGTCTTGTGTATTCACGGTTAGTTTCGCCTATGGACTAGTGACCTGAGTTTCACAGCTGATGCACATCTGCTGCTACCTTTGAAGTGACTAGGATTTAGGTATGTTGGTGGATATTCAGCATCTCTGAAAATGAAGGCACATAGTTCTCAAATTCCTAGGTTTGTGTGCCCGAAGGAAATGATACAAGTTTGAAAATGTTGACTTTAAAATATACTTTGGTTTCCAGTCTTGTAAGTAGACAAGATAAATTTCACACCACATGGGATACCCTGGAACTTAATTAAGGTGAATTAAATGTTTTAAAATCTTTGCAGAACAGAAACTGCAAAGTGTGTGCAGAATAATAACAGGTGTATGTTCATCAATGAGAACTAGAGTTTTGGATTCTAGGTACAAGAAATACTTTTGCGATAAGATATGGCTAAGTTTATCTCAGCTTTTTGCCATGACATCAGCCTGCCTGGTCACAGTTAACATTATTTTAGCCTTCCCTGACCAGGACCCACTGCTGTTAATTGAACACAAGATGATCACAATAGCCGTGCTAGGGACACTGTGAACCACAGTATTTAAATGAATATTATATTACACTGTGAAATAAGGACTATGAAAAGAGAGTGCTTCAGATGTAATGCAGTGTGTTTCACATGGTAATCCTGAGTTATCCAAATAGCAAACATGTAATAATGCAAGAAAGGGAGAAACTTTATCTTGCTAAGGTATTACACATGTTTTTAAATCCTGCCTTCATCATAGTGTTTTACTGACTTACATTTTTATTAATATTTGGAAAAGTCTTCTGCATATAAGCAGTAATCATTTCCATGTCTTTCATATTTTAAGATGTGTTGTAAGATTTTAACAGTACTGCTCAGTGCAATATGAGACACAAATATAATGTAATAAAGAAAATGTTTTTTTCAAAACCTAAAATGTAGCAATTCACACCAAAACTTAAAAAGCAGAATTGGCTCCAAGAAAACACATCAGTTTAAAATATGCATATCTTTAGTCACTGTATTATCTTTACTTGGTTCACTGGAATTGCTCTCAGTATAGATGTATTGGATGCTTTGAGTAAAAAAACCCATCTCTGCTTTGCCATGTAAGAGTTCCCTGTGCTCTTGGTAGCTACTGTGCTGGTTAAGAAGTTCTTACTAAACTTTTATTAAGGGCTTCTGTTCATGCTACTTCCCATTTTAAACATGTAAAAATACGAAATATTTTTAAAACTTTCCCATATAGCAGTGCTGCTCCTTCTCAAGAAACAGTAGCTTCTCAGATTGTTTAGCTGAAAAAGTAATGTTAAGGATAGTTGCAGCTGCCAAAGTCTGGAAACTCAAGAGTTATATCTGACATTTCATTCTTCACCTTAACTATTGAGCCTTGGCCATTCATTGGTTTTTCACAGTGCTTTGGAGTTAGAAGGGAGTTTTACAGATGAAAGATGAAAATCAAAATAAACTCCTTTATCAAGTAAACCTTGCAAGGGCATTCTGAATTTTACAATACACAGGGAGTTGATTGTGATATAACATACAACACAAGAGGGTTGGAATAAACAATTTATTCTCTATTGTTAGGGATGGCCATGCATAACTGACTTATGGCTCTGGTTTGCTCTGCCACTTGTTACATGTGCAGTCATCCCTAACTCATACCAAAAGTAGTTTATCATACTCTGTGTTGCATAGTTTTTATCAAATGTTCTCTCATTAAAAACTTTGCTGGGGAGATTGAACGTTTCAAGATGCTGGCAATGCTTATGAAAGCTTTTCCCAGAGCTTGGTCTCACCGAGTGGAGTCTGTGCTGACATTGATCATGAGATGGTTCCTGATATCCTACACAGATACAGTCTGGTAGGCAGGTAACAGTCATCATTTGACAGTACATAGCAGGTTCAGTGCAGAGGTCAAAGGCTGGCTTGTCAGAAAGACTGAAGGACCGCAGGGGCTCCCCCCAAGTCGGGAGTGAAGCAGGGGGGTAGGACAGCATGGGACAGTGTCACTGCCCCCGTGGTGTAGCTCCTGCCCCTGCAGTGATGGTTTTGTTTCCTCCACTGACAATTCAGGGCCTTCCTTGAGCCCTAAGTCCATTTAAAAACAAACAAGGCTATCTGCCAGATAATTCCCTGGCCATCCTTGTGACAGATGTATCTGCAGTCTGTAGTTGTCTTTTGGATAGCCATTTGAAAGGTTTTATTCCTAAGCGTCATGTGGATCAAGCCTTCAGCTGCGTGCTCCCTTCCTGAAGGAGGTTCCTTTTGGGTAGTGCGTGTCTACAGCACCACCTGGTTCATTCTGCCCAATCTTCTCAAGAGAGAATGCAATCCTGACGCAAATGTAAATTGGTGGGTCCCCAAGACTCATTCTAGGTAGTAGTTGGAGCTAAGCCACTGGTGTGCCTCAGCAGTAAAGCACCCGCTGCCAGAGTGCACTGCTGAGGTTGGAGCTCCTGGGTGGCAGCTTGACCCCGCCGCATGCAGTTGTGGTGGTGGGCTTTGGTTCCTGGCATTATGTACCTTTCCTGTCCAGGAGTGTTTGCTGCGGACTGATACACCGATTGCTACAGTGATGTTGCTGTGCTTGGAAAAACGTTGGTGTTTGGCACAGGTGCTTTCCATCAAATGCATGATCCCCCTGCACATTCGTTCATATCGATGCATTTTTTCTAGGCTACGTCACCTTCCTACTTCACGGGAACATTTCGAGCCTTTATCTCCGCATTATCACACCCAAGCTTAGTATAACTGATGAAAGTTCAATTATATGCGAATTGACTATTAAAGCATCAGGGCTCATCTGGGGGTCTGGGTCTCCCCTCCCCTTTTCGCTTACAATTGTGCTAAATCCCTTAATGTTGGAAAGAAATCGTACATTCATCAGGTGGAGCGTTGGAGGCCAGGGTGCAGATAACCGCTTTTACTGCATATGAGACATTGCAGTCCTGTTCTTAAGAACTGCCAGGCAGATTGGGAATCACGGTCACGGTTAATAGCAGCGAATTGCCAGCTCTTGATGGGTGGGTAGTCACTCCTTTCAGTGGTTGCCCCCTGGGGGAGAAGGTAGAAAAACAGAGGGAGGGAATTAGAGTGACTTTGCACAGTTGAGCAGGTTCATGCCGCTGGATCAGTGGCAAGCATTGGCAGGGCTCCACTCTGGGGAGGCTCACAACAACATCACAGTCTCATTTTTACCAATTGGTGTTGCTATAGCCAGTGGTGCACAGGGGGAGAGCAAAGAGAAGGGGGGGAGCCGGGGGGGAGAGTGAAAGCAAGAGTCTGGACTAAATTAAACAAACAAAAGTGCTTGTAAGTACCATTTAACCCATAACCATTAGCCCAGTGCTGCTAATTGTACTAAACTATATATCTGAAGTTCAGTGTGTGATTAAAGAGTTGGCTCACAAACTCTCTGCATAACCTTAATTTTTTCAAGGTTCTTTGAGTGTAGAATGGCTTATAATAATGATTTTGACTAATACGATTTTTGACATGCAACTTTAATGCTTAACCTTAGTACAACTCCAGAGCATTTCATGTGTATTCAGCTGTAAAGAGTGATGATTTAAAGGGATAATATAAGAAAAAGGTCGTTCTAGAATGAACCTCTAACAAATTGCATGAAGGAAGCTTATTATTCCATGAGTAGAGAGATATGCAGCTTTTCTGATCATTTTTCTGCTTGGTTCAAAAAATTGTTGAGACATGATTGGGGAAAGAAACACAAAAAATGAAATAGAAAACTGCAAGCAGTGAACATTCTTTTGATGGTTATGATTTTGTTGCCACTAAAAATACTCCTCAGTAATGTGGTTGTTCATCTTTCCTCTTGTTTTGGGTGAAGAATTCGTTCCAATAAGAAAATGCTGTTATTGGTTGGAGGATTGCCTCCCGGACCTGACCGGCTACCCAGCAATTTGGTTCAGTATTATGATGATGAAAAGAAGACGTGGAAAATACTGACAAGTAAGTGGTTTATTTTTGTACAGTTGTCTTGATGAATTTAAAAACATGGTTAATCAAATTAGACACTTTATTGATTTGTTTCTCTTCAGAGATTTGTTTATGTATCACAAGGGGGCTTCACAATGGAGCAATAAATTGAGATTGCAGAAGATGCTAATTTTATAATAGGATAGGCCTAAATTAACATTGGCTTAAAATCATTCCAGTAAGTTTTTTAAGTAAACTTGTAAGTCTTTCATACTGCGACATGAATACATGCATATTTATGCACATATGAATAAAATCTGGTTAGGAAAAAAAAAAGGCAATGTTCGAGACAGTTTTCTCAGAGTCAGATCCCTGGTAAGCCATAGTACTAGAGCACACCTTTGATTCTCTTTTGCATTTTCATTTCCTTCTTCCAGCTTTATCTGTTGTCCACAATCATTAAAGAAAGGTTTCCTCTGTACTGCTCTGCGTCCATTGCTGACAGAAGCATTGGTGGAATATATCAGCTACAATAAACAGTGCACAGAGGCTCCTATCACAAAAATCTTTCTCACCTTCTTTTAAAGGTTGATTGTATTTTAGAGTAAGTATTTTGCCTCGAGCATCAAGATTTGGAACTTATTGTTATGTTGGTTGCGATTCCCAGTCTGACTTGGTCATGGAATCAAATCATAGCTTCCTGAGTGCAGCAGGCTGTGTGTGCATTAGTCCCCTTGTGGCTAAACTGGCTGCATTGGTCAATAAAACTAAATTTTAACTGTCAAAATTGCCCAAAGCAGTATAGATAAAATAATAAATGAACAATTTCGATCCATAAATCAAAGCCATACTTCTAAAACTGGACAACTGGTAAAACCTGGATTTCCTGATATACCTGCTTTTTTTCCCCAAGTAAAATACATTTTACAGAATTCTGTTCCTCATCCCTTATCCAATGGCCTTTAATGGGATATATCCATATTAATATTACATGCACAGGTTAGGATGAAAAAGAATTAAAAAGACTGCTATGATGCAGGACTTGAAATGATGCCTTTGCAAATTGCTTTCTCCCATGGAAAATTTAGAAGCCTTTCTCAAAGTGCTGCAATATAAAGACTGCTTAGGTATAGATGCCCTGGACTAATAGTTGAGGGTATTGTATAAAAATGGCAATTACAAAAGGTCGTATGAACTGTACATTAGAAAAGACTACAGCATCTGTACTAGGGAACATGCTGTGCTTCACATTTTTTAGAATAATGAAGTGTGATACTCACCTCTGTGTGCTACTGCTAAGAAAATACTGAAGATGGTAAGTCAGTGAAAAATCAATGATATTACGTAAGGCAGAAGTGTTCAGGTTTTTTTAATTTGTTGTGTCTAATCCAGTGGCTCATGAGGAGAGGCAGGAGAAATGGATGTCTTGCTTCAAGATCTGAACTCTCTACTGAATTAAAGTAGAAAACTTTATTCCGAAACTTACCTATCTGTAGATATGTCAGATTTTGCAAGAATGAAATTTACTCAGTTCTTGATTACTTGCATTGTGGTACTAACTCCAAGACTGTGGGATACTGGACCCAGAGGTGTGATATGTAAATGCTCTGGTTAAAAGACCATCTATGATGGTGTTGAGAGATGTTTCTGAATAATTTTATGTAATTTTATCAAAAGAATGTAATCTTTTCTATGTTACCCCTAACAGTAAACAAAAAATCTCTTTCCATTCTGGTTAATGCACGTAACCTTCTGTGCTGTGATTAAAAGATAATGCATCTGTTACAGTCCTAGCTAGCTCATGTTCAAGCACTTGGTGCTCAGCACTGGAAGTCCTGAAGGTCCCAGGATCCATCTCAGTGTCAGCTGAGACAATGGCTGTCAAATACACAGCCCTCTTGTGACATAGAGTAATCCTGTTCTTACAAAACCTGCTAGAAAAGGATGCCCTTTTGGCCTGGACTACTGTTCGAGGAACACAGAGGAGAATGCTTGTCTTTTCACACTGAAAAAGACTAAATGTTAACAAGCATGATTTTTTAGCAAATATTATTACTACTTATCAAATGGTAGCAATAATTATTTTTAAAAAAAGTTGAAATAAGAGTTTGAAGTATCCACTGCTTTATTTTCTAACTTAATATAAGAGAGGATGGGAAGTGGAGACAAGTTGGAGTAGAACTTTTGTCCTGTCCTTTCCATAAAACACTGAAGGACTCTACAGCATAGGAGTGCAGGGACTTGAAGAACTGTGACTGACCAGTTTTAGGGAAGACCACAAACTAATCACCTTATAACATGGTGATAGTTCAGTGCACTCATGGTGTTGTATGACGTTTATGGTGTGGAGGAATTTAAGGACATTGTTCTATATTTATTTTTCATGTACTTTTTGCAATATAGGAGGAAGTACATTTATATCCTTCCTTTACCCTTTTACCTCACTCCCAGTCCACAGTTTTGGAAAATAATTGGTCTGTTTATTCTTATCAGGGATGTACAATCAGCAGTGAAGGAGGAAGATTCTTTTTTCTGTTTCTTTTTCACTTGTTTAGACAGTGCTGTCAGTCCTGAGGTTTGTGGTGGGTTGACCCTGGCTGGACGCCAGGTGCCCACCAAAGCCACTCTCTTTCTTCCTCCCCCCAGCTAGACAGGGGAGAGAAAATATAACAAAGGGCTCATGGGTCAAGATAAGGGCAGGGAGAAATCACTCAACCTATTACCCTCATGGGCAAAACCAGACTCAACTTGGGGAAAATTAACTTAATTTATTGCCAATCCACCAGAGCAGGGTAATGAGAAATAAAACCAAATCTCAAAACACCTTCCCTCCACCCCTCCCTTCTTCCTAGGCACAGCTCCACTCCCAATTTTCTCTACCTACTCCACCCCAGCAGCACAGGGGGACAGGGAATGGGGTTTACAGTCAGTTCATCACATGTTGTCTCTGCCACTCCTTCCTCCTCAGGGGCAGGACTCCTCACACTCTTCCCCTGCTCCAGCGTGGGGTCCCTCCCACAGGAGACAGTCCTCCACAAACTTCTCCAACATGGGTCCTTCCCACGGGCTGCAGTTCTTCACGAACTGCTCCAGTGTGGGTCCCTTCCACAGGCTGCAGTCCTTCAGGCACAGACTGCTCCAGCGTGGGTCCCCCACAGGGTCACAAGTCCTGCCAGAAAACCTGCTCCAGCGTGGGCTCCTCTCTCCACAGGTCTGCAGGTCCTGCCAGGAGCCTGCTCCAGCATGGACTTCTCATGGGGTCACAGCCTCCTTGGGGTATCCACTTGCTCTGGCGTGGGGTCCTCCCCAGGCTGCAGGTGGATATCTGCTCCACCGTGGACCTCCCTGGGCTGCAGGGGGACAGCCTGCCTCACCAGGGTCTTCTCCACAGGCTGCAGGGGAATCTCTGCTCCAGGACCTGGAGCACCTCCTGCCCCTCCTTCTTCACTGACCTTGGTGTCTGCAGGGTCGTTTCTCTCATGTGTTCTCACTCCTCTCTCCTGCTGCCGTTTCTGTGCCTGCTGCAACTTTTTTCCCTTCTTAAATGTTATCCCAGAGGCACCACCACCATCGCTGATGGGCTCAGCCTTGGCCAGCAGCGGGTCCTTCTTGGAGCTGGCTGGCATTGGCTCTATGGGACATGGGGGAAGCTTCTAGCAGCTTCTCACAGAAGCCATGCCTGTAATGCCCCCAGTCGAAAACCTTGCCACACAAACCCAATACAGGTTGCAGTTCATCCCCAGGTCATCAGTGCAAATGAGGAGTTTGCTCCCTAGTGAACAGGGACAGAGCAAAAGCTGTGTCCTGCTCATGAGGTTCTGTGATGGGAAGAATCTCAGTCCTTGCAGTCTGGTATTTTAGGGTGTTCTGTCTTATTATCACCTTAGATGTATTTGGCTTCCTCTTGTACCAGTAAACGTTTACAAAGTCTTTTCTTTAACCTTCTTCCTTCCAGTCGACTCCCCCACGCACCAACAAAAAGCCAGGTTTTGCACTTAGAGACTTACTGATCCAATGTAAATGTGCACAGAAATTCCCCTTTCCCTCCTCCAAACCCACCTGCATTACTCATTTTCTGCTGTGTGTGCCAGTGGCATTTGGAGGTAGGGAAGGTGGGAAAGAAGCTTGCAAACACTTTGTCCTGGGTGCAGTGGCAGGGCTGTTGAGGAGGAGATGGATGACACGAGACCGAACCTCCTCCTGTCACCTTCCACTGAGAGGAGCCCCAGAAGTTACCCAGCAGGGCCTGCAAGCCTGTTTGAGAGGGACCTGCTTGCCTGTCGCCTGTTTCCTTCTCAGTGTGGAGAGCAGCTGTTGCAACCACTCCACTCAGTTGCTTAGGGCTCTCTGTCCTGCCTTGTGTGATGCATAAGGAACAGGAGAAGATCAACCATCAGAAACTACTGACTCCATGTAAGCCGTGACGCTGCAGCTGGAGCTATGAAGACAGTTGCAAGTGGAACAGCACAAGCTATCGAGTATGACAGCTCAGCAGAGTAGCAATCTCATTTTGTTCCTGCGACAAGACTAGATCTATTGGCAGGGGATACTGCCCACCTCTCTCTGCCTGGCTACCCAAAGCACCAAATGCATCAGTACTAATGGGAGTAATTCTAAAGGTATCAGGAAAACAACTTGCCTTGTTCATAGATCCAGAAGAGGAGGGGAAGCATGCACCCATTTCCAATTTTTAATGTCATCATCTATAGGCAAGAATGCTATGGCTCAAGGGATCAGTAGATTTTTCACAGTCTAGTATTACCGTGTATTTTTCCTGTCTGATATTCCTAGGAGTTATTTTTTCTATGTTGGCAACAAAGAATAGAGACAGAACAAAGAAAAAAAAGGAGAAAGTAAGTGTCATTTTACAAACATTTTTGCCACCTAATTTTACTTGATGTGGGCACAGACCTAATCTGAGGTTCATAATGAGCATGTTGCTGTTTAATTTGCAACACTACTTATTGCACAGTCGTGTCTGAGCAAAGCAGAGGCTTTTATAGACAGTATGGCAACGTACAGCAAACAGATCTTCACTGCGTGGTTTCTTTTCAGGCTTGCCCACATGTGCACAAACACCAGATCATTTTTTGACTGGGTACTACCTATGTCACGTAGCAGCCACAAGCTACCACTGCCCAGTGACACAAACTGAATGGCTGATGGGTGTCTGACAGTCCTTAGTAGCAGCAAAAGTTCTGCTCTGTTAGTGGGGTTTCATTATTCCGTGGTATTTCGCAGTCTTCATAACTACTTACTGGATGTGGGGCAGTGGGGGGGTCTCAGTGTCACCACCTCATGCCTCACTGCTCAGAACCAGCCACTGCTGCTTCGGTTTTAATTACCAGCTACCATCCTGCCAGGAGTCCTTGTTTAATCCTAGAACTCCTTTGGTTGTTTGGTTTAACTGCAACATTTAAGATTAATTAAACTTTAAGGAAGTGAAACAATGTTTTGTTTGTTAGAATTATTCTGTAATAATTGCAAGTTTCAAAATCCAGAGCCTATAAAGATTTTTTGTGTTCAGAATTGCATAGCTCTCCCAAAAACCCTACTGCTAAGGCAATGATGTATTACTTTCACTTTCATTATATGTTTTTAATCAGAGCGTGACTTCACACTAGACAAAGCGATGCTTTATGCATGGTCTCCCTTGTTTTTTGCTAAAATCTTTTGACATGATTAATTTTACTTTAATGCTTTTGTCTTGTTGTAATGGTAAGGATGATGGGTATAAACCAGGGCAAAAAATACATGCTTTTCTGTCATAATGCCTCTAAGCATTTAAAAAATATATTAAATGAAAGAAAAAAATATCACGAGAGACTGATCCAACTGGAATTAAATTTCTTGCTACGTGAACAGAGAATGCAAGAAATAAATAAAAATGATGCAGTCATTGTTTTAGGGGTTTTTTTTGTGGTTTTTTCCGTAGCAATGTATCCATCTGTCTGATTAGAAGCGATGAGTAGGAGAGAAATTGTGTCTTACAGATTTCTAGGTATACAGCAAATCCTCCTTTCAATGTAAAATTCCTTTTTCTCTAAAGCACAAACGGGTAAAATATTGGAAATATTACTGAACTCTTACATGGCATGTTCCATCCATGTGAAGCTGCAGCTGCAGCAGATCTTTCTTTCAGATCAGTCCTTTGTTTTTCAGTAAGATACTAATTGTAACATTCCTTAACCTCCTTAGTTAACCACATCATCTGGGTAAACCATGGAGAGGATTCAGTGAGCATCAAAATAGTGGCAAATACATGCATGGGCAATAATGCATTTATGCTTAGGGATTGCACTAGGTTTGGATTTTAATCCAATGTAAAAGACAACATCATTGTCCAATGAGAAATATGACACAGGTAATATGTTTGGATAGGAAAGACAGGGAAATGTCCAGAAGGTCACCAGACTAGAGAGTTTAGTCAGGATGACCAGCACCTCATTTCTGGTTACCTCTTTTCCTAGTTATCCCTTAGTCTTATTTTTAGTTATCTTGACCTTCCTGCCCTTTGCTAGGTATATTTAAGTCTGCTGTGTTTGGTTAATGTGTAAGGACAAACAATGAATCAGGCATTTCGATTTCCTTCTCCATCCCTCTCCTTCATGCCAGCAGCAATCACACAATATCAAGGAGTTGTCATTTATTTGTCTTCCTCTGACTCACTGATTATAACAAGCAGCTGGTAACCTTTTCATCCTCGATGCTCCAATAAAGGGGGTCGACTTCTCCTTCCTTCCCCAGGTTGGCTGTGCTTTCATTTTTACATGAGGCAATCTCCACTGCAGGTAGTCTGGTCTGAATACAGTATCTTTTTATTCCTGCCATTCTGACTTTTTAAATTTCCCTTGAATATGTTCTGTGACAGTACAACCTCCTGTACAGCAGTCCTCCATCTTCAGTAACAACGTTTTGAATGTCAGCCAGCACTTAGGTATACTGGTGGTTCTAGAAACCCTTTCAGCATCATTATTTATGTATTTTATCCACAGGGAAGTCAAGTAAAAGGAAAGTAGAATGGTTTGCTTCATGTCATAGTCAGTATCACAGAACCTGGGTCACTCCACTCCCCAGCCTACATTGTTTCTGCTGGAATAGGTTATATTTCTTTCTTCTCTGTTTTCTTTGGCAATTCTGTGGTGCTCAGTTGTATCAGCCTTTCCTATACAGAATGATACTTTGTCCTTCCTGGGCAAATTAATAACAAAACTCCTGTTCCTCTGTTTTTCTGAAATGGCTTTGGAGTCACTAAGAGCTTCTCGGTCCTTCATGTGTTGGAGTACTTTATCCAGTTTTCTCTTTTCAAAGTTGGTTACTTACAAGACAAACAGTATGATTTATATGCTCACATCAGAGGTTCTTGGGAGACATTTTCAAAGGCTTAAGTGTCAGCCAAAGCACCACTAGGTGCCTAGCATATATTGTGCCTTTGGAAATGTTATGTCTTTTAAGTAAATAAATTCATCTACTGTAGCGCTTTTACTTTTTAGAAGAATGATAGCATGTTAGAAGCAAAGGTTTCCTCCTTCAATTTACCCCCAATCAATTGGTAACTGAATAAAAGAAGCGGTGTTTGCGAAAAGTGAGTCGAGTCAGATGGACAGGTTCTCTTGACATATGCCAGTTATAAATTCTTCCCCCTTTTTTTTGTCACTTGTGAGAATAGTGCACACTTGTGTTAATCAAAAATGTGTCTTGATGATCCCTTCTTGGCAGCCCTGATAAATTTCATCTCTCTTACTCCATTTATCCAGCAGTCAGGGATGCTGCAGCTTCTGCTTCAGTGCTGTGTCGAGGATGGTTTCAGCATTGCATTGAAAAGCTTGAGCAAGCATTAGCATATTGCTAAGGCAGAAGTCTTTATATTACCCACTAGATAGATTTAATAAATGTGGTAGATGTATGTAGAAGTTGTACATCTACACGTATGCACATGCTTATATGTATCTTCCTTCTTAAATAAACACTCTGATTGTACTAAAAGCTAATTTGAAACATAAATTCCATCTATATTTTCCATCTTTATGTTTAGACCCTTTTGAAAGGTTCAAAACCAGGAAAATATGGTCACAAAAGAAGAGAGATTCATACACAGGAAAGTTGAGTGATTGGTATGACTGTCCAACTTTAAGCCTGGATTGAGGAGATTAATTCAAGGTGGTCGGACACACTGCTAATAAGCCACATGTTTTACACATTCAGGGAAGTGAGAATATAGAAGTGAGAAACAGAAATAGCGTGAACAGTATTTTTTTATGTGTGACATACCAGAGGTTAGCCACAACTCCTATTCTGAGGATGATGCATGGGAATTCAACCATGCAAGTGCCATTAATGGTGCACGCCTGTGTATCTAAGAGCAAGACAGAGCTCTAAGAATGAGTGAAGATGTAGCATGTTCTCACAATGAAAGCTATATTTGTGCATTAAATATTATTTTCTTCTGCACTATCATGTAAGATAACTTTCCAGAAATGTCAGCCCTCTTTCTGTGCATTTTTCTTTTTGATAACAATATTGTTAGCTTCTGCTTTTGCACAGGTGTTACTTGACTGTGTGTATCTTTTGTGATAACGTCTGTACTCTGTGCCTTATTTGTAAGTGTGGTGTCTTGTGGACTGGATAGCTTTCTCTTCCTGTGTTCCCAGTCCCTTTATATCTTGCTACGCTGTGTCTTTGAAACGGCCAGCCTTATCACTGCATTCAGTCTGTTTGTGCTGAAGCCCTCAACAGTCTTTCAGCTTCTCTTGGCTACTTTCTGCCCTTTGTTACGGACTTGTGAACACCCACCTCTCTGGAAGCCAGGCTGTTCATTTTCTTCTGCATATACAAAGATGCCTCTGAATCTACTCGCCTTCGTCCTCAGAAACTTCACTGGCAAACAGTTACTTTCAAGCAGAGTCCAGAAGTGTTACCCGAATATCCTGTTCCCTGCCCATGCTCAGCCAGGACCGTTTGTGGTTGAAAACCTGAGTGGGACAAGAGAACAGGACACAACCCTGTTCCAGGACATCCTTAGGCAGGGCACCGAGACAGTGCAGAGTTGAGCCATGGGTGGCTCCAAGTAAGAAGGCAGCAGGTGTAAGACGGATGAGTTATCAGATGATCTGTGCCATTTCCAGAGCAGATGCCGATGTCAGGCTTCTGTGGAGACATCTTACAAAGAAAGCTGCTGGTTCCTGGAGATGCCGCTTCCTGCTATATCCTTGCAAGTACATCAGAACCTTTGATTCAAAACCTTTGTCCTAGATCACAGAACTTACTTTTTCTACCTCATCTTCCAACTTGAGTTACATATCTTTACAGATGGCTTGAGGATGACAGTTCTATTTTGCAGCAACTTCTACAGCTTTGTTCCAAGGCAAAAAGAAAAATTCCTTCGAACGTGTTTGCAAAACCGGAGTTGTATCAGAATGTCCCTTCTCATCTCAACATCTCTTGTGAGTTGGGAAAGAGGCAGACAATTAGGTTCGAGTCCCTTCTTTGCTTAAGTCAGAGTACAATTTTTTAACTTACAAATCCCTCATGTATGTCCCAATGGGTATTTCACAGCCCCACCAAAGAAAGTTTTGTCCAGCTTTGCAAGGCTAACTGCAAACCAGAAACTGCGTAGCTACAAATAACAAGTTGCTATGACTTCACTGGTAAACCCAGGTGAGCAACAGAGCATAGATACTTGGGCTTAATGCAGCCCTAGAGTCTCTGCAGCTTTTCGAGTCATCTCAGCCTATGGGCATTGTGTGTCTGCTATGAACACACATACGTATCCTGGTCCAGTAGGAACTGGGAGCTGTGTTGTCCTGTCTTCTGTCCATGCAAGTGTCCCACCTGGCTAGATACAGATTGCAGTAAAGTCACATAATTTCTACTGAAAGGAAATATTTGCCAAAAATGTTCTCACCAGATCTGTTTGTGTAGGTTCCTTAATACTATTTGGCCACTGTCTCTAAAAAATCAGCCATCTGGAATAACTTCCACACAAAATTATGTGGCATTGTGTGAATTTAGTGCTCCCTGCAAACATGGCTTTCTGTTTCTTAGATGATTGCAGGTAAAATTTATGTGTTTATTCTTATCTAGTTTCTCTGGGATTTATGTAGCATTAATGGGAGCTAGGCATGTATGGAGATGAAAATGAACTCTGGTGTGTTTCTAGTTGCTTACTTTAGAAAGCATTCCCTTTTTTCAGTATCTAATGTGACATTTTATTTATGTACAAATGGGTTGCAAACAGGATGGCAAAGCACCGCTAGCTGGGCAAAATGTAATCATAAAAAATTCTCATAGAAATCCTCAGACTTTTTTTGAGAAATTGATACATGGTTTATAAATTTTCTCCTCTCAAATGTTGCTAAAACAAAAGGCAGTTTCCTTCCAAGAAGTGTTTTGTACACAATTATTTGCAATACAGATTTTGGAAGCCTGCCTTAGCTTTCTCATTTTTGTAAGTACTATTAATGGCAAGAGGTGCACATTTTGCATCCTCAACTTTATTTGCTGTTGTATGTCCTTATTGCATTGTAGTGGCTCATCGTTTGTAGGAAGTCATTCTCCTTTCAATTTTCCTCTATTTTCTCACACCTTGATTAAGTTCTTTTCTCCCTTCCCTTCCCCATCCCTTCCCCCTTCCCAACTGGCTCCCCTATTCCCGTACCTTCCCTCTGTTTAAGACAGAAATAAAATTTATTACAGACTTGAGAGGGGTTTTTTCTAAGCTTTCTGTCTCATACCAGGTGTTGCGTGAGCTACTGCTTTCATTTAACTGAATGCTGGAGTAAGTATCTGCAGGAACAGACTAATATGTCTTTACGGGAATGGTTTTTGGTATGTTGTTTTGTCATATTTATATATTGTGATTCTACTCCCAAATGGGGATTGTGCTACTATAGGGTATGCAACTGCAGAATGACTGTTCACATCGAGAAAAAAAGTGTTAACAAATTGAATAGTAATGAATTAACCTGCAGAAAAAGCATTTTGCCCTAGTACACAGAAACCCTGCATAACTAGAGCATATAATTTTAAATGAAGCAGGCTCTAGGAATGCCTCAATGGGTGTGATGTCGACAGTAGCTCATAATTCATGGATATGAATTATGGCTGAATATCAGGAAAAAACTTCCTGACATTGAGATCTATTAGGTTGTGGAATAATCTCCCATGGGAAATGGTGGAAATCCCATTGCTTAAGATCAGAATGAGCACTAGGAAAGGGACAAATCCTGGCCTGGCCTCAATCTTCTAGGGCAAATGAATTAATTGTTTTAACATATGACTTCCTATCAATCTAGACAGTGATGTCTTCTGATATTCGCCGGGCAGGAGCGACAAAGGCAGCTGTAGTACGAGCTACCCTACCTTGCCCTGTGACCATGTCCCCTCTGCTTGTGAGTAGATCACCCCCAGGGGTAAAAAAAATAAAGGGGTGACTTTGAATGCCTCCAGGGCTGTCCTGGAGAATCCCTGTGCTGGCTTCTTGGAACCCGTGGCTTGGGACCTGAGGGTCCCTGCTCAGCTTGCAGCTCTGCTGCCGGGGGTCTCCCAGCCACCTTCCACACGTGGCACCGGTTGCCTTGGGTCCTCCACCTCGGTCTCCTCCAGTGCTGCCCTAAGACTCCTACTGCTCTTGTGAGTTACCTTAAATAAATGTGCACAAAGGGGTGGGAAGTGCTGTCACAGTCTCCCAGAGTGGTCTCTTTATAAGAGGACACCAAGGCAGGATGTCGAATGCAGTAAGTTGTGTCACAAGAGTGTTTGAGGGTGCAAAGCCTAATCAGGTGGTGTCACTGGACTGGGATCAGTGGCAGAAGCCTGACGTCAGGTGGTCTTGTCCGTAGCGCCTGCAGGGAGCAGTGTGTGAATAAGACGGGCTGTATTTTTGGCACGGAGAGGGCAGTTGGTTTCCAGCTGCGGTGCCCTGGGCTAACCTGCATCCGTGTGAACTGCGTGTGAGGGGTGAGGGGTGGGAGCGAGCCTGGCACCCCAGCCGTTTGGCGTGAGAGACCCTCACTCAGGAGCCTTGGCAGGTGGTGAGAGGGACCACCAAAGGGGATCGGGATCTTTTCCACAGTGTGATCGTCTGTTGTCTGTGAACTGGGTAAGCCTACCCAGGCACTCACTGAGCTCAGCAAACACACAGAGCTTCCAGTGGCTGATGCGAGCCTGTCGTTTTCAGTAACAAACAATCTGTGAATCATTTTAGTTTCCCATTTTGTTACAAGTAGTTAATGTATTTAATGCACACGATTTAGATTTAATTTAGGGGGGAAAAAGTCTTCAACTCTGAGATGGCTACAGCTAAAACTATTAAATCAAGCCTGTTGCCTTGTGAGTAAAAACTAGATAAATGCAAGTGAAGTGGCAGTTTTGCAGTGATGACAATAACCAGCACCTTAATGTATACAGGTAGGCCAACGCTTTCAGTTCTGATTATTTGAAAAAAAAAATGTTTTGACTCCGAAACTTGAAACTAGGAGATGGTAAATGCTCCTCCCTGGGTTAAGCAGGAAGGGAAAAATTGAGATGCGCTTGCATCACTTTCAGGTGGGGAGGCTTGGCAAATTATGTTATTAGAAATCATTAAAATAGATTTAAATAGAATTACCATGATAAGTGATGCAAGAGCCATGTTTCTTCTCTTCCTCTCCCTCCCTCCCAGTTTTACATGCAGAAGAACAGAGTGTATGGCTCCGATCTGTACTCAGCAGCAGTTGCTTGCTTGCTGGTCAGGAATTACAGCGGCTGTACGTGTACAGCCTTAACAAACATATATACCATATGTAAAAAATATTTTTCTGATTGAAATGACATGAAAGGAATGTCAAAGAGCTGACAGATCAGAAAGAACGAACTGGATTTTTTTTTTCCCTGACAAATCATTAAAGACTAACGAAAAAGAAGTCCAATTAAAGGTCATGGAGCAGTCTTCTGCCCTTATGCATGTGAAAGGCATTGTGCAGGCATAACTAAGGCAGAATTTGACTCCCAAATTAACTCATTTGCTAGATGCAGAACTGAAGGAAAATCCTTATGACCAGCTTATAAGTGTATATAATGAAAAATTACAGCAGCAGAAAAATGTATTAGTATCATATCTCTAATTCAGCAAAGTATTAATCACACTGATGTTCAGCAGTGTGTTTAAGTACATGCTTAAGTATTTTACTAAGTACTGCCTGTAAACAACTCTATATGACAGTGCATTAACATAGGACAGAGTTTATCTATATACTCTCTCCAGAGAACTACAATTATTTTAAGCACTGTGGCAGCCGGTAGCACAGAGCTGGATGATCTGTGGTGTCCAAATCCCAGCCTTCTGGCTAGTCCCCCTGCAGTCCTTGTCTCCCGGCTGCATTACCATTAATGTCTGCACAAGCTCGTTTAAACTTTGTTTTATTCAGCAGAATCACAACTGCTGGAATCAGCTGGGCATTTACTGGCTCCTGTTAAGTTCAGCTCTAGGAAAGAAAGAGATGTCCGTGGCACAGGTGTCTCATGTAAGGGCTTATACAGTGCTCAAGCCTCCAACTTAAGTCTTGTTAATGTGTATGGTGTTTCAGGGGCTTTCTGCACTGGGACACATTTCACCCAGCAAGGTTGGAGCCACTGTCCTCCTGTCAGCTCTTGGGCTGTCTCCAGCGCAGCTCCAAGAAATGATCATTTCAGCACTCAGAAGTTTGATTTTTCTTAACTGCAAAGATTTACAACAGCAATAAAGCCTTGACATAGCGTCCCTTTTCCTGAAGCCATGATTTGACTTCACTCCAGCTGCTTGATTTTAACAGCCTGGCCTCCTCTGAGAGAGGCAGGGCTGCCATGAAAAGGGGTTTCCCCCCAGGTAAAACAGCGCTGGTGCCCGCTTGAAGCAGTTGCAGTCACTTGAGGGCTTTCATTTGAAACTTTCAATATTGGAAAATAATTCGTTGTCCTCAGAGAAAATAGCCGATTCCTTAGAGAAGAGTCCTCTGGCTTTACATGGCACAAAACAGTAGTGTACAGCAGGAATGAAGATACATCTTTAAATAATAGAAAAATTTGTTTGACTAATGCTAAACTTGCTGTTTCAGGAGAAAATGTTTTTATACAGAAAACTTCTATTGATCTATCACCTGCTATTGATTCTCACAAAAAAAATTCTTCCAGGGCTGGCCACTTAACCGTACGATACCATGGTTATTTGCCTCTGCTTCTGAAGTCACTAATTACCTTTTTGCAGTATGCAGAAAGTGTTCCTCAGAGCTCTGCATTTCCCCTGACGCTGCGAGGCTTCGCAGGGTGCTGTGGGGTTACGTAGCAGCAGGGTGCTGGAGCTGCTGGGGGGTGCACAGCTGGGGATGGGAAGCCTCTTCCTCTTTGCACAAGCAAAGGTGTAGAGGTGGCACCAAAGTACTGGAAGCCTAATGATTGCGCACCAGTTCTGGGTGTAAGGAACCCCATGGGGGGTGCAGGCAGGGTGAAGGAGTGGCTGGTTTTGGTTGCTTGGGTTCGCTGCGGGTTGCGTAC
This sequence comes from Haliaeetus leucocephalus, assembly GCF_000737465.1. NCBI lineage: Eukaryota > Metazoa > Chordata > Aves > Accipitriformes > Accipitridae > Haliaeetus > Haliaeetus leucocephalus. The sequence goes on along the minus strand of NW_010972864.1, from coordinate 5,412,960 downwards.
TTGCACAAGGAGGGCAGACGCCAGAGCTACCTGCTGGGTCTGCAGCTGGAATTTGTCCTGGGTGGGCTGTGGAGGCTGGTGCAAAAACCTCCTGCAAGTGTCACAGGAAAAAAACACAAGCAAAGGAGAGTCTGGGCTATTAGAGGTAAGACAAGTGAACTGCGTGGACCAAATTCATACCGCTCCATGAAATCTATGGATGAAATCTATTACAAATTTAATGTCCGTGCTACTTGAAAATGATTTGTGGTTGTCCACTGGAGCAACCCACAGACAGATACTAAAAATCTTGAAAGAAGTTTTTTATGTAACCATTTGTCGATCGTCACTATATGCCTTTTTAATGTGTTGTTTCCTGCCACTGGTGGATACAGCACCTGCTGAACTTGCACCCCGGACCAACTGGAACTTTTAAAACAAAAGAGAACCTGAGAGTACAGCAGTTGGGGCTAAGTCAGTAGCATGAAGTTAATTCAGGTATCGCTATACCATACTGTAACAATTTCGGTACTCACAGTCCTTACCCTGGGACTGTCTCTTCAGAGCACAACAATAATACTGCCCTTTGTCATGTGTCTAAATAAAGCCTAACTGAGTACCTAATTCTGATTATTTCAGGGAAGTTGCTGCAGAGTTACATTAGCAGTGTTGCCAACAATTTTATCTCTGATCTTGCACATTTAGTATATTAAGGCGAAGCTTTGTGATTCAACTGATTATTTTTTAAATGGGAGGTTTTGATCTTATGGTTGAAAATTAAAAGTAAATTGAAAGTAAATTGAAGAAAGTAAATTGAAGGGGCATCAAGCATATGTAGTGTCTTGTATTTAGTGGTCTGGATTGTAATTTATTAAAATCTTTTGGGTTATCAGCACTTGTACTCCAGAGTAGGGAGCAAATAACTAAGCCCACAGGATTTGTAATGTGATTTGAATACAAGTTTTTTGCAAAAATGCTTAGTATTCATGTTTATCAAAACTGTGTTTATGCACCCTGGTACTGCAATAGGAATGAATGTATTTGTGAACCACCAGTGACATGGATCTCAGCAAGTGTCCCAAACAGGTTTTTGTAATCGCTCAGAGGTTCTACTTATTGCAGAACACCAAAAAGTACTTCTTTATGTCAGAAAACAAAATAAATCAGAGGACTTGCCAATTGAAAGTCTACATACAGCTGATCATATGGAGCTATCTTTGCAGACTCAATGTCTAAAGTTCAGCTTTAAGGACTCTACAGAATTTTAATGAAGGTATTTCTCTAATGAAAACGCCACTCTGCTTCTTGGGATATGCATAAGCAGTGCAAAATTTCAATGTTTCTGTGTTGTGTAAAAGGTACGCTGGCACAAGGAGTAGGCTAATTTCATCAGCTCATTTTGCAGGTAGTTGCTATTATTGTTTGTCATCTGTGGAATTTTTTTGAGTCTGGATATTTTATGATTTTGTTATGGTCAAAGGATTGCAAGAGATGTAGCTCATCTACTTTTCTCCAGGGTAGCACCCACTAGTTGAGCCACAATACCTGCTAGTGCTCATGTTCCTAGGTGGTTACAAATGTAAAGTAAAATGTGCTCTTTTAAACAATCCAATCAGTGCTTTAAGGTAGTTTAAGATAGTGGCTTTTTCTAATTGTAAGAGACTAGAAGCAATTACTGCAGCCCAGCTGATAAGTGGTGACTTTCACAAGCACAGCGCTAAACCAAAGCAATTGCGTTGATCATCTGTTCGTGCTCTGTAGCATGAATCAAAACTGTTTGTATCAGTGGTAACCTAATTTGTGTAAAAACACATTTATTTTAGCCAGATGTGGATCAGCAGTGTCCATATGAATATATATGATCAAATGCACTGCATTTGGGATTATGTTCTGTCTTCATTAATGTATAGGAAGACTGCAAACTCCTCAGACAGGATCGGTCTGTATTAATGTCCAGTAATAATGCACTGCACATTTTGTCAGTGGTTTTGCAATTAATTAAAAAAAGAACTCCTCAACTGCACTTTTTAGTTTTATTTCCTTTGTCTTTCTTTTTCTGTGACATTTTTTTCATCTGTTCCTCTTTGTGAAAATCCAAATTCATCAGGAATGAAGGATGAGTTGAGTTTTCACCTGCAGGGTATGTGACAGGACATACTGTTGGGCAGCACAAATCTGTCTGCCCATGCTTGTCTTCCAGTTCACAGCTGAGATGTAATCCTGCCTGATCAAGCGCTGCATTGCTGCTTGGGTGTACCCCTCCGTGTGGCTCTTTCAAGATGGCTTTTGGGACACTAGCAGGGATATAGGCCTGGGCAGCGCTGGCTGTGACAGGCTGCAAAATGCAAGTTATCCCATTGCTGGGGTAGAGAGGAGAACTGGGGGTGTGCTTACCGCCGTCAGTACTGCTGCCCCGTGTTAGGAGCATCCCCAGCAGCTGCCCTCGGGGAGGCTTCCTCTGCTGAGTAGGAGGATGACTTCCTCTACCCATACCAGCAAAGAAAAATAAAAGACTGACTTCAAAATGGTCCTGGCTTTTTGCTCTCCTTCTCTTGGCCATGAAGAAGAAGAGGAGTCTGCAGGAGCTTGCAAGGCTGGGCCGGGTCATGAGAAAGTGATGTATAGGGGATCTAGGATGCCTGTGTTTTCATAGGAAGCTGGATGTTGGGAAGGAGTGCTTGGCTGTATTTTATATACAGGTTTAATAATAAATAGTGTTACTGGGATGGATGATGCCTTGAGAGGGACAGTTCTTCTTGTAAGCGGTTGGGAAAGAGTGAGAGAAGGTGTAATTCGGCAGCAGTGTGTATGCAGGTGAATACCAGTCCCTTCCCACATTCCTGATAGAATAGATACACTTCAGCTGCTGCACGCCTTCCCCAAAAAATTGTTCTTTAGGAAGATGAGAAAAGAGCTGTAATCTGGCCACCTTTATGCAGGTCGGTCTGGGATTAACCTTGAGTAAAGCACTGCGTTTCCATTGGAAAGGAGTGACTATTTTAGAAAGGATTCTTTTTTTTTCCCTTTAATTCTGCAGGTTATTTTTTTGCATCATGGTTTCCTCGCGTCCTCTTTCCCCTTCCTTACCCCTGTAATGAGGAAGCACGCTCTTTGTCAAAAGCAAGCATGTTTTACCCGGCTTCCAGATCATTATTAAGAGAGAGAGGGAGAGAGATTTGGCGGCGTGTTGGTGGGGAAGGGAACTGTGCCTGCTATATTTCACTGGGACTGGCGCGTGGAGTAGAAAAGCAGATGTGTGTGGACTGCCAGAGAAATCGCTGACTGATCCTCGCGCAGTCTGGGTTCGGGGAGCTGAGACAAGACGAGGCAAAGCAGGTATGACTGATAACTGTGCCAAAGCCTGAGCACCCGCCATGCCCATTGCAGGCAGCGGGAGCCGGGGGGGCTCAGCATCCGCCAGGATTGATGCGCCGAGCGTTCTCCGGGGTTTGTGTACTCCATTTGATTTCTTCCCTTTCACGCCGAACACGAGGAACAAGCAGAAGTTAACTGCTTGGGAGAAAGCTGGCTATGTCTTTTTTTGTGCTGCGTTTCACCTCTTTGTTTTTTGGTTGGCTGCAAAACCTGAAGCCAAAAGATGATTGAAATGCCTCTCCCGGGGGCGGGGGGAGCCGAGCACACCGCACCCCATCTAGTGGCTTAGCCTCAAACTGCCGGCGAGAAGGAAATGCGGCAGGAGGAGGAGGAGGAGGAGGAGGAGGAAGAGGAGGGCGCCTGCAACTCCTGCCACGGGCTGGGTGCGCTTCGGACTCCACAGCACCTACGTGGGCGATTCAGAGATGCTGAAGCAGCTGCAGGGTAAGGCAGGCATTAGCTGCCTGTCAGACCTAGGGTGGATGACACACAAGGGACTTGCACCAAGCTTGAAGAGAGCGTTAGACAGACGGCGATACCAAGCCCTCCGGAGTTAGGAAATGTGAGAATTAAGCTGCTTCTGCAACCTTAATTCGGCCTCTGTTTGCATAAGCATTAAGATACGATCTCTAATGATATCACACACTATTCTTTGTCACGTGTCAGTGCACAGAAGGGACCGTGCTGAATTTCTGCTCACAGTATTTCTTCTCTGTTGTTCAGCAAGTAGATCCTGTCTGTCACACGCTACTGAAGTCTTCTGAAGACAGAATTTTTTCACAAGGTTTCCTTCACAGGCTTCCTAACAACTGGGGCCAATTGCTTCATTGGCATTCGTTGTGGTATTTTTGCACCATCCTCTTTGTGAGGAGCATAGTCTGTCATTGTTCCCATTTTGTAGATGAGGAACAGAGGTGCAACGAGGTTAAAGTCGAAGGTAGCCTTTAGTTTGGGGTGCCCATTTCAAGACCCGTCAGACCATGCCTTCCAGACTGCCTCTCCCACCTGCTTCAGTTACAGCAGTGAGCACAGAGCACTCCTACCTATCAGACACGGGGATCAGATCGGGGTCTCCGAAAATGAAGCACACGTAGTTAGTGTTCTCAGCACAGGGGAAGCGGGTAGCTGTGGAAAAAATTAGCTTAAGGGACTTGCCTAGCACCACAGTGAAATCGTGTGGCAAAGGCAGGGACAGGATCCTGTCCGCCAGCTCAGGGCACAGCTGCCTTAACTGTGAGAAATCCCATCTGCTCCCACAGCCCCCAGCCTCTCCCTACACACCTTCCAGAAGTGAAGCAGCCTCTGGCAGCCAGAGGTCTTGTTCACTGTTACCTGCGCCATTCATAGCGTGGCTTCATCCCCTGCACGGGGGCTGTGGCCATGTGGTAGGTGAAGTTGTTGCTGTTGTTTCAAGTTCCTTTCCACCCAAACCCTATCCCGTGGTCTTGTCTCCTCCTTCATGTCAGCACTGGAACTCATATGACTCCTGGGTGAGCCTGCTCAGGGCATTAAACCAAAATGAAAATATACTCTCTTGTTTTCTGGGTTATATTTCCACCCATAATTGCTTTGAAAGGGCTCACTGCGGGGTGCTGAGGAGAGACTGTGCTGGCACAAAGAGGGGCCTGCATTGCCTGGGCTGTGAGAGGGACAGGGCCACAGCAACGCTGGGTTAGACCCATTTAAATGGTTTGGTATTGTGTGCCGAGATTTTAGTTTCACAACCATGATAAGCTGATACAAGTTGGTGCTGCTGCTGATACATCAGTCCTTCTCTTCTTCTCATGGCCTCACTCTCCTACTGTCCTGATTTCGGCTGGGATAGAGTTAGCTTTCTTCTTTGTAGCTGGTACAGTGTGTTTTGGATTTAGTGTGAGAATAATGTTGAAAACACTGATGTTTTAGATGTTGCTAAGTAGCGCTTATCATAAGTTAAGGATTTTTTCAGTTTCCCATGCTCTGCCAGCAAGCAGGTGCACAAGAAGCTGGCAGGGAGCACAGCCAGGACAGCTGACCCGAACTAGGCAAAGGGATATTCCATACTACAGAACATCTTGCTCAGTATATAAACTGGGGGGAGTTGGCCAGGACGGGCAGATTGGTGCTTCGGCATCGGTCAGTGGGTGGTGAGCACTTGCATTGTGCATCACTTGTCTTTTCTTGGCTTTTGTTTCTCTCTTTTTTGGTTGGTTTTTTTTTTAATATTACTTTTAATTACTATTACTATACTTTATTATTGTTGTTGTTATTATTCTATTTTATTTTAATTTAGTTATTAAACCATTCTTATCTCAACCCACGAGTTTTACTTCTTTTTTTCGATTCTCCTCCCCATTCCACTGGGAGTGGGGGTACTGAGTGAGCAGCTGTGTGGTGCTTAGTTGCTGGCTGGGGTTAAACCACGACACCTGCTCACTCCAATTTGTGAGGCCAGGCAGGGAAGCTTAGTGGGGAACAGATCTGGGTTAAATTCAATGCACCTTAAAAAAATAGTGTGGTTTCTTGCTTGTTTATTGCTTGGCTGCATGCATGCGTCAGCCATCACAAGGAGTGATGGGACCTGGGACATGAAAGGGCAGAAATGTTTCTTGCAGTGGCAGCTTCTGCAGGTCTCTGGCGTTCATGGGACTGAACCTTCAGCAAGATGGGCAGTTCGGAAGTATCACAATTAGCTGTTTAAGGACTGTACAAGCATAAATAAACAGAGAGGTGCCAGAGGAGATGTGCCCTGAAGCCCCTCATAATGGCAGGCCATAACTTCTGAATGCCCCACATCTCCTCAGCATTTTCATAGACTTGGAGGTGAAACTGCCTTTTCAAGGTATGCTGAGAAACGGTGTGTCATGTAGGCTGGCTTTGTAGATCTGCTGTACACATCTCTGCCTTTTTTGAATTCAGGCTGTTGCTGGTGAGAGTGGAGGCTGTGTGTCCTGGGAACCAGGGGGTGTAAACAGCACAAGTTTCTACCCAGATGTGCTGACAGTGGAGGAGTGGGAAGAGCGCAGGACTTGGGGCTCTGGATTAGTATGTGCTGCTGTGTTCGCAGATTTTGCCATCTTTTCCTCCAGTCGTGGTCCTTTCTGCCACGTCCCCTCTGACCTGACCTGATCTAAGCCATCCCTGCCTGTTCATTTCAGTTTCATTCCGTTCTTGAATTCAGTCTCCACCCGAACCTGGTCCAAGCCATGGTTACTAGCACAGCCCCCATTTCATTCATGTGGGCTCTGTGTCTCAGTCCCCACTTCCTTTCACCTAGCTAACTGAAAATGATACTTTCATGAACAATACTGTTTGCAAAATTAACTTCTTCAACAAAAAATGCAAGCCAGTAGAGGATACTTAGTTATGTGTATTTTAAGTATTCGGGATTGATCACAACAACTTTAATTTACTCTACTGTACATGTCAAATCCTGCAGTCCTGGCATGTCCAGTGATTTAAATTAACCTGACCTTTCATCCTGTTTGTCAGCAGTCCATGACCATGCACTAGTGTGTCATTTGTGAATTATTTGTGATTCTGTGTGAACATGGTTCAGCCCATGAATTTTGACACCGCTTGACTTAAATAGCAGCTGCTTGTGCTATGATACTCAGCTTGGTATTCAGTTTTGAGAAACACGGTTTTGCTTCTGTTTCCTGACTGGGTGCTTTCTAAATCCACAAAAAGTTTTTGAGGAGATGGAACAAATTTTTCTGATCGTTATGATGAGGCATCACAACACATTTTTCATAACAGTTTTGCTGAAAATATTAAACAATACTGTTATTATAGAATGCAGAAGAAAATTAACATAAACTTAGTCCAAATTTATTAATGGGTTTTTTTCAGATATACATTCTCATTTCATCTTCTGTATATAGATTTACAAAGTAAGTATTCTGTACCAATTTTACATGAGTATGTGGTTTTGCTGCCCAGGTCAAACTTCATTCCCTGAATTTGAAAACTGTCTATGGGTCTGTCATTTCCTTTCCTTGGGAGCCCATCTGTGGGGAGAGGTCTAGGAGAGCAACATTTCTGCCTGGTTTCTGTTGAAGAAACCAGTCCTTTGTGTTACCTAATTTATGTGGATTGATTCCTGTGTTTCCCTCTGTATTCGTTTGCCTAGTGGTTAGAATATTTTAGAGTGGGCTCTTATTGTCCATCCTGAGCAAAAAGAATATTATAAATGATATTTAATTCTGTCCATCATGGAAAAAGTGTCAACAGTAAGACACTAATTTCCTGGTACTTGGAACGACCATTTCAGTGGTGACGAGAACGTTCAGTTCTGCCGGGGCATCTCCAAGTGCCTGTTTTTTCTCAGGGTGCTGGTAGGGACGTGCAGAATCGGGGTGAAGTCTGGGCTGCAGTCCTCGCTCAGACAGCAGTGTTCCCACCTATGGGTATGCGTCAGGGCATGGTGGGGCTGGTGGCTTCATGAGAACAGGCCTCAACACAGGTCCAGAGTCCATCCAGGAGACAAAGACAGGACTGGATATGGACTGCCATGTACCTGCATGGGGTCCATCCAGGCCAGGTCTGGGTGCCTAGGCCTGAGCTGAAATGGGGCTCCTGTGCCCATGGGTGAGAGGTGTTGGGGAAGACCCTAGGCTGGTCAGGGCCACTGGGTCCTGTTGGTGCCCTTAGCACCCTGACGGTATGTTGTCTGACTGCCCTGTCCATTAAAGATTAACTCAGAGCCTTCCTGGGGTCCCTGGCAGGGACTCGAGCTTTCTTTAGGCAGCCTAGGAACATTAACATAATACTACATGGACATTTCTGCTTCTGCATGCTGTGCTTGGGCATGCTGGAAGTTAGGCATGTTGGAGGTTCTTCAGATACCTGTTCAAGGTATATGTCTTCTGAGAAAGAAAGCATTTTTTAAGCTTTTTTCCTGGTGGAAGCATTGGACAGATCCTTCCACTCTCTTCTGCTTTATGTCTAGTGCTTTAGGTATGTGCTGGACTCTCTTGGAAACAAAACCTTTTGTTTGCAAATACTGAAGTATTTAAAAGGAAAAAATCTGTAGCAGTGAAGGTTTCAATTTATCTGTTATAAGTGAACTTATGTATATCAAAACTGCTGTTCTAATACAGTGAAATATGGGTACATCCCTCCTCCATGTAGAGCTTTCCAAATGGAAAATCACATTTTTTTTCTTCTCCTGGAATGACTTCAAGACTTAGTGAGAAGAAAAAAAGACTTTTGGTTGCTCTGAAATAATATGTTAGTCAAGAGTGGAGAGCAGGATAGGAAGTACTGAGACCGAGAGAGAAAATAGTGAAAGAGTCGACTTTTGGAGCAGTGGGGCCTAAGTAAGATCTTGCTGCATGTGATGAATTCTTCTAAAGACATGGGTCCCTGGGCAGTACCGACAGGATCCGACCAGGAAAACGCAAGGAGTGGTTATGGTTGTCCAGAACTTGGAAGATTACCTTCAGAGGAGAGCAGGAGAATGCATGCATCTCAAGGTCAATTAGAAGTTGAGACGCAAATGGATGCGACTGGTCACAAGCAGTTGGGCGTTAGCGCACTGCTCCTGGTCGGGGTCTTCTGTCCTGTGGCACTGTTAGAAGAGGGAATGCATGTCCTTGAGCTGACGTCTTGGAGGATCTGAAAGCCTCCTGTGGGACAAAACAGTATTTCTTTCTGGAGCTTTCTGGCCATGGTTTTCTCCCATCAGGGACCATTCATCATTTCCTCCATGAGGAGATTTTGTTGTGCAGAATGTCACACATGAACGTTTCGTCATGAGACTGTTACGATGTGACGACATGTCATTCCCCAGTAATGTAAGTTGGGCTGTTCTTTAGAGACCATAAATCCAGGCCTGAGTAGGTACACAGCATATTCTGCTGGGGAGCAACCATCACTGAGGTAACATTGCATAACTCACGGCGGTGGACAACGAGCGTCTTCTGATAAACGGTCTGTGGGAATCGGTGGGGCATGTGGGTGGCCGGGAGCAGCCTTCAGCAGGTTGACGGGTAAGTAGTGGGTAACAAAACAAGAGGAGTTGTCACTTTGAACCTTCCCAAAGGACTGTGCGTTACATCCCCCTGCTCCGCATCGTGCCAAGATGTTTGGTGTATTCATGTACCCGTGCTTCTCGGACGCTGTATCAGCAGTTCAGCTGCATGGAGTCATTTCCATGGGGAGGGCGGCAGGGATGAGCAGCAGAGTGTGCGTAGGTTTGCTGTACACTGCACGGGGAGGGTTGTGTCAGGATTTTGGTACAGGAACATCAGTTTTTAAGTGGGAATGCAGTATTTTCCTACTTTATTCAGACACTGCTGATCCGAGTAGGCAGCTTTATTTTATTATTCAGATGAAATCCAAATCGGTGCTTGCAGCTTTGAAAATACATGGGTAAAATTTGTTCGTGCAAACAGCCAAATGTATGTGTTGCTGAAAACCCAATAGAACATTCTGCCATTGGGTGAATTTCACCCATGGAAGCAGACAGGTCTGTACTCAGAACTTGCATGCAAGTAACTTTAAAACAATTTATTTCGGGGGGGAGCTGAGCATGCCAGCTATTCCTGATGTTATGCTTGCCTGATCTGGTGCATCAGCATGAATTTAAGTGCCTTATTTTAGATGCTCACGTATGAAAAATTTAGCCCATTAAAACAATTAAACTGAGAACCCCACTGAAAAAGCCTGGCTTTTTCAAAAGAATAACTCCTGACATTTGAATGAAAAAGTTGGTATTTTCATTAATAAGAAATATCTTCATAATGTAAATTATCTTAATTAATATGAAATATCTTAATTATATGAAATACCATTCTATGTTGCGAATGATTCCAAGGACTTTCATTTGCTCAGATAACTCTTTCTTAGTACTTATGTTATCTCTGATTGAGGGTAGGTTTGGGTGGCATTTTACCTTTGCTCACCTGCAGCCTCACTTGAAGTAGGCACTGTGTCCTAAATGAACTCAGCTGCCCTGTGCCCATACTACCTGTGATGGCTTGAATGGAGTTGCCACAAAACTGGCACAGAGATGAAGAGGTTGTGAAGTTTCTAGCTGAGCTGATGGAGTTCTCTGTGGTGCAGCTGGACCAGAGCTATACCAGTTATTTGTTCTCAAAGGTGACTTTGAGGCACAGTGCTTCATCTTAGGATTTTCTGCTTATGATGACTGCTGTTGGATTGTCCCAGGCTTCCCCCACTGAGTTGAGCTCAGACTCAAGATTGGCATTTGTGTGTTACTAGAAAAAAAATACTTCACACGTATTTGCTTGAATTTGAGGTGAGAGGATGCAATTTGACCATAGGCATGTTAACATGCCATCAACTGTTGATTATTCTCCTCTTTTAACTTTGTTTCATTATCTTTTGAGCAGAAAATACCAGTGGGTGAAAACCCGATGCCTTTAAAGCAAAACTCCCACCGTGTTCACCAAGCCTAGAATTTCATACTTACTGTGGTCAGTCTTTCCCCACAGTTATTAAATAGCAAACAATTGAAGTGAACAATTCACAGAGGAATCCTAACGTTTATTTATATAACCTCCTTGGTGAGAAAGAACAAGTAACATTCAGTAATAAATGCATAGTCTTCCTGCAAATGATGTATGAACCAAAGAAAGGTGAACAGTATCTGATACTCTTTTCTCAAGAAATAATTGGACCGGCTGTGGTCTGGCCAGCATTTTGCGGAGAGGGTTGGGAATGAAATGAATATTGTGTCTCTGCCATGAGCAAATCACAGTCTCCTAAAACAAGTTTGTAGGTGCCTTCTGTACTGGAAAGAGACATCTTCTCATGTTACCCTGCCCTTTGGAGAGCCATGGAAATAACCAGTTTTCAAGTAGCAGTAGTTGAATATTATGTAGCCAACAGGTTAAGCCGTTAATATTGTGGAAGGTCATTATTGACTCCATATGTCCTCTGGTAATGACATTCCAGTTCTGGAAACACACACTCTTCTCTTGCGTCATCTGCACAGGTCATTAGAGATGATAAGCGTGACTTCTTGGTGTGTACTGAGTCTTGAAGGGGCTATGCTAAAGCTGTGCAGTAGCTGAGGAAAAGATTTCCTCATGGTACCTCCTGCATCCCAAGCAGCTGAATGGATCAGGGCAGTGAAAAATCTACGGATTTAAAAACAAAACAAAACAAAACAAAAAAAACCCCTCTTCTTGAGTAGAAGAATCAAGTGGAGTTTCTGAAAGGAGTTTTTAGCAGAGCAGGGGAATGGCTGTGGGCTGTATCACAGCTTTCAGATCTCCTGGGACCAGAGCTCATCCCTCCTCCTGTCGAGAAATGCCATTCCTGTTCCCCCTTCTTCCCTGCTAGTTAGTGTTGAAGTGACGATAGACAGGGGAAGGTGAAAGGAGAAGGAGGAACTGATGACCCCTTAATTAATGTATGGAGAACAACCAGATGCTGTTTCCTAAATGTGCAATCGTTGGCAGAAACTAAGCAAAACTGGGTAAGACGAACAGCATACATGATTGTTTGTTAGGTGAGTGAGGTGTGACTGTCACCCCCATGCAGAAGTTGGAGGTGCCTTTGGAGCATCATTGCATCTGGTGGACCTCATAGGCATTATGGCTGAGAGTGTTTGGTTTCATGAGCATTTGGCTATAAACTGTAGACTCTGTTTTTGAAAGTAGGTCCCAGAACACTATCTGGTGCCTTTCATTAACTAAGGTTTGGCATATTTGAGGAGTTTTTGCCTGGGACAGCTATCCTGATGTGCAGAGTACTGCTGTGTCTTCAACCTGCATCTGCATCTGAAGAACGTCCATGATTGTCACTTCCTGTACAGCATCACTGATGTTTGTGTAGTGAAGTATTTCTTAGCAAACACCACTGCCGTCTTGGACTCCACTGCCTTCCAGATCATTCTCAAGTATAAATCACCCATTTGGTTTTAACCTAGAAAGCTCTGCGTGTTACATATCTACCTGAGAAATTGCCTTCCACCTTACTGAGGGTCTGCTACCAGTCGTACGTAAATTGCATGGGAAGGGGCTGGTGGGGGTGTTGTCTTCCGTAGGGCTGCTTGGACTCATTTGTGCTCTTGGTCCAGGAAAGCACAAGTTTGTTAACCATGGGCCTCCCGAGCTTTGGGAAGTGTGTGTGAGGGGCAGTGGCTTAGATGAGGCAGTTTCTGCCAGCTTCCTGACTAATCTGTTCATATCTGTCTGTCTCACGTAATTCTCTGGCACCTATCACCTTGGTAGCTAAACATGTTTCTCAGATGACCATGGCTTTTTTTCATCTTCTCCTCTTTTTAATAGTCTTTTCTCCTTCCTTGTAAATTGGTCTTTAATAAAGTTGAGAATTCTTGCACAGGGTTTTATAAACATGTGTTATTAAATTTTAAATCTGTTTTGAAAGTGCCTCTATCCTACTCCCTCCTAGTAAAGTGACCTTTTTAAATGGAGGGAAGTGGGTTTAGATGACAGTCATGATAAATGCGGTCATGTTCACTCAATAAAATAAGGCCCAGTGCATTTGAGGATAAATCAGTGAAATGTACAGCCCCACCTGTCTGTCTCCATCATTCATTTCCACTGTCACTTTCACAGTGGCTGATGGATCACAGTTGCTGTAAAATTAGACAGCCTTTAATCTCATTTCATCCTGATTAGCTTCTCCTTACCCTTTCCCTCTAACTCACTGACTGACACGCTAAAAACTCACACCGGGCTGTGTTTGAGCGTGGCGTACAAACTTCTCTTCAAATACCCTTTTTGTGGGGCAGGCAGGTGTTCCACTGAGTTGAAATAAAAAAATGAGAAGATGAAATTTTCACATTATTAAAGCAAAACAGCAGACAAAGGCTCATATAAAATTAATGAAAGCAGCAGCCTGGCCAGACCGAGTGATGGGCCAAATTTTCCTGTTACACCCTGGCAAGCCCAGTGAATTTGAAAAGATTGTTCCTACTAGAAGCTGCATTTAGCATGCTCATTGCCATGTAATTTTGACTGTATCTATGAAAAGTTAGGTCCTATATGGGTGTGCGTTCGTAAGGAATTATAGTTTACAGCACAGGTTTTCTGGTGCTTTCAAGGGGCATTTTATAGCGGTAAAAAAAATTGATCATGCCAATAGTTTTGATTTCTGTGTATAACTGATGATTCTGAGGGATCCTGAAAAGAGTCAGGGTGAAAGACTGTGCTGTTGGCAATTCTACGATTTCAGTGCCCAAACTCCTTCCTTCTTAGATGTCCACAGTGTTGCTCCATCCTCCCTGTTTTGTCCAGACTCCTCCAGCCCTGTGGGCAGATTCATGAGACCAAGCACAGAGTTTTCCCCAAAGCTCTGTGAGAAACAAAGGTCATAGTAAAGGTCTGCAGTGTTTTATTGCAGTCACCTTTCCTTCTGAAGCCCAAATACTACCCTCCTTTCTAAGACAAGCTTCCTTTTAGCTTTGCCGTGAGTTACGGATGGTAGTTCGGGTCATTTGGGCCCAATCCCCTATCAGTGGGAATGTTGCCATCAAGTTAAGTAGGAGCCAGGATTAAGCCCTTAGTTTTCAAGGTTTAATTATCGTCGTAAGTGTGGGAGTCTTATTGCGTAGTTTATATGCATGGGAACAGCAGAAAAGCTTAAAATATAATTTCTTCCTCTACTGGCCCTGTTTATGTCAATATGGAGGATAAATAAACAAAAGTGTTTGCAAAAATGAAAACACAACATGTGAAAAATATGCATGTGTGCTGCCTGCAGACAGTTCTTTCACTAAATGCTAGATCTCTCCAGATCAACCAATGGAAGAACCTGGTTCAGGGTACAACCACTAGCTTGGACCTAATTGGAAACCATAATAGAGCATTGGATTAGGTAAGAATTGAAGCCCCTGCAGACTGATCCTGGGTATCTCTTATTGAGAGGAGGGGTCCTAAAAAGCATCTAAGGAAGACAGCAAATTTCCTGGGGGAGACTCAAATTCATTATGTAGTACAAGCATCCACAAAATCAAGGAAAGTGCTGCGGTTTTGAGAGACAAAATTTTAAAATAGGAAAATGTCTGAGATTAAAGAATGAGATAAATATGATATGGGGGCTAAGGAGATAACAAAAATCTTTTTCATTCTTTCATCCCACTCTAGGAATCTCTAGTCAGTATAAAATCTTATGCAGCACCTGGTATAGGATTACCTCCCAGTTATATAAAGTGTACTAGTAACAAAAAACCTTAATTAATGAACTTTCACTGTACCTGTCTGCCCAATTTAAGAACTGCTTCACTTACATGACTTGTAAGAGCACAGACTATGAAAATGATATTCGACCTTTACTAGAAACTAAAAACATACCTTACTTATTCATCATTGCCTTGGCAAAAACTTCAGTAAGAAGCTTAAATGAGCCCACTTGATCTTTAAGAAAATGTGTCCTAAATAACAAAGCTGTGCGTATTTCTTATTATTATTTGCATATGCTATACTGCACAACTGCATTTGGAGAAAAATAAAAGATAATAAAACAAATGAAATGAGAGATATATCACCCAAAATAATCCAAGTGTGAGATAGGCTGCCTCTATTTTTTTTTTTTTTTTTGGCATTGGCAAAAGAGCACAAAGTAAGAGCTGGCCCTGAGTCATATTGATTTCCCACTGCACTGGTTTCCTAAGTGCTCTGTTGATCCGTGTCAAGCAATAAGTTCCCTGCCTGTACATGCACATCACCTCCCCATTTGTCCTCACCTAGATTTAAGGTGCCCATATGATGAGCTGAACAAGGACATCATTTTTCCTACTGGTGTCACTGGGCCAAAACTACTCTATGTGGTATGATAACTAATGCTATGTAAGTTTACATTTACCTTATAATATCACAATAGTGCTGTATGGCACACTGCAATAATATGTGCATATTGTGTATATATAAATCCTTATTTTTATGTCTTAGAATTTGAAGTGGAAAATGTAAATTTTAAAAAATAGATTATTGCGACTGTAGTTGGTCCACAGTAATCGCGATACCTCCAAAAAAAGGGGATATTGCAAACCTAATGCCACAGTTTTGATCTTTGTTAACAAAGGGCTTCCTGATTAGATGAATAGAAAATGTGTGATTCTGCTGCTAATGACATTGTACAGGAAATTAAGCGTATACATTTGGAAAAGGCATTAAATCAGCAGGACCTTAATTTAAAAACTTAAAACTGTATGGAAATGCAGCTTGTTCATTGCTGTGTAATAGAAAGCTACTGAACATACTGACTCTTCTTGTGGAAACATTACCAGCAGAACAAAGCTGGGCTGAGGTTTTTTTAATGTTTCCTAGCATACTAGGATTCCTAGCATCTGCTTATTTTCAGGGAAATATCAGGCAACTTCACCCCCTTTTACAAGTTGTTTTTAGAGCAGCATATATGGCACTTGGGCAGGTGGGGGGGGGGCACTGAGGGACCATAATTCTAGCTTTTTTTCCTTCGTTATTTGCAAGATTGAATAGTGTAAGGTTACTAATAAGTGGCTTTGTCTGCTGCTAAGTCAGTGGACATACATTCTTGGGGTGATGCATTCCCCTATTATTTCATACAGATGTAATCTCAGTGTTGTGTTTTGTACCTTTGGAAATATTTGATGGAATCAGTGCCCTGAGCTGACAAAGAATTCTTGCTTTTCTTGCAGTTATGCCATATAACAGTGCCCATCACTGTGTCGTGGAAGTGGAAAACTTCTTGTTCGTGCTGGGAGGAGAAGACCAATGGAACCCTAATGGTATGTATAGAATATCAAAAGGCACAGGCAGCATCTGCCTTCCTCTGTCTGTCTGTCTGCCAGGTCAGCTGATGTAGTCATTAGCAAGGGCTTTTGAGGACCCTCAGCCTAATTGTTGAATCTAGTAAAGGCTACTTTTAGATATTGATGTAATAAATATCTGGTACTTTAGCATTAGCATTTCCGTCATTCATCAGCTCCCATCCCTTGAGAAATGCCACAGGCAGCAGAACAGACTCTTTCAAGTGCATGCACCAGGCAGCAGCTGTTAAGAATTTTAACCTTCATTTCCAGTCTCCTTCCAGTCATAATATAATAATGCAATTGCAGTAGATGAATGCTTCTTTTCTATTGTCAAACAAGATACTCGCAGCTAAAGTTGTTAATGTGTTAATTATCTAGACTCTGAGGTTCTTAAACTGGTCCTTTTTTTAGTCTTGTGCAAGAGCTTCTCATATAGATTATCTGCTGCTACCTTCTTTGATTTGATTACTTCATAAATTTACCGCAAAGAGAAATTAAACAATTTAACAGGCTTCTGAGCAAAGCAAAAGGAGAATACCATGCCTTGCAAAATTCACTAAATTGTCAAGACATTGTTAAAAAGCTTGCACACGAAGAAAGAGTTGTAGTTGTAGCAGTCTGTGTAACAGAGATAATTATGACTGAGAAACCATAAAACAGCTTGCAGGTACACATTTTTACTTTAAAACACCAGAGGATCCAGCTGAAATTACATATACTGCATATATTTTATTGTGAATGCCCCATTTCAGCATCTGCACTAAACCAAATTATAGAAAATTGTTACATCTGTTCACTTCCTAAAACCTGAGACAAACAATCCAGTCCACCCTATAAGCATATTTCCGGTGTAGTTAAAAATAACACTAAATGTCTTAGAGAAGACCCCTTTAGTCCTAATGTTGAATCTCCTTTATATTAAACAGGAGAGTATTATTATTATTATTATTATTATTATTATTACTACGGGAGACAATTATTATTAGGACCATCAGCCACATCCAACAACTGAGGGCCCCTGTTGTGCTTGGTGGTAGGCATATGGATAATAAGAGGCAGACCTTGTTCCAGACAGTTTATAATTAAATGGCCATGTCACATGAAGGATAAAAGAAAAGAAGTGTAATTACCCACAATTTAAAGATGTGGAAACTGAGTCGCAAGGTGATGGAGAGATGCTAGAAGGCGTACATACCCTGCATCTGAGGTAGGAGTCAAGCACAGCTGTTAGTGAGATGGATAGTACCTTAGGTGTAAGATCACTAAAGACATCTAACAGCTTCCTTGTTCTGTGAATACCAATGCTGTGATTTTTCTGTAGAGAAGATAGGAATAAAAGAGGTAGGAGCATTGCTAATACTGATCTCTTTACAAATTTACCCTGAGAGAAATGGGTCTCGTCACAAAAAGTGGACCTGAAACCATAACCTACATCCTGTGCTGTTGCTGGGCTAGTTCTTTCTTGGAACTGCTTTGCTCTAAATGTGCAGCTACATGGGAACTGCTCACATGTACCCGCTTGAATTTATGTAAAGGCCCTTGTCTGCTATCCTCATAGCACGGAAGGGCCCTCAGATGGACCTGGCTGGAACTGTCTTGCCAGACCATTACAAGGCTTTTGATTTGAATGAGACTGTGCCAGGTGTTTTTCCAGTGGAAAGAATTATCCTTGAGATGGGGACAATGGAAGGAGCACCATATATTTCTTTAGCCATCAGACTGACAGATTGTTGACAAGCTGGGTGGACCCAAGGAGTGCCCATGCCCACTCCATGCTGCTCCTGTGATTTCCTGACAACCTAGAGAGCATGGGAGACATTTTTTCTCACTTTTTCACATCCTCCTATGGCTATGCCTTTCCAGTCGCAAGGGATCCCCGCACAAGTAAACGCTGATGAGAGCAGGTTGCAGAACACAGGCATGGATTTAAGACCGACCTTCATGGCTTTCAGAGCCCTTCACCTTTTGGCATGGCTGCAGAGACTTTCTTGTAGAAGGCAGAGAGCAGCATCTGCCTCCTTTTTTCCACTGTCTTGATTTGCTAATCCTGATTTCTGATCACTTGTCACAGTCTCTATGTTCTGACAGGTGCTTCCTAACATGTGTAACCTCCTGACCGATGAGCAAGGCAAAATAATAGATTCAAACTGAAGTCCAAAATTAAACTGGAGTCAAACCAGTTACACCAGGCAGCTTAAGTAGGTCATCAAGTCCTTTTCCCGCCATCACAGGCATCATATAGTCCCATTTTGTAAATTTTCTAAGCTACATTTGAAAAGCAGTTGGATTTTTAGCCCCCACTACTGTTGGAAAGTACTTACAGAATCCAATTGCTCTAAATGACTGGGAGCCTTATTGTAATTTCCAGTAAAATGTATTCTTTGACCGTCTAAATCGCCTTGTTCTCATGCCAAAGTTGGCCTTTATCTTAATGGTTTTTCCCCTCCTGGAGATTTGTTCCTCTGATGTATTAGAAACAGCACTCCTATCCCCTTTCAGCTTTTGTTTTCCTAGGTGCACAAGCCAAGTTTCTTGTCTCCTGCCATAAGGTAAACTTTCTGTTCGTCCTGTCACCGTAGTAGCTCTTCTTTGTGCCTGTTCTAGTTTGATTTCATCTCCTTTCCTCTGAAGTGACCAGATTTGTATCCTGTATTGCCACTCTAGGCTCACTAAACCCTTCTCTTTCTACCCTGCACTATACGATCTTGTACATACATGGTATTTGTAGGGAATATGTGTATGACACCTGTCATGTTAGGAGGCCAAGGTCCCCAGATCATAGGTTTGTATGACAACAATTTAAAAGCTGCTATATAACCAGTGACCACTGAAGTCCCCAGTAGCTCTGAAAGATGTAGTGAATACAGCAGCATTAAAACCCCCTACTAGAAGTCCAAGCTTATGATCAATACTTACATTGTTTTGAAATCCTGCTTTTTGAAATAGAAATAGATTAATAAGTGTCCTAAATAGTGAGACCTAGAGCCAGTTAGATGCCTGCTGTTATTGTTTTACTGTTTATTGAATCTATAGCTCTCAATGCCTCTTTTTCTAAATTGTCTGTAGACTTAAAGGAATTCAGAGAGGGACCAAGAGCAAAGCCTCACTTCGCTAAACACAGTGGCAAAATGACCAGTTGCCCCTAGTGTAATGGGGATCTCACCCTGTGTCTTGAGATGTGTTTGAGCGGTGCTCAGCATAAAGGGCTTTGGTCCTCATTAGGCACCACACTGGATTTGAAGGGAAATGCTGCATTATTCATCAGTCTTCTGCTTTACCCTCCTCACATAGAACATGCTTATGACATAGCGAGGGAATGAATTTGCTTCCAGACGGAGTGGTCAGCATGGTTTCTTTCTCTGTTTTCTTGTAGAACATGATCTTAAATTATTACGAATATAAATTCTAGCTGTATCGTTATTCTTCTCTACAATCTTGATGGTCTATTTACACATGCTGAAGTAAGTGTGGAATGAAACAAGCAAAGCAAGCCAATCCTACAGAGGCTTGTCCGATGCAAAAATATTCACCTTGTAGAATACCCAGCGACCATTTATAGAACTGTGACATACGCAGTTGGGTTATTCTGCTGGCCTGTGAAGCCTCTAATTCAATTTTTTAGTCACACATACGTAAACAAAGGTTTCTGTTTCCGAGATCCTCATCTGTTGAAGTCTCAGGTGTTACAGGAAATTGCCATACACTCTCTTGCTTCAGTTTTCTTGCTTTGATGTCAATCTGCATGTAAAATAAGGTGAAATCTTAATATCGTGAAGACATGAATACAGTTCTTGGGCTTGACAGCAGGGATAAGCTAGTTAGCTGGTGTCTGTTGCTCATGTTTCATATTTTAGCTAACACACTTGAAATAAAAGTCTAAGAGTGTATTCCCCCTTCGATGCACATGTGTAATTCCTTCTAACTTACACTGAAAGTGCATGGTAGAATAAACCATCTAGTGCAAACACTGCATACCCCATGCTGATGGCTTATGCAGCTCCTGGTTATTTGCACAAGGTTTTTTTACCATGTTCCACATAGAGATGATGTGAGGAGAAAGAAAAGCACATGTTCTCTCTCTGATTTTTTTACCTGACACAAAATACTCTAGTCATAAAAATACCATAGGGATGCCCTCTTTTGGGCAGTAATTTTCTTTAGTGCTGTGATTTATTGTGGCTGTGAAAGTACCACAGCATCTATAAGTAAATTTAAATACACATTTTCAAGCTCTTATTACAGAGAGCAAGAATAATCTCTATCTGCTTTTACTGCTAGCAATTGCTAATTCAAACCTTGCAGTGCCCCATTTGTTGAATTATTACTGTACACATAGCGTAATCATACATTGTTGTAAAAGGGGGAACCCTTCATAAAAGCTGTCAACTTGTGAAATATATGTAACATATATTACAATCATGATGTTAAATACATGAAACAAACAGCTGAGTGTCAAAATAATCTATCTTTACAGGGAAACACAGTACAAACTTTGTTAGCCGATACGATCCCAGGTTTAACAGCTGGATACAACTTCCACCCATGCAAGAGAGGTAAAAACCTGCTACATGTTTTTCAATATATGTTTTATCATCCTAGGAGCAGCTGAAGTTTGGCTTAGTTCTGGGAGTAAGGAGGCCTACAGAACCGTTGAAAATACTGAGATAAAACTGCAGCATGCAGTTACGTCCCATTTGTCTCCTAATTTTTTTAAACTTTCCAAATTCAAAACTCCACATGCCAAATCCTGCAGTGCTAACTCATGCAAAATAACCATGGACTTTGTGCAATTACTGGTTGCCTGAGTAAGGTCTGAAGGATTTTTCTGAAGTCTCCATAGTGTCCTGTCATGTTCCCTGACTGAAGTGTCATGATGAGTTTGCAGTAAACAAGCAGTAATTATAGTCAGATATCTTATAGGGAACTGAAACCTTCACATGTTGACTCCATCCTGTTTCACCATGCCAGGCATGAAAAGCTCTCCTGAACATGTCTTCCCTTGTCAGAGGACTCTTAATCCTAGGTGGTCTTTGAGTGAAGTTTCTGTCAGCTAATGCATATTAGAGTAGCACATGTTTTGATCTTACGTGTACCAAAGAGCAGAGGTGCATGTTGACTTGAGCAGTGACCCATAAAGACAGCATAAACTTAACTCTAGATCACAAGTCCTACCCTGGCACGAAAAAAAGTCCCCCAAACCTGAACTGAATGATGCACGTTTCCTAAGAAGAATCTCAAAGGCAGAAGATCCAAAGTTACAATGTTTTATGAAAAAGCATTCAATGTCCATCCTTCATTTCAATACCCATCTTCTCATGGATCCAATGTGCGAGAGATCTCACAGTGTCTTCCTAAGATACTTTCCTTATTTCATGGGTCGTCAGTATTATAGCTCTTTTTCTGTTGGCTCTCCACAGTGTTCAGGTGTCTGGCAGTCATAAATAATACATATTGACCTCGGTGCAACCTTGCAATTCCAAGTGTGTATTACGAGATGCATGGAAATATGGCTGTCTTTTCCAATTTCCAGAGATAAAATGTCAGTCTGTAGAGTTTTTGAAGGGCCTTTGTTCAGGATTCAGTTTGATTGACCTAAGTCCATATGCAGACCCATGTGCGATGCTTGTCACCAAAAAACACTGCATTGTACCAGTACATGAAAAAGCACAAGTGGAACAGATCTGAGTAGGTTCCCTGTTGGAGCTGAGTGTGCTGATAAATCTAGCCGTATAAATAGAGACAAAAAAGAGCATCACGGTTCATTGTAGTCTCTGGGTTTATTAATAACATCGTCCTTTACTTTAAAACTCCTTTACTAAAATTCCTTTTTCGTAGTTGTTAATAGAGCTAGTCCAACAGCAGGCTTTAGCTAAAGAGGTAGCCCTGCTTTGGCAGCCCCCAGCCTTCTCCCTCAGTCCTGCCAGCCCTGTGGGATAAACTCACAGCTGGGTTATTTACCTTAAAACAGAGGGACGCCTTCCCCTCTGGTTCAGCTCCCCGGACGGAGTCACCGCCAGCTCAGGTGTTGGCGTGGAGTAGACAAGAGGTGTGCATGAGGTTGCGCACCGCCATGCAGGTCATCCTCAGTGAACCGGGAGGCTGACTGGTGTTTGTACGGAACCTGACGCTCTTCTGTGGAGCCTAATCTGTGTCCTAATTAGTCCCTCTGCGTATCTGCAAGCAAAACTCCTGAGGGGCATGTGCGGCTGGCTGAACGGTTGCGTTTATTTGGCTGACAAAACTCAGAAGGCAGAAGTAGGTAGTTGAGGGTCAGAGAAAGCAGACAGTAGGAGTTTTTCCACCTCCACAGTGGTCAGTTGCGTTTCACTAGAAATTCAGTTTATAATCACAGGTGCAGAATATGACTTACCTTGTGCTCTGGTGGAAGCTGCCGCCTTCAGCCAAGAGTCAGAAACTCTGCTGCGCATTGTGATTGTTTAGCAGCTGCCCGGTAATAAACTGTAATGTATTAGCATCTCAGCTCCTTACAGTGTTATTTAAATGTAATGGTCCACTCACACATAGTTCCTTCTGCAAGGGGCTTTACTATGACAACATTAATTGTCACCTCTTCCATTCAGGAGACATAACTCATAGGCTTGCCCATTATTTTTCTTTAAAGGCTCCTAAGCATTGGGGCTATTGTTGGAAAACAGGGATTTTCAAATCACTTTCTAAAATGTTTTTAACGGTTTATTTGCTCATCCCTAATGACTTCCTCAGAGTTGTTGCAGCCTTTAGAGGTAGGGTCTGGCCCAGTTTTTAGAAGATCATACAAACAAGAGAGACCTTTTATGCAGTTTCCTTTCCCAGCTTCTTTACTCAGATAAAGTTCCCATTAAAGTCAACAGGCTATTTTTTCCCCCCTAGGAGTACAGGGTCACGCCCTGTCTCTGCTGGCATAATGCAGGCACCATTGACAAGACAGACTGTTTAATGGGTTTTTCTGAGTCATTATGGTCCATCAAGTCAAAACCTACTTAGGAATTTTAGTCTGAGAATAATTGGCTGGATAGACTATAATAGCTCCGTTGGAATGACTGCCAGGTAAATGTGGGTCTCATTCACAGGCAGTATGTTCTCAAGTTGAAAATCTATCTGAAATATTTGATGAGTAAACTTTTATCTCATATGCTAAAATCTATATCTGATTGATTTTACTGTATGAGCTATAGAGAAAAGCCTAATCCCGTTATGGATTCAGAGCCGTCAGTTTATTTTCTTTAAAGCCAAGTTTGGTTTCTTTTCATTTTGAACATCTCAAAAATACATGCTATTGAAAAGTATGTACTATTTTCAGGCATGTGTTGTTTAGAGAAGCAGCAAATGACTCATAAGCCTTTGAAATACACATCTGCCTGACAATGCAATAACAACGGGATGCTTTTTGGAGAGCGGTTCAGTTAGACTAACAGGCCTGCTAAAGGAGTGGTCTTTGTAGCAGACATATCTGAACTTGTGGCATGAGCCTCAGCTGGACACCTCAGTCAGTACTGTTGCATCTTGCCAGCTCAGCCCAGAGCTGGACAAGGTGTGTGGGACAGTAACATTTAAAACATCTTTTTTCTTACATTCCAAGTAAAAAGTTTTTGTTTAAAGACCAGCAAAAGCCATGGCATTGTACCAAGGCCTGAAGAAGCACAAGTGGAAGTGTGAAGGTCAGCGTCCTCACTGAGGCTGAGCGAACTGATAAAAGAAGACGCAGAAAAAGAGATAAAACAATTTCACATTTTATTTTAGCCTTTGACTTTAATAATAGTGCTGTTAACCCTTGTTAAGATGACTGTAGTTTTTAAAAGGCAAACCATACAGTCTAAAAGTGACTCTGAAATCGGGTCCAGATATTGCAATGATCAGTAAGAGCATTAGTGGTTTTAAACCTCAGGCTGGTTGTTGCATTTCTTGTTTCAGGGCATAAATTCATCATCTATGGAAACTGGAAAGAAATTCTTCCCTTTTATGTGTGTGTACTTACTTATGAGAAGAAGTTAGTTGGGTTGATTATTGAGTGAAGGGATGTGAAGGAAAAGCATTTCAGAGACCAGTGACTGTCGAGTACTTGCAAGTCCTGAAGAAAACAACAAAATAATTGTCTTATTGCCCATATACAGATCCTGAGGTGCATTCCAGTTATCTGATTAGAATGGATAGCGTCTTCCTGGTTTTGCAGGAAAAGTTGTGCAAAGATTGCTGTATTATATTTTAATCTGAATCATATTTTACAGCAGTTTAAAAAGCCGTCACTTAACAGCATGCCCCTTACACACTGTATCATTGAAAAGTAAAAAACCAGAAAGCTTAAAATGTTTGTGACAGGAGCTACTGAGTGAATATTCACGTCCAAGCAGAAGAGTGAAGCATGCTGACGCTTTTATTTTTGCTCCTTATAGTGACACTGTGTGGATGAAACCAGGAGTACACATGCAGGATAATGTCAGTGAAATCCTAGTTAAGAGAATGCCTGCCAGTTGTACCTACCTCTGTGTATTAAACCTGAACTAAAAAAACCACGTTGAGAGCAGTTCGTTAACAGGTTTGTCAGAGGAGGTGTGAGAGGACAGACGAGCGGATGCGTGAGCACCCCAGGCATTGACGACAGGCACCCTGTGGGCTTGTGCCTTGCGGCTGCCAGACACAGGAGGGTTGGAGAAAGAGTGCCTGCCCATGCAGGCTCTCTGATGTCTAATATGATGTGACCTCTGCAGCTTTTCCTATTGTTGGGGCTGCTACCGGCTGTCTTGCCTCTGGCCTGTCACATATTCTCAGGAAGCGTATAGGCACTTGATTGCCTGTAACGCCTATACCCTCTCTGTCAAATTAGAGTGAAATCAGCCAGCAGGTTTTTGTTGAGGAGACAACACTCAAGCAGACATGGGTACACGTACAGGGTAATCAAATAAGCTTTGTTTCCATAGAAAATCAGGGTAAAAACATAGATGCACAATTTGCTGCCCGACCATGCAGAGCAATATATGCCATCAGCTTCTATCTGCCCATTGACAGATAAATTAAATGGTCTTATTTAATTCATCAGCTGAGCTGGAGGCATTTAGCAGTATTCCTGTCCTCCTGTTCACATCTTTTTTTTCAGTAGCCTTATCCCTGTGGTGGTGGTCCCACTCCCACTCAACAAGGGGTGCGGGCCCGCGCTGTCCAAGTTGCCCATGTGCAGGCAAGGTGAAAGCAAAGAGGTAGACGGGAGGTGCTCAGTGACCCTGGCTGGTGAGGAGGCCTGTCAGGTGTGCACCAAATCCAAAAACTGAGGCCAGAAACAGGCAGCACCGCATCAGATCTGCTCCCTGAATGCCCAGCCAGACTTGCTGTTTCCATGGCTGTATCTTCGTGTCTGCCTGACCTCTCCTCCAACTTGTAAACCACCAGCCAGTCTCAGCCACATTTAACAAAGAGGGAAATTTCTCCAAAATGTTAAAGCATACTACAGATTTTGTGAAAATAGACAGCTGTGTAAAGGAGAGAGATCTTATTCCTGCCTTCACTGAAGGAAATGCTCCGGAACACATGCCTGGCCAGATGGCAGGTTAGAGACATGGCACACCAGGCTTTGCTAACTCACCTGGTCGTGGCATGACTACAGGGAAACTCGGGGAGGAGTTGGGACATACCAGAGCTGTTCATTGCAAGGTGGTGTGCTCTGTATGTGGACCACCACTCATCCCGAATGCTTTGCAGCTGTCTGCAGGATCGAGCCCTTGATGGCGCGGGTGACCATCAAGCCCCCAAGATTCACCGTGCGATTCAGGAGTGCAATATACAGCCACTCCCAGATTCAAATTCGGGTGCCTGGGCAGGAACCGGAGCGGATTGTGTCAGCCGCGGAGCAGGGTTTGGCGAGCTGCAGACACACTCCAGCGTGCCTGCTTTGCAGGAGCTGTCAGGGCTGGACCTTGCCGTGCCTGACCTGCCTGCTTGTCTGTGGGCTCCCACGCCACTCCAGTTTCACCCAGGAGAAAATTTTAGCTTTGGCACTGACAATTCTTGTCATTCAATATTTTGTAAAGGTCTTCATCCTAGCCTAGCTGTGGTCTTTTGCAATTTTCTTTCTCATATCATTGCAGCTTAAAATTAAAGGCCTCTGCCCTAGCAAACCTTCCCGCTGCTGAATAAGCCAGGGAGCTTTCCCTGAAAGTGGATTACACCAAACTGGGTCTCTCAAACCTGTCTACTGCTCTATTTTTACTTCAGCAACAGGCACTCACCGTTAATTTTGGAGGCACAAGAAAGATGAACTAATATATACCTAGCAGTACTGGCCAGAAAAATTAATTCTTTTCTTGCTTACCTGAGTTGCATGTGAAAGCGGACAGGTGGCTAAAACTTTTCTCAGTTTGTTGGAGACAGACCTCTTCTGAGTTAAAGGGTGGAAATGTAATATTGTACCTAGTGTAAGGAAAGTTGTTCTATTTGCAGTACTGCAGAAAGAAGAAAAAAAAAAGGATAATTGAACAAAAATTTTGATGATGTGGTTCTCTTAGTAAATTGGGAACAATGACCCTTGAAGGACCATAAAGAAAGTGAATGTCAAGATAATTCATTATTGTTACATTACCTACCTCATTTTTCACTTTGTCTTACTGAGTTGTTATATCCCTTACAAGGTAATGCCCCAAACATTAATGAGCACCTTTTTATCTTTCACGGGTGTGAAAAAGCAACAAACAGCTTTGAAAAGGGGTATTTTCTGCCAGGTTTATGTGTGCTTAATTGTTTTGACACCAAAAATGAAGTATTTCTTTGATGTGGAGCATGTATTTGATTAGCCAAGCAGCCACAGTCTCTAGGATAGCTGTAGGCCTGTGAAGCTCTTCTCTCTGAAGTAGCATTTGAAGGAGCAGCTATCTTAGTTCGGGGCGTCAGCTGGAGAGGAAAAAAAAGGGTTGACGTGGCTAATTGGTTTGTTGTTGGCTTGTTTTGTTTTGTTCTGCCCTGTCCTCCAGGAGAGCCAGTTTCTATGCCTGTCGCCTTGACAAGAATTTGTATGTAATCGGTGGAAGAAACGAAACTGGCTACTTGTCCAGCGTGGAGTGCTACAATCTAGAGACAAACGAGTGGCGTTACGTGTCTTCGTTACCGCAACCTTTGGCAGCCCATGCAGGAGCCGTTCACAATGGCAAGATATATATTTCAGGCCAGTGTCTTTTATAGTTCAACAATATATAACAAAAAAACAACCTAAAATGACCACCAAAAAATAAAAACCCAGAACCCAAAAACATAGAGCTAAATTCCTGCTGCAGCACAATGTCTTTATTTACATTAATTAACAGAAGTACATTTACTTTGCAGGAGGTGTTCACAATGGAGAATATGTCCCCTGGCTGTACTGCTATGACCCCGTGATGGATGTCTGGGCCCGAAAACAGGACATGAACACAAAGCGAGCAATCCACACTTTGGCTGTAATGAATGATCGACTGTATGCAATTGGAGGAAACCATTTGAAAGGTCACATTTTTAACAGCGAAAAAGCATTTCAGTGTCCCCCATCTCCTGATAAAGAATATTTTTGTTAGACAGTCATTGTTAAATACATGAAAAAACAGGCAACACAATTTAACAGGACACTTGAGCCAGCAATTTTAAAAACATTTTATGCAAATTATTTTAAAATTATAACAGTACATTAAATATATGAGTAATGAATGCTTTAGATAATAAAAATGGGAGCTTCCATTACTCAAAGGCATGGACAATTTGTCATTACCAAGAATTCAATGAAACAAACAGATTATTCTTTGACCCGAAAGTATCAGCAATATCTTCCTCTGTAAATCATTTTCCAAAATGTGCAGTTAGAGAGAGCTTTATTCAGAGCAACACACAAAAACAAGCTTCTGATTTAATTAAGAGGAAAAAAAACCTCCAGCCATTAAATATTAGGACTAGGCTCTTTAGATCCCTTTTTAGAATTAAATGTAGCTTGTTAATTATAATTCTTTTTAGAGGTCTCTTGTTTTCATCTTTTGAAAAGGTCTCATATTAAAATAACTACTGCTTAGGCATCTGGTATTTTTGTCTTAATACCTACATGTCATTGCTATTACTGCTAAAGAGATTCTGCTTAATCCAGCCACTTATACAAAAAGCACAGCTCCTGCTTCTTTGTCCCATGACAATATTTGACAGTTCATATTAACATTTTTTTCTTCTTTCTCATTTCTTGCTTTAAAAAAAAAAAGCTTCACAACAACAAAAGGGAAGTTTGTAATGCGAAAGAGAAAGTGATGTTAACTGCCGGTAACACCAGGCCATGTGCCTCAGTGACTCTGGCACCCGAGTCCCAGTGAGACTGAAGCCACATGCTGCCTTTGAAGATCTGAGTGTGGAGCATGTAGCGGACAAAGTCTCAGATGTAAATTTTTCCTGGTAAATAGTACTGGTGCATAAACCCCTGCAGCCAGGTGCAGGGCTGTTGTGCCTCTGCTTCCCACCCCCAGTTGTGATGGGTGTTCCTGGACTGGACCTGACAGGGTGAAGGGGGTAAAAGCTGCCTGCACACGTGCACCTGCAAATTTTGTAGAGGTTGCAGAGCTCCACAGTGTTGGCTTTTTCTCCTACAAAAGTAAAGGTTAACATGTCACAGCTCTCCTATAGCTAAAGCACATGCTTTGGTTTGCATAGCCTTGAATTGCTTCTGTCCTGCCTTCTGCTTTTTTTTCCCCCTTTTTCACCTACCATCCTCTGGGAAAGAAGGAACTTCTAATAAACATTGCATTTTTGCCTCTACAACTGTTGCCCTAGGTGCTTTTGTTACGTATGAATTGCTCACTGTTGTGAGAGGTATTTAACATCCAGGCTTCTGGAAAGCCACGGCTGTCTGATAGAAAGGCTTTTTGGAAAACTGGTTTCTTCCGTACAGTGAAACAAAAGGAGGAGCTGCAAGGAAAGGGAGGAGGGAGGGGACTGAAGTGCGGATGAAATGCTACAAATTCTCCACCGGGGGGGAATAGCAGGGTTGCATGGCAAAGCCCTCCTTTGTGAAGCTGGATCTGTATACTAGTGTTAGCAGTGCATTTACCACATCACAGCTAGTCATGTGCGTACCGCAGTTCATTACAGAGCTTTTGACAGATTCTGGGCACGCTGCGGTGGCCTTTCTGTGGCCCCTTGAAAACTTTACAGCAACAAAAAATTATTTCATCATAGCAATTCATTCCTGACATAAATAATACTCTTTCAAGTAGCATCATTGTGAAGTACCAATATCACCAAATGTGCTTTTCCAGAAAAATCTAACTCCTGTTTTCTGTCATACCTTGATGGAGAAGAGAGTAGTGTCAAGTAAAGCATCCCAGCATATTAAGAAAGCCATAATTTTACTGCGGTGCTCTGATAAAGAAGGTAGTTTGAGATAGAAA
Source organism: Haliaeetus leucocephalus (assembly GCF_000737465.1). NCBI lineage: Eukaryota > Metazoa > Chordata > Aves > Accipitriformes > Accipitridae > Haliaeetus > Haliaeetus leucocephalus. Next base: position 5,383,521 of record NW_010972864.1, on the reverse strand, counting down.
ATTGCCTAAATATTGGAGCAGGAACCAGGACTCATGGGTTCTATGTCTGTGTTCAGCTCACTTGATTGATACTAATTGATACAGCTTGGGAGTCTTGAGCTGACACCCGTCTGCCCTTTGGCGATTAGAAAGCAGCAGTCGCATGGAGCCTTTTTTGGTCTGTCACGGAAAGATGGGACCACCGTTTTTTTTGGTTACGTTTTCTGACACCTTAAAGACTTTGTCACATCACAGCTGCGTGCTTAGGGTACACCTTAAATCAGCTTTAAAATTGAAACTGGTCCTGAACATCACATCTGTCGTGCTAAGCACCTTTGTCCCTCTGGAACCAAGTAGCATGAGTTGTCTAAGCTCTACCTTGGCTCACTAGACATTGGTTTCTGAGCAAGACTTAATCTGTTGATTTTTTAATAGATCAGATCTGCTGACTTTTGAGAAAGGCTGCCGGGACAGTCTTTTCCTACATGTTCAAACTCGCATTAGCACTGATAGATGAGGAGGAATATTGCTTGAATCTGCTTGCATCATCGATAGGTTATTACTGAGTATTACCTTCTGATGTGTTCAGGTTTTATATGTACTTGTGATTTGTAGAAAACTGTAGAAGTAATGATAAAAGCTTTCAACAGATTTATTTGAACTGAAATAATGAGACGTTAACGTTACAGAAGATGGCTTGAATGTATATGGCAGTATTTTCTAGAAGAAAGTGTAACAATGATGGTGTAATTGTAAGAATGTAATTGTAGCTGTAATTTAGTAAATTTAACAGTAAAACAAATAATAAAACAGTAAGTCATAATGCACATTCTCTTTTCTCAATGCCCTTATCCAGGTTTCTCCCATCTTGATGTAATGCTTGTGGAATGCTATGATCCAAAAGGTGACCAGTGGAATATCCTCCAGACTCCTATTTTGGAGGGTCGCAGTGGCCCTGGCTGCGCAGTCCTTGATGACAGTATTTACCTTGTCGGAGGCTACAGCTGGAGTATGGTGTGTACCTGCTTTCTGCAATGACCCTTCCATTCCTTCTGAGTTCTCACAGCCAGTCTATATTACTCAGATGGGGCAGAGAGGAGATGAGGGTTGAAGTAGGTGCAGGGGCAGGTTTTGCTTTGGTTTTCAACTTACGGAGAATGTGGAGTATTTTTTCACCTTTGTGCTTTTCTATTTAGATGAGTTCTTATCAGACCATATTCACTGATACGGTGTAATATAAAAAACAGATGAAATTTGGCAAAAAAGACTGATGGGACGATATGCTTATAGCTCTGCTTATAAAGCACTTGTAAAGGAGCCTAATTTGCAGAGGTTAGGTGCTCAGCCCATATGAAAACCAAACCTCTTGAAGGGCTCCTAAATTAGAGCTCAAAACCATGAGTCACTTTCAGACATCTTTAAAGCTAATGTTTGACTTGGGTTTTACCAAAGCCATGTTTAATATGTCTTTTTGTGCTACTACAGGGAGCCTACAAATCTTCTACTATTTGCTATAGTCCTGAGAAGGGGACTTGGACAGAACTAGAAGGAGATGTTGCTGAGCCACTTGCAGGACCTGCTTGTTCAACTGTCATATTGCCAGCCTGCGTACCGTACAACAAATGATGGTCAAGGAGCACTGACACGAACACTGATTGCATTTGGGACAATAATGACGGGTGACGTAAATATTTTATTAGAACAGGATTCCTGTTAAAACAAAGCTACCATAATTGACCCCTTATTCCGTATTTATGCTTTAGGAGCAAACTGAAAGAAAACAAAAATCAAGTGTTGTCCCATCTCAGATAGATGCCGGTGTCTTATGAAGCAAGTAGCTAAAACACACCGAACATTACATACTGACAGACTGCCATTTCAGACTGATTTTAACTTTTTCCTGCTGCAGAGATATTCCTCACATCAAATTTAACTTTAAAAAAAATGAAGGCTAACTGTTCAAATACAGCCTGAAGAGACAAGATCAGTATTGTGCATTGTATCTACCTGCATGTGATCTGTGTTGAAGTCATGAGGATGTTGTTTTCATGAATGCTTCAGAATTCAGATAGTGAAAAGCTCACACTGCATTGCAGAATTGTCTCCTCCTCTGTAATCCTAACCTACAGCTACTTCACATGCTCTGCAAGCAACACAGCATCAGAAGATTATAAAAGGTAAAGAAATATCATTCAGTTTTTGCACAGTTTGGCAACTAATAACACTCTGCCTTCAAAGTCCCCGTGTGTAAGTGCAGCGGAAAGCAGACTACAATGAAAGCCATGCTTTACAGAGCACTTCTTGGAATAGCAGCTTAGGGATTAGGATCAAATTCTTCTAATCACACTTGTGTAAAGTCAGAGTCATTTCACTGAAATCACATGGAATGACTGTTTTTACATTATTATAACAGAAATTTGGTCCTACACCTTAAATTCTGGGTTCGTAAAGTAAGTTATTTCTATGACCGCTTAACGAAGCACCAGAACCCTTACTTACTTTTCACTAACCTGTTAGATAGGAGCATCCATGCTAGTTGCCTCCAGAGACAGAAAGACTGCATTTAACTATAAATGTATTACTTTGGACTCTTAAATGATTGTGCACAATTTTGGAGAGACATTGGTAAGTAGTTAAAATACTCCTGTGTGGTCGATCTTAAAATGTACTCTGAAAGATTTTTACTGTTGATCTAAAGTAATACGAGGCTAGACTTTCCACTGCCTTATAGCTTGTGTAACTACTCATTGCAAAGCGAATTCGGAATGTTACCACATGGGACCAGGAGCATTTAGGACTCGCTTCATGAATTCATAGTTGCTTGCACAAATCAGGCTGGCTGTGTTTTAAGCTTACGTCTTTCTGTCCTGGCTTTGCAAAAGCAGTGACAAAATCTGAGCCTGATTCTTCACTACCTTGCAGTTAACATAGTCATCTACACATCAGTAAAGTATATGCATAATTCTTCCATTGTGGTTTACTGATGCTGCATCCATTACCCTCAGGACCGTCCTCTTCGCTGGTATAAACTGACATTGCTCCATTGAAGCCAATGGATGTACTTTGTTTTATGTCAGCTAAGAATCTGGCCTTTAATTTGCCTAGTTGTAACTAGCTGCACCAGATAAAAGGTAAAGGAGACCCAGATCGTGCATTTTCAAGCCTGCACATCTTTCACAATAGGACTTAATGCTACTGCATTAAGCAAGGAGCAGGCAACTACTGGAGGTTGGTTTCTGCCTCAGAGGCAATAGATGGGAGAAAGAATTCATTATTTGCTTTGCAAAATAGAAAGAGGGCGAATGTACACAGAAATTACACTATATATTGATGCTTGAGAGCAATATAAATAATGGAGAGCAAATACCATGGGACTGTTTCGTTCTGGCATCAGTCCAGTTTTATTGCAGTGCAACTCCCTTCCTTGCAGCAGAATTACATAGTTGTAAAATTGGAGTAATGCAGTAAAGGCTGATACCATACAAATGCAATAACCCAATTGATGAGGTAGCTGCACGCCTGGAAAAAAATTGTTTAAACAAAATAATTATCTGAAGATGCTAATATTTGAATGTGCCGTTGGGGAGTTTTCCAGTGAGCATCACTAAGGAACTCATAAAGGTGGAGTGTATATCCTGAAATCTCAATCCATTTCTACTATATAGTGCAATCTTAGTTGGTTTTGTATTTATTTATATTGTTCAGATCCAAGGGATCCCTTGTACAATATATTTGGTGCAATCATGACTTTTTTTTTCCTTTCCTGTTGAAAGTCTATAAATATAAATATATATAAAAAGGAAACTGTTAAGATACTAAATGAGGAAACCTTGAATGACATTTAAGATCAGGATAAGGTCTGCCATTAAACACTGACTGTCACCTGTCTCTACTAAAATGTACCATTTTTAAAGGATATTTGTTGTCCTTTTAAGTGGTTCTTTTTTTTACCAAGATAATTTAAAGATTTATGAGGACTGTATGTAAATCTTTCTATCTTTCAGGAAGGCATGACCAAGGAAAGTGCTAACTGAATAAGTCACACAAAGAATGTAAATTTTGTACAGTACTAGACTGTGTAAATGAAGCTTGCTTGTAGGGGGGAAACTTTAAATAAAACTTTATGTACTAATTCAACTGTCTGCCATATTCCTACTTATAAAGTGTATGTATAAATAATATCTACATTAAATTCTTTGGAACTTTTTTTATCATGTAGATGCGTAAACTTCTTTTATTTTGTGGCCGTACATAACAGCCTCATTGTTCGCTAAGTGTCATTACTCAGTGCTTGTAAACTCAGCGACGCAGTAAAATGTAGTGAGTCAGAGTCTTCCCCTGAGTGCACGTGCCTGGCCTGTGCTTCCAGCAGGGAAAGCCCAACCTGCTTGCCCATGGGCAGGGTCTGACCTCAGAAGCCTACGGATGCGATGGGATGCCTGTGAAATGCCTCTGCCTTGCGCTGCTCTGCCCGTTCCTCTGTCCCACGGTAAGATAAGTGAAAAGAACACCGCTTTGTTAAACGCGGTCTTGCTTTGGGGAATTTAATGTTAGTTGTGGAAATTTCTTCCATCTTCCAAATGTCCCTTCAGTGGTGATTGACCCTTCTCACTATGAGTATTTCTGTTCTTGGAGGGGACGCGCTGGCATGGGCGAGCAGCGGAGGAGTTGCCAGACTGAGAAGACAAGGTGAAGGCAGGGGTTTTACCAGGAAGCAGAATCATTATTAATACCAGTTACTATGCTACATGTATTATTTATTCATGCCTACCAACCTTTGTCAGGGACCAGAACCTTCCTATGCAAACCACGTGGGTGCACTGAGCAAACAAAAAGGCAGTCCCCGACCCCTGTGCTTGTTGCAGCAAGTGTGAGCTGTGCTGAGGAGTGGCTGAGGCACAATGAAAGAGTTGAGTCTAACGAGCGGGGATCAGTCCTGTTCAAACCTTTTATGAGGAAGGGACAGGTGACCCAGCAGCAACTACAGTAAGGTAGCACAATGAATAGGACTGTCTTATTAATGAGTTTATTTCAGAAGAGAAGGGAAGAGATTTATGCATTTTTTTTTTAAAGTAATGTGGGAGAAGAAGGAAGAGGAGAAGCTGGAAGCAGTGGGCAGAGATAAGATTTAGAAAGGAATGGAATGAAGTGAAAAAGAAGAGGTAAGAATGAAAGGGAAAAATAGAAGAAAAGAGCCTGCAAGAGGAGAAAGTAGGAAGTTCTTGTGGATCAAGGGCACAGAGTAAGGGTTGGAATAATAAGGAAGGCAAAGGTGGTTTCTGAGAAGCACACATCAGAGAAAGCCTGTAAAGACATGACAGGAGAGGTGATACAAAATGCAGAAGAGAAACACGAGAAAATGCCATAAAAGAGGACATGAAATAAACATGAAACTAAATAAGCACTTGGTGATGGTAGCGCTACTATTTTCTTCAGCTAATCATTTACAGTGGTCTAGCTGTCAAGCAGAAGGATCAAATCAGCAGAGTACTTAGGTGTTGCAGCCTTCAAGCTTTCAATGCACGGACTTTAGTACAATAAAAATCATGACAGGGATGCCCAGCAGCACCTTTCTGGGGTGCCTGGGCTGTGGCAAGCACCCAACTACAGCCAGCACCTGTGGCAAGGTAGAAGAGCTGCCGCTGGTGGCGAGAAGCAGAGGAAGAGCAGCCTGGTCCCCGCTGGGCTGGAGGGAAGCATCTCCTCCATTTCTGATTCACAGATGAGAGTCATCTTAGGGAGCTCGATACCTGGACTGTTCTTCCGTTCTCCTTCTCTGCTGTCCTTCCTGCCAAACATTAATCTTCTCTTCTTTGTCCTCAGCATGACAAACTTGCCTGGGTACTTTTGCAGAGCTGGGCCTGGAAAACAACAGAGCAGTCAATGGAGCTATTTCCCTGGTCCTGAGCTGTGGTCCCATCCGCTGCCCAAGGAGCACGAGAAGGCTGGATTGCTACTGTCTTGCAACCCATGCACATGCCCTTAAAGAGAGCAAAGATGGCATTTCAGAAGTACATTTTTCATTGATTATAGCGCTGTCTTCAAAGGTACTGTGCACCCACCTCCCAAAAGCTGTCATGGCTTTCCTTCACATGTTTGTTCCCTTTCCTGCTTTTAATACAATGATTTACTCTGTTAGCTGCATCTGTGAGCCAATTGCGGAGAAAAACCCATGCCAAACCTCATTATATATACCTGTTTGTATTGTATTATGATCACCACCAATATAGTACTCTAGTTCTCTTGTTTTTAAGGGACAGACCACGTTTCAGAGCTTTCCGGGTACAGACAAAGGAGACAGAAATCCCAAACAGTGCTAAAGAGGCCAAGACAGTAATTGCTAACATACACGCTCCTGAGCAGTTCAAGATACACATTCTCATTTATGTTGTTAGTGCGGCAGCAGAAAAGAGTCGGTGTTTCAGCCTCTCAGGTCCAGACTAAGGAAGCAGAGATGGCAGCGCTGGAGGTCAGAGTGGTTAGCGGGAAGGGAAAGTACACTAATGAATTCTGGAGGGCTTGTAATGCCATAAAAGATTCAGTTAATCTGCAGCATAGATGTTGATCAGCGAAACTGAACCTAACTCTCTGGACCTTGTCAGATGTATTCTGTGCATGTCAGTGTTCCACACCAATTACAGATTTGAGAAGATGCTCTCATGCAAAACTATGTGCCCTAATATATAAGCCAGCTCAGATGTAACTAAAATTAAAATCTGACTGTGGCAAATCTCTGTGATCCTGATATATGAAAATCCAAATAAATGATTTGTTCCCAGAAATGAAAAATAACTTCAGCAGGAAATTTCAAAATTACTTATGCAGGATTAATCCAGTTCAATGAATGCATCTTGCGTTGATTAATAAAGCAATCCTGAATTGCAAAGTAAAACGAGAGGAGACTTCTGGTGCTGATATATTTGTGTATTTCTGAAGCTAGAGAGAAATGCGCGCTTGCAAGAGATGTGGTCAACCAGTGTAAACAGAGATTGAATACAAATAGTGATTTTCTAATTGTCTGTTTTCTCCCTGCAGCAGAAAACTACCTTTGTGTCACTGATCCTTCCTTGAAGAACACAGGTACTGTGTTACCTGCCACAATATTGAATGAGAACAGGGCATCTAACACGATTGTACAATGACGCCAATTAGCATCCAGATGACATCTGCAGTCTTATCTAGCAAAAAAAAAAAAAAGCAAAACTTGAGCTGCTTTCTGCTGATTTTCTTGCCACACAGAATAGAAATTTTGGTCAAGTAGCATTAGCTTTTGTGATCTGCTGCCCTTGAATTTAATTGGACTAAGAGGTGAACAGATACAGGGAACCTATTTAGAAAGCAAAACCAAGGGAAGGCAATTTAAACAAATGTAGCATTTTCCCAAATTTTTCTTAAGTATACACACACACACACAAAAATCAATTGAATTTATTTAAAGTGGTCTCATCACTTAATCTAAAAACCTGTTCTTCAGTTTGGAGACCTACCTTCAATCATTGCAGTGTTTTCAAAAATAGTATTTATTAATGGTTGAGGTATTTTGCAAAATACCTTTAAAATCCTTATGGTTTTTTATTTAAGAAACGGTTCCTTGTATCACCCTTAAACATCTTCCAGAAAACCCTACTGGAAGGGTCATATTTGTAAAGCTTGCTTAGTATCTCGGTATCTTGTGTGGTATTCATTCAGTTCCTGATTCTTTGCAATTCCATTTTTGTTTGCATTTGTGCAAAACAATTCAGTTTTCAAAAAACTTTGGCTGATCAAGAATATTTTGTATGAATGGAGTAAGTGAATTTTAAACATGCTTCACTGTGAATAGTGAACACCGAGACTGATGATCCATTGCATAAACAGTAACAGGAAAATTGTTGCTTCCTGTGTATTTAGGGCATTTGAAAAAGGTGTATAAATATACACGTACACATTAGCACCCAAAAAATGTCAAGTTCATAGGCCATAGCAAGGACTGCTCTGCCATTGTTTTTGCTAAAACTGTAAACTTGGTAACAGCACTGAAACTTGGATGTTTTTCTTTAAAAACCACCTCTTTAACTGCAAAGATGCCATTAGTCACAGCAGGGAGCATAACCAGAAGGAGGATGTCTGTAGCTATAGCAAGAGAGCACATTAAACTGTAGGTCAAAATCACGACTGACTGATTACCTTCAGGGTGAAAATAAATCTTCAGACTTGCTGGAGTGATAGGAAACAGGACTGACTGGGGCTTGCCGAGGTCATCCCCTGCCTCCCCCACGCCACGGCGGGGTCGGCGATGCCCAGCACACTCCCAGCAGACGTTTGCTGACTCGCCTAACCTTCGTAGTGATGTGTGACGGGATGTAGTCATCGTCATCATTAGAAAATGCTTCCTAATGTCTAGCTTAAATGTCTCATTAGTTTAAAGAGATGATTCCAGGAAGAACCTAAAAGAGAAAGCAAATATTTTCCAAAAATTTAAGTCCACAATTAAATCATCTAAAACTTTCACAAATGAAAGGATCTTCAAAGCTGCTTTTCCTTCTGCTCTCTCTGGATAAGGAGAACTGCTCATTCCCACTGTTTTTGCAGCAGCTTTTTTTTTGCAAACCCGAAGACTACCAGTCTTCACTTTTCTCTAGGCACATGACTCAGTCTCTCCTCCCTGACTATGGATTTTACATCTACCAGCAGTCTGATTTTTCCCTTTTTAGCTGATCTCCAGCTGGCCCACATCTTCAGCTGTGCATTGACCAGTGCAGAGCAGACCAGAAGATTTCTGTCTGACTTAGAATAATGCAGTCCAGGGTTGCAATGGACTGAAGCTTTGCAGTGAGGTCTTTCCATCCCTAGTAAGCCTCCCTGTAACTCACCCCGGTCAGAGCTGATCAGACTGGTATTTTGGCACTATTCAAGATGAAACATCCTGTTATTAACAGCACTTCCACTGAGGATGAGGATGAAAACCATAATCTGGATGTGCAGGATTCAGGTACAGAGTCCAATCCAATAAGCTTTAGTGAATGGAGTTTACATACAGCACTGCATAAAGATTAATTAACCTGCTGTAGGAAAGTGTGACACTTTTATCAGTGGCTGGGCACTCAGAAAAAAATACTGTTGTCTTTTAAGCTCTTTTGCTTCTTTTAGTGGAATAAAATGAAAGACATTTGTGAAGAATTATGTCTGGCACACCACCACCTCTTGTGAATTATTCTGCAAGCATTCACTTTTGCCATGATATATTCCACTGGTTTCAAGAGCTACTGAGCACTGCCAGTACCTGAAATGAAAAGATACCACATTTCTCCAACAGTAGTCTATTTTGACTAGCACAAGGGTGTCATGCTCTGCATTCCCTCCTCTTGTTTTTAGATGGTGGCTCGAGGTAGAACAATTTTCATAGCTATAGGTATTCATGCTTCCGATCACGAAAACACCAGCTCTCCTGTTTGTCCTGTGAAAAAATGTCATTGGACATCAACTTCAGTTGATTCCAGCGTGCTTACTTATTCTCAGCATATTTACCATCTCTGTGTCCATCCCTGGCCCTGTAGTTCAGAGTTTAATCAGAAAACCTTTTGTTGCAATCCTTAGCGATACTGGATGTGGTTACTGAGTCTTTGCATTCAGGGTTGCAATAAGGCTGGCCATTCCTCTTATAGTGGGGAAAAAAAAAAAACCCAAAGGGTTGTAGCCTTGACCTGCAAACTGAATTGTGTATTAGACTCCATATCTAGTCCAGCCCAAAATGTTGGTGAGTGAAGCCTCAGACTAGCCTACACCCCAGTCACTATAAATCTCGCTTTTCTATGCTAGCCCATTGGGCAGGCCACGGGCTGTGTGGCTTCACTCCCTCCTCTCTCCTCCATTCCCTGGAAATGTGCGACAACTCGTCCAAACGCCCTCCCGGGGTGCCCCCCCCGCCCCCCGACACAAGGTATTCCCTGGGCTGTGCCAGCCCTTGCTTTCCCGAGGGCCCATCGCCCAGGGCCAGGCAGCGGCGCTGGCTTTGGCCACGTGGCAGGGACTGTCACTGTGCCCTGACCCTGGCCTTGTTTCAGACAAAGCGATTAAATTACGCTGGTTTAGGGAATTAACCGTGCAAACATTTTGGGATCCAGCTGCAGAACAGAATCGGCACCCTCGTGCTTCACCAGAGGACACTTATTTATAGCTATGGAGAGGACTCAAAAAATCATTTTTTTAGACCTGGAACAACACTTAATGGATGAGAAAAAGAGTCTTCATTCTGTACTCATTGGTTCCAATTAGAGGATGAACTGTCCTCTATTTTCCAAAGCGTGTTTAATTTTGAATGGGTTTCTCATGGACAGTGGGCTACCATAGGCAAATCTCATTTCAACAAGTACTAATTATGGACAACGCAGTGGCAGACTGTAATCTCTGTCATGAGAGCTATCAACAGGGATGCAGCGAAGGCTTTAACAGTGGGTGGCAGTACTCTGGGTCAAATTAATCACCACCATAATGACAATGAAATCAGTAGAGCTTTGGGATGTTAAGTTTGATAAAAGAAGCCATTCTGTTCTCTGTCTGGCTATTTACATTGCAGCCTGGCCTCAGTTTGAGCTAATCCTTTGTCACAGTGTTCAGGGCTGGCTTTTTTTTGGCACGGGGGAGAGAGAACAAAGAGCAGCCCCCCTTGCAGAAGCGATGTTTTCATGTCCCGATCTGAGTTGCTGCAAGTGGATTACCTAAGTGTGAAGCAGACAGCCCCAGATTTGCACAGGCTGCTGTTTTGAGGCACATGAAAGGGCTCAAAAATGTAAGTGGAATTTTGGGGGGATGCAACCTCCGAAGTGCTGATGTGTGTGAAGTCAGCTCCGTCTGGCTTTGGCTTTTGTCAAAGAGCTTTGGGAAGGTCTGTTCTGCCTCCTTTTGCTGTGGCCACAGGGCTTGAGGTCTGAACAAGTACCCGATTACAGCATGATGTAAGCAACTGCCAGATGAAGAGATATGCAGTGCATGCAGACACAGCTAAAAAAAAAAGAAGTTCCTAGGAATAACCAGGTGAGCTGATTCTGCATGTAATGATGCTACACTAAGCTGTGTCAAATTTTAGCCCAAATCAGCCTTGCCCTACAGCTATGGGCTTGCTCACCAAGAATGCTTCATACTGCTTTATTCTGCTCTAGATACATGTTTCATGCTCTGCTGCTAATGGCTGTTTCTATAATACTGAGCCTTGGAACATTTCTCAGCACCCGTACCAATGCACAAGCTCCCTCTGGACCCCCAGAAATGATACGTGCAGGGGCAGGACAGGAGCTGCCACCTTCCCTAACAGCTCTCCAGGCTGCACAACCAGGGCAGCGGGGCCCGAGGCATCATCCAGCGCATCCCAACAAGTTCATGTGGACACAGACGCGGTGACAGGCTGTGCAGCTTGTGTACCGGTGTGGCACAAACACAAAACACCTCCTCATTTTGCCACACAGGCCTCCCCCATCCCCTGTCCTACCCCACTCGAGGTTATCTCCCCATGTCCTCTGCGTCTTCTGGTAACTTATCAAATACTGCTTTGACAAGGGTGATGTAGCCCAGCTTTTTGTCTGGGGCTACAGTGGAGAATTTTCATTCCTACATCCACAGTCCCACATAATAGGAAGAATCAAGTGTAAAACAATGTCTTTCCATTCACCTGTTTAGTACCAGACTGGCCACAAAATTATATACATATATATGCCCTAAAATCCAAATAAACTGCCAACCATCTGTTTTGGATCCATTTTGTAACTATGCAGAATAATCTATTCTTTTATTAGAGTGGTTAAAGGAGATTTAGAGGGAGGAAAGAGCATGGTGACTTCCAAGGGAAGAGTGAGTGATTCAGTGCAAAAAGGGTAAATTTCATCTGCACATTCTTAACTGCGAGGACATTCTGCACATCTCAGGAGTGCACTAAGTGGTGCAGTAAACCAGTAAATTAGAAGAATGTAAATTCTTTAGTAGGAATTGCACGCAAGGGAAAAATGCTTCCTCATGCTCATATTTGTTTTCATGAAAATAATGTACACTCTTCCTAAAATCATACTGGTACAGAGCTGAGTAAGACATCAAAACCAGTAATAGATATTACACTGGACTAAGAAATGGCAATGACACAATTATCTTCTGTGTTTCTGATGATCACTGCGATAAAGCAAGGAGCTGGTGTATTTAGAGCCTGGCACTGAGTAGGGAGCCTTGTAGCTCCCTTCCCCTCTCACTCTGTCTGTCTTATTTATCTCTCATTAAACTAAATTGTATTCTTATTGGCTGACTGACCTCTGATATTGTTATTAATTGATTTATATAGTGCCTTTTGCAAGCCTCAAGGCACTTCAGAGAATTGCAAATATATATAGGGATCACTTCACCAATCATCTAAGTGCAGCCACCTTTGGCGTGGAAACCAGTGGCCGTTGCAGTGGCACTGGAAAGACTTTGGGTTAGAAAGGAAGGCAGACTACCGGAGCCAGGACTTCTAGCAGTCCTAGTGCCAAGCAGCTGCCTTGAAATCAATCTGGAAGGGTTGGAAATCTTTAACAAAAAAGACTAGTTCTGGTAAATGGTGAGTCTACAGAGCATGTTCAAAAATAAGCGTGAGGCAGAATATTTTCATGGTGAATTCAGTGCCCAGGGATAGTTGTGGTAAGGCCTGTATTTTTTCACGAGGTCCCGATGACCACAGAACCCCTGCCGAGCATCGCTCCCTCAGAGCTTCTGCCCAGCGCTAGCCCTCCTCCCGCACTGCCTGACCTCCCCGCGGGCTCGTGCGGAGACGTGGCTTTCGGCCCCAGCAGTGTGCGTCTGCAAGCCCCACGGTGCCCAAAGCAATGCTGGAGGTGCTGGCACAAGCAAACACCATGTACAGGCGTGATCGTTGTGAAAACAGAACCGCTGATGCCATACAGGCATTACAAATTGAAATACCTAGTTTGTCTCATGTAGTGATACAAAATTGAATGGCTCTTGACTTACTACTGGCTTCACAGGGAGGTTGTACAATTGTTAATACGAGCTGCTGTACATACATAGATCAAAGTGGCAGAATTTCTACTCATCTAGCAGAGATTTGGAAACAAACAAAGATCTTACATCAGGTTACGAAGGACAATACATCCTGGGGATTTGAGGAGTTATGGCACAAACTTACCTCATGGCTACCTAATTGGATTTGGTTGAAAAATCTATTCATTATTGCAATAATTGTAATCTGTGTGTGCATCTTAGCCTGTATAATGATTCAATGCTGTAGCTGTTGTAGTCAAGTGTACATGAAAATTAAGTTTGGGTATTGAGGCTTTGGATTTGTAGGTCCAAAGTCTCAATAAAAGGGGGGAGCTGATGCCTTGAACAAAGGCATGAGAAGGAAAAACTTTACTGTATCGCTGTAGTGATGAACTTTTGCTTGCTTGAATAACTTCAAAATTTTGGTATGTACTGATTAGATAAGAAAACCTTGAGCTTTGTCAATGGTATGTGCTAAAGGCGCCAACAGACAGGAGGCCTTGGGACTGATGTGCGTCAACAGACGAGTGCTTTGGGCCTTGATGATAAACTGAGTTCTGCTGAGTTTTTGTAATTAAAACTTGCCAAGGCCAGCTAACTAGGAAAAAGAGATGACCCACACTGCGCATGACCAAAGGGTGGGCACTATGTAAATGATAATATGAATATGTATATGACTGGAACAATATAAATTTTGCTTGCTGTAGGTAAACGGTGTGCACGATAGGTGGAGTGATCCCCTGTGCACCCAGCGCTGCAATGAAGAATGCCTGCTTTCTAAAACTCCAAAATCAAGTCTTACAGAGTTTCGTTAACAGTTGAAGAGCTACGAGGAGCCAAGCCTGGTGCATCCTCCTCTTGCCACGTCAGGCACTTGGAAAGCTGATGAGTGATTGAGAAAAAGGTAAAAATAGGCTAACGCACATAGCGGGTGGCCACCAAGAAAGGAAGGGATCGCACACACCAAAAAATGGCATGGATCTCCACAGAAGGGCACCCGGCCCTCCTTTTCTTACCCTCGGCGGTGAGTCCCAGCACACCACAGCAGGACCACATCTGTGGTCCCTGTGAGCATCGATGCTGACTTCTCAAATGTGGGGAGACTGTAGTTTTTCAGTATAAAAGCTTGAGCATTCACATAAACATTTTTAATACTTTCCCATCAATTATAGATGAGAGGGCTTTGTGTATTTTCAGAATGTTATAGTTTTGTCTTCATTTGAAACATCTGAATGCCTCTAATTAAAAAAAAAAGAAAAAGAAAGAAAAGAAGTCTTTCCGAAGGTGCAAACATAGCAGAGAATATCAGAAATATCTTTGTTATGTTAGGTCATTAAAGTTACTTTGACCTGACTGAAATGCATTGTATAGATCTGAAGGTTTTGAACCCTTCCCCATTAAAACAAACCGTGAATATGAAAAAGTGCACCCCTTTCCAAAGCAGAATTCATTTCACTGGCTCCATTAACAAGCAGGTCTGCTCTCATCTTATCTTTCAAGAATTCTATGCCTGATTGCATTTATGTTCTCATTTAGCATCTCAAAATGGGCACTTTCTTTCAAGAAGGGTTAGTGCATGACTCACCCGCTTAGTTAATCTGACTAATTAGCATACTGTCACCCATTAACAGCATTAGAACAACAACTGTAGCTCTCACTACCTCGCTGTCTGGAAAACACACCTCTTCTAGTTTGCAAGGACATTGGTTGCTCCCCATCTTTTGGTAACCGTGGGGTTATTTATCACACCAGCACAGGATTTGCAGATAGCTCTGGAAGGGGCGATATAATTCTTAATATCCTGCAAAACCCCTCAGCCCATAATCTTTCTTGGTGACTTATTGGAAATTATTCTAAAATTAACTCCTTAACTCTGCAAGAAACCTCTCTAGCATCTGAGCTGCTCCCGTGCACCCCTTCCAACCTCACTGAAAGAAGCTGATGGTGAAAATTAAAGAAGTTTTTCTTATGTATGATAAGTCACAATAAGTGTATCAATATTAAAATCTTCCGTACTTCAACCAGCCAAGGCAGTCTTGGAGTTATTTCCCACAGCTATTCTAGGTGTATAAAGCCACGCTCAGGCAGAAGTAAGATTTGTGGGTCCTTAGAAGAGTAATTTTTCTAGGAAGCATGCCTTGCAAACCAGGAATATTTTTATTCATGGAGGTGATGCTGGGAACAGCAGGTTAAAAGACTGAACTAGGCAGGCCAAGCCAGCGACTGCCAGAGCTCCTTAAGACAAGTGCAGAGCGCCCAAGGTGCTCAAGGAGATTTACACACCTAATTTCAGCCTGCCCCAAATAGGCTGAAAAGCTGTAGGACCCAGGTGTGAATTTCAATTATTTATCTCAAAAGGTTGTTCACGGGAAGCCTAATTATGGTCACTTAAATGCCAGGATGGTTAATCATTTCACTGCTGTTCACTGTACCAGAAACACCTATCATCTAACAGGCTTCCTCCGTGTCACCAGCATGCAGGTGAAACCCACCGGTGCCACACACCTTCACACCACACTCTCAAGGAACAAACCAGCAGCCTGCGGAGGCCAGCGCTGCCTGCACAGCCCTCGGACGGCGCTCAAAGTGCGACAGGAAGTATTTTATCTGCCTCGCTGTTAGCATGGAGCTGTTGGATGCTGGCGTTTGGCTGGGGTATTCAAGTGATGCTGGCTTCGTTGAGTGCCTCGGAGCCAGCACTGGCACCTGCAGGGTGTGCCCAGAGCGGACATAATAGCTGAAAACATGGGTTTCAACATAATATCACAAGCTTTAGAAATCTGAAATGTTTAGTGGACCTGCAGGTTTCACCTGATGGGAATGTCCCTGTTTGCTGACGACAGCAAATCTATTCACTAGGGAGGCTCATATTGGACAATGCCAGAGCTCACGCTGAGTGAAGTTTCCAACTGCTTTGAGTAAAAGCTGAGCAACAGATCCCCTGACCAAAAATCCCTCGCAGAGCGCTGGTCCCTGCAGGAGGTGACGCTGCTCATACACCCCTTCTGCTGTGCAGTCACGCCACCGCCACTGGTAATGACTGTCCCTGCTACAGCTGAGGCTGAAAAGCGAGAGCTCCTAGCACCGATGGAACAACACCAACATGTTTCAGGAATCTGGGTCTTGGTTTCAAAGTGCCCCTGATGGTACCAACAACGGTTTTGTCCAACTCACATTAGCAGCTAAACTAATTTCAGGACCAGTGGAGGGCAATATTGCTTTGGCTTCCTAGAATAAAGGGACACAGGCACTAGCTAGGGCACTGAGCTGGTACGCGCAAGGCAAAGTCCTTACTCTGGGCACAGGATGACTCTTTTTGCCACACAAAAAAAAAATCCCCAGAGTGTAGTACGGCTGCTGGGGCATCAGCACCATGTTGTGAAATGCCTCACTCCCTGAACACCAGCTTGCTGTAGAAACCAATGCTTTTGTACAGGCACCATGACCCCAGACCAGTGCACAGGGAAAGACAAAGGTGGAAGCAGCTCCAGGGTGAAACAAATTCTCTGTAGGTACCAGTCCTCTTACGATTTTTGTTATTTTCCCCATTATGAGCTTTTCTCAGCTTTTAAAAATTTCCCAGTTCCACATTTAGCAGAAGTTCAAGTCTAATATATAAAGGAGGTAAAAAATGGACTACTTAGGCCATATTTTATGGAAATACAGTCTAGTTAATGCAGGACCTGAAGTACTTCTGGACTTGAGCAAACTGTTGAGAAGGTGAAGTCACCAAGCCTGTAAAAGTAGGAGATAACTTAAAACCTTTGCCCTTTTTTTTAAATAGTTCCTTAGGCTCCTTTTGTAATATTAAATCCTTTATTTTAACATTAAGAAGGAATGTTCATATTTTGTGTTTTCTCTCTTAGCACTTTTGAACCGATCTTGCTGTGATATGATTTATTCTGCTATAATTTCTCTCTCCTGTTTGAGACTTCGATTCCTTAAGTATTTCCCTGGAAAGAAGAGCTTTGAACTTGTGCTCAGTGAAGAGCTGTGGCATTTCTCCTTTTTCATCTTTGGAGCCTGTGGCAAGCGATGGTTACTAATCAATGCCCACGGAGCAGGTGGCTGCTGGGTGACTGCTGCTGCTGGGGTGGCAAGTAGACTTGCTGGAAAGACAGAAGAGGAGCAACGGGGCTGAAGGCTCGTCGGATAGAGATGGCAGGGACGTTGTCCAAACTAGGGGCAAAGCTGGGGTGCCTGATGGCTCAGGGGAAATTAAAGCCTGATGGGGGTTGCAGGGTAGAGGTGGGCTTTGTGGGGGCAAATGGTGAGGTTTTTCCCTTCCTCGCCCCACTCAACTCCCGCTGCCACATTGTCCCGCTTCCACCGTGCCCAGGGGGACCGCAGTCCCCATGGAGGCTCCCACAGCAGGTGCCATCGCAGCGCCAGCACACACCACCAGCAAGCACTGACGAGTCCCACCGTTCCAGCTGCAGTGGGGCAACTCCGTCAGGAGAGATGATATCTTTCGTTAGGCCCACTGATCTGGCTGTAAAAACATAGAGAAGCTTTCTAGCTTTTTCTGTCTGCAGAGAAGTTGGTGCCTGAAAACTTGGCTATTTTTCCAGCTATATCAGTTTCTCCAAGAAAAAAAAAAGTATCATTTCTTCCTGCAGTCTGTGTCTGTCATATCTGTAGACCATCACATCTACAACACGATTAGGAATTTAGCATATGCCATTCAGTGTGGGCTGCAGATCTGTGCCTGCTGAAATGCTGTCCAAGAGCCAGAAGCGTGCACCTCAGACCATTTTTGAACTGTGACATATATGTGTTCAACCTTGCCTTTACAGGGAGCAGAATTTATTTACACAGCACAGAAAGTGACAGAAGATTGGAACTGAAGCCTGGAGAGCCTTAACGTGCTATTGGGGTTCCTTTTTGCATGAGAGAAGCATCTGTATTATTTATATATAATTATTAATGATAGGATAGCAACAAAGATAAGTGACTCAGTGGAGGCTAAGTAATTTCTCAAAAGCCATGGATTGACAGAAGATATCTCCTCTTTGTCTTTAACATGTGACTGCAAAGAAAGGTTGGCAATGCAAAAATCATTCCTCTTATTGATCCATTATACATCCGTCTTTCTGAGAGAGTTTTGATGTTAGAAATATTATCAAAAGCTTTAGTGAAGACCTGAAATCTTTAATCACCAAGTAGGTCCTTCAAAAACCTGAAATCAATTCGGGCTTTGAACTTTTTGTCTTGTGATTCCACCAGGGGCCCAGCTGAACCACAAAGCTTCAGCTGCTTTTTTATCCCTTGCTGTGTGTGACACTTTTGTCCCAAGGAGTCCCATATTATTGTATTACATGTACCACGTTTCTGGCTCCAGAAGACAGGAAGGAACTCTGTTGTAAAGCCTCCACTTTTAATGACAAGAAGTGCTGAGCGATCCTAGACTTCAAGAAAGAAGTTTACTGTACTTACAAAGACTTGCACCTCTGCACATCCTAAACTCTGATCAAAACGGGGGAATGCAAAGAGGCTGTACGGCTGTATGACTGTTGGCACATCGCATGGCATGAGAATGTGTTGGTTTTACTATACTGATACCAGTTAGTGCCTCTTGTAAATCCATGCCTGTCCATCTGCTTAAATTCACATACTTGCCAACAGCCCTGCTGCAGTCAGGCTAAGCATGAAGGCAGGAGTTTGCAGGGTTAGTCTAAAACTTGTCTGTGAAAAGCTGAGAAAGAAGACTTTCTTCTCTTTTATTACATCTAGTGTTACATTACCAAAAATATTGAATTAGAACTTTATTTAGATAGAATTATTAATTGTCATATGGGTCTTTAGCTCATCACATCAGTGCATCCAGTTACCTTCAATTCACAATCCAGTTGGCTTATAAAACATGATCACAGAGAAGGACTTCAAACATCCTCAAATCCTCTTCTGAGATGTCTGTATTCCCCAGACAAAGGTGACTTTAGCAAAAGAATTGCTAAAATTTTGGCTGTTGAGAAAGTCACAGAGTAAAAGTTTATTGGGAGTGGTATCTCCCCCTTCTGCAAAGCTCACACAGGCTTCTCAACAGGGTAAGCAACATACAAGCATATTTCTACTCCTGCCTCAGGAAAAGCAAAAGGAAAGGACAGTGCTGGATTGGACCCAAGGTGTTGATACACCCTCTTCTTCCAGAGGATAGAGGTAATGCTCCTGGGAAGGGTCCTTCACCCCAGCACGAGCTCGGTCAATCTGCCTTGCCCTCCCCAGCCTGGCTTCCTGGGCTCTGGAGTAAGCAGCACGGAGAGCAGGACTGTGCTGTTTTGCTGGGCTCAGTGATCTAATAGTTCAGCCAGATGCCTACACTGCCTATACAAAGGGTCAGTTCCCACTCTACTTTGCCAAGGACAGGAAATTACAACATTGATGTTCTGATACTGAAATCCTACTATTACATCCAGTGGCTGAAAACTGTTTTGAGTTTCTTTTATTATGCTGATATTTAATCCAACACATACATAGAGCCATCATAAACAGGAAGGGACTTGGAAAGACCACCTATCCACTCATCAGCTATACCTAATCTTTCCTGAGCAATATTCAATGTTTCCTAACCAGAACCTAACCCTAACAATGAAGATGCTAGCATCTGCCTAGATAATCTGTAACAGTGCCTCGTTGTTGTTGCTCTCAGACATTTCATAATATCTAACCAAAATCTCTCCTGATGCAATGTAGACTCCTTACTGCTTGTTGACAGGTTATTGTTGTCCTCTTTGGGATTATTCCTGCCATCTTTGCTATTTATGTCTTTGAAGATGGTTAATCTGTCTGCTTTAATTTCTCTCGTTTAGGTCAAACACGCCTGGTTCCTTTAATTTTGCCACAGTTCAGAGGAGAATAAAGAAAATGGCCGGATCCACCTTACTTCACTTGTTTTTTTCTTTATGTGCTCTAAGTGTTTGAAACTGGACACTGTTCTCCAGCTGAACACCAGACCTCCACTGAGCAGAGGAAGAAAACTTCATATACATTGCAGACAAAGCGCCTTTTCTTATACAGCCCAGTAAAATGTTGACCTTTTTGCCATATCATTAACTCATACTCGCTACAACTTCCAGACCTTATCCAATACTTTCAGCTATTCCCAGTTTTGTGGGTTTTGGAGTGCAGATTTTCCTTGCTGAGTGTAGTGCTTTTCCTTATGAACTTGCACAGTATTTTGTCCTCATTGCCTTCTCCAAGAAACTGGGTATAGTCTGGATCCTAATTCTGCCTTTCAAAATGTTTGAAGCTCTCTCAGCTTGGTGTTTTCTGCAAATTTAACTAATATGCTCTTCATTTCATCAGCAATGTTGTTACTGAAATTTACTCTGAATGAATATTCAGCACTCAGTATTACCAGGTCCATGACAGACCTCTTGGGACATTCCCCTTGAAACATGCCCCAGTGCAACAGTGATCTATCAATTATCCCCTTTAGTTTTTGAAGCGGTTTTGGACTGACGTATCCAGACCATATTTCCCTTACATTCCACATGTAACTGTGACAAAAGTCTCCCCAAAGTCATGATTTATGGACTCTTATCCCTTCTTTCCTAATCCACAAGGCCTGTTATCCTGTCATAGAAGGAAATTAGGCTGGTTTAATACAATTTGTACTTGACAAATCCAATTTGTCCTTGCAGCTAGTTTGATTATTTGTTCCGTGAGTCTCTGGCTCTTCCTTTCTCTGCTTTCTAAAGATAGCATTAGGTTTATAATTTTCCAGGCTTATCCCATTGTCCTGGTTTCAGCTGGGATAGAGTTAACTGTCTTCCTAGTAGCTGGTACAGTGCTATGTTTTGAGTTCAGTATGTGAAGAATGTTGATAACACACTGATGTTTTCAGTTGTTGCTCAGTAGTGTTTAGACTAGAGTCAAGGATTTTTCAGCTTCTCATGCCCAGCCAGGGCACCTGACCCAAACTGGCCAACGGTGTATTCCATACCATGGGACGTCCCATCTAGTATAGGAACTGGGAAGGGGGGGGCGGGGAATCGCCGCTCGGGGACTGGCTGGGTGTTGGTCGGCGGGGGGTGAGCAATTGCCCTGCACATCATTTGTACATTTCAATCCTTTTATTACTACTGTTGTCATTTTATTAGTGTTATCATTATCATTATTAGTGTCTTCTTTTCTGTTCTATTAAATCGTTCTTATCTCAACCCACGAGTTTTACTTCTTTTCCCGATTTTCTCCCCCATCCCACTGGATGGGGGGGGAGTGAGTGAACGGCTGCGTGGTGCTTAGTTGCTGGCTGGGGGTAAAACCCCAAACCCATGGAAATTTTCTGCCACACATTTCATTACTTGTTTTCATCTCTAGCTTCTTCTGCAGGTGAGATTTGGTCAACTTCACCGGTCATCAAGCAGCACTCTTTTAAGCTGACACACTCCTATGCGCTTTGTAATGTGTGTGATCAATGGCTCCAGAAGAGCTTTGGAGCACTCCCTCACTGCTAACTATCCTTATTTCAGAGAAAATATTGATGGTCACACTTGTGGATAAACTACAGCCACAGTTGCCTCAGTCTCCACAACCACAGCACTGCCGTTGGCTTGCCAGCTCTGTTTTGGTTAGCCACAGCCTGCAGCAGTCCAAGGTAATTTTGTTCCTCAATCTAAACAACCCCAGATTCAAAAGTACAAATTGAGTCATCTTTGAGGCAGGTCACTTCTCAGATTTTGATTTAAAGAAAAGTCATGCCCCCAGTATAGCACAAACTATAGTCTGTAAAGGACAGAAGAGTCAAGTTTCAGAGTCTGCTTCAATTTTCTCTCTAACAACTCACCAGCCCCTGTGTCCCCCATTGTGGCTTCTCTCACCTCTTTGGTCCTCCCATTACACCAGGTCCTACCTATGCCTCATGAAACACAGTGTTGGAGAGATAAGCAAGGTGGAAACCCCAGGAAGGGTATGGGAGATGATGGATGAGGCAGCTGTGAAAACAGGGTAAGCAGAGTTGTACGGAGTAGCATATGGGGAAAATGGGAGCTGTGCGTGTGACCGGGCAGCACATCATCAGCTCCCCTGGTCATACTCCTTTAAAAAGTCCTAGCAGTGACTTCAAAATTTCTGGTGTACAAAAAACCAGAGAAGCTTAACAAAAATAATGTTGAGCAGAATGGCGTTCCCTGAGAAAGCACCAATTAAAGTTTCCAGGCAAACTGCAAACAGATACATTTTGGAAATGTAAAATTAATTATTTGCTTTCTGTTGGAAGGGGGACACGAGTTTGTCATGCAGGTGTACAACCTGTGTGTCCCCCTGCAGGAGTCTGTTTCGCTAAACAAGGCACGTGGGACTTTCTCAACACTTTTTTACTGTCTCTCCAAATGACATTCAATTGCTTAATCAATACTTCAAATGATGTGCCCAATCGCTCTTTCACCTTTGTGTGTGTGTGTGTGTGTGTGTGTGTGTGGACCTGGATGGAAGTTTGATTTGTTTTGACTGTAAATCAAAGAAAATGTACTTGATTTAAAACAGAGCTTTTACTTAAGGGAGGCATGTCTTCAAGAGGATTAGGCCGAGTTAGAACTGAGCATTGATCATTGCATACCTTTGTGGCACAACTGCATCCTCTGTTACATCTCTCTTCAACAGGTGCTAAACATTCATGTTCATATAGCTTCCCTCCCTTCCATATGTCCCCCAATATTTTTAAACTTTTTTTTAGAGGGGAAGAGGAAGATATCATCCATGTTGCTTAGGAAGCTGTAGAGGCCAAAAGACAATTTATTTATTCCTGCTTGCTCTACAGTTACTGTTCTAATACCTGATCAGAGGGTATGAGCTACGTAATTACATTTCACCTTCACAAAGTGTTTTATTTCAAAGAACAGCATGAGAATGCTAATCCCCAAAGTAAGGCTAACCAGCTTGTGAATCAATGATGTCACCAAAAAGTAAAACATGGGATAAACCATCAAATTTTCTCAGGTATATTCCACCCTAAAGGCACATTTCAGGCACTCTTGCTCCAGATTCCCAAGGAGCAGTAACCAAGCTGATGGCAAATATATGATGTTTTGCATCAGTGGGCAGCCTGCCAGCACTGATGGCCAGGGCTCAGCCGTGCTCCCCCTCTCCGGCGTCCAGACCACTCGTGCAAGCTCCCCTAGCTCATGTTAAACATCTCAACCTGTATCCAAATTATCTTGGGAAAACGATCAAAATGAAAATGTTTTCTGTGGATACACGTGGGCAAAAATACTTTCTTTCACCAGGGCAAGATGGAAGCCATCTACCATCCCAGGCTCCACCACCAACTAACCTACCGCTGCATAAGTGGCAGCAAGCAGAAGAGATGCTATGACCACAGTGACCCTCCCAGATGGGCTCAGCAGTCTGTGACCAGATCTGGGCCCCAAGGCCTTTGATCCTGACAGAAATTCCAAACACAATGAAACCCCCTACACTTGCGTTGCTCACTTGAGGCTATACAGTGCTATCCAAGATACAGAAAGCTAAACTAAAATTTTTAAAACTCTCAGCATATTTAAATTACTTTTAAAAACTTTTAACCTTAAGTTATATCATAAATTAAAAATAAATTCTAAGCCAATAGCTTAACATTTTGAAATTATTATTAAACACTTTGCAATTTTGAAAAGCTTGAATGCTGTCATTTAGTGAATAGTTTTATCTGCTTTCAAAGGTAGCCTTAAACAAAAACTACATAAGAACTGCATAATAACTTAAAAATCACTAATGTCTCCCTCCCAAATACTTATGACTCAAAGTTGTTTCAGTGGAAATATTATTATGTAAGAAATAAATAGATTTCATTTGTTCATACTAACAAGACATTGTCTCAGAAACATTCATCCAGATGGTGCAGGCCATGATAATAGGAAAAAGAGAACTTCCAACAGTCAGAATAAGCCAAGGGAAACTAGGAAGGAGGGGAGACATTAGCGAAATAAAAAGTAGAGAAAGAGATGAGGAATGAAATATATCCCACAAAGATCCTGTGTTTCAAGGACTGAAGTTCTCAGGTGTAGAATCTCTGCTTCAGACCAGTGAGGAACAACTGAGGGATATAACAGGGCGGCTGCAGCAGAGTTAATTTCTGTCTTTCTAGCAGATTATAATTTCATTTTTACAGAACTGTCAGGTTCTTCAACTTCTTCTGTGTTGACAAAATATATTTCCGTTCAACTGAGTCATGCAGTACAATCCCAATACGTCTTCTTCCCAGGGCTGCTTTCTGCAGCCAGCGCTTTTATGGGACTTAGATGAGTTTTTGGTGATTCATAGTACTTAAACTACTCAAGAGCACTTTTTCAATTGGAAAATTCACTTGAAGTAAATGCATCATCAGCATGATTGTCCATGCATGAAAGAACTACAAGCAAAACAATGAGCACCATTTTTTAAAACCTACACTTAAGCCAAGAAAAACAGTTATCATGAACTATTAAAAGACCTTATTTTTCAGTTTCCATGAATCTCTCATGGAAAACATGGGTTATCCTTGTCTCTGCATCTCTTATTCTGAGAATCCCAAATTGCAAATGAAAAAAAAATATAATGCGCACATTGTTTCAGAGTCGTTAACATGATACATAGCAACATAAATTACATTTTCTACAACAGATTAAGCTACTACTGATTTAGCCTTATTCTTGTAGCAGTCTTTTTCAGGAAGAAGCCTATAAGATCTAGGCATCAAATACTCTTATTATTCTCTTTTGTGCTTTCAGAATGCTAAATATAAATAAAATGCTATTTAAATCTTCTAAGGATTAATGGAAGATGCTCTGGTATCTGCCCAGCGCACTTTGGATTTGAAGAATATGTCAGGTACTTAAATGAAAACGGACGCCTGGATTTTTGACATTTATCTGAGGGAAAACATACTATCTGTGGGTTATGTGTGTGCATGTGCCTATATGGCATTTTCACAGATGATTTGATAGTGGTACTTCCAAGATATTTCTACTCCTAATAGCATCAATGCAATCTTTCACTTTTACTCCATTGTGGCAGTGTTTATTTATTTATTCACTTAAACAGATTTATATGATACATAAAAAGGTCTATCTGCAACTCTGCATGCTTTTGATATATAGGAAAATATAGTCAGACCGGTGAAAACAAGTATAAAACCAGCAACCTCCACTAAATCAGAAAAGAGTCACCGAAAAATAAATTAAAAACTATTCCCTGCTCCGGACAGTCATTCAGATAACCTGCACTAACCAAGACCACGAGGGCAATTTGAGAAGGTGACTTCAAATTGTAAGCGCCTTTAAAAAAGGGGTCTACCAAGCCCCCACCGCTGAGCGCACCCAGCCCAGTCCCAGCTTTGCGCCCCATGACCAGTGGGGACTGGAGATGGGTCCAGCAGATCTGAAGGTCAGGGGAATCAGGTGATTTCACAGTGAAGTGGTACAGTCCAAATGTGAGAGCTCCTCACTGGGAGCTCCCTGCCGGCATCACTTGTTACTGATGACAAATGGGAGGATGCGTGCTCATGTTGCCCTTATGGTAGGGTTTGGGGGTAGCTGGGTGCTCTTGGGCATGGAAGAAGAGTCCTGCCCTGGAAAGCTGACCTGTCTGGGGAGTTGCCAGCTGCTGTACAGTTTGCTAATCAAGGCTCAGAGGATTAAATGCTGCCACCAGCAGATACCGGCGTCTCTCCTCCAAAAATGATGCTCCACCACAGGCAGCAGGGCTGTGGCCTCAACTTCATCTGTGATGGGCTGACAGACACCTTGGGGCTGGAATGGCAAGTCCAGATGTGGAAGACGAGCATCCGGCATGGGAACTAGCAGGACTGGCCGTGGCAGGACACATGGAGACGGGAGCAAGCCAGTGAGTGATAGCCAGGGGAGGTGAGCTAATGCCTACAGGATAGATGGAGCATCTTCACTGCTTTACTCCTCCAGCACCTTCGCTTGGTGAACTTGAACTGAAATATGGGTATTTCTACTAGAGGTGATACAGGTGTAGCCTGTGTGTTCTCAGGCTTGTCTATAAGCAGACTGCTTGCATGGTTTCCTCTTTGTTTCCATTACTAGGTAAAAAAGTAGCGTGAAGAGTACGTAAAGCTTCCCATCAAAGCTGTCTGTCATGGCTGCTTGGCCTTTGGTATGTGACCTCTCTAAGCCACATGCTCTGTTTTGATCTGAAAGCACTGTAGGAAACCGTTCCCATAAACTGTGCCTACGGGCTCCTGCGAGGATGAATTCAGTCCTTCACCTCTACCTCTGCTCTGATTTTCTACTCCCTGTCCCCCTGATTTGGAGATCAATCAGCCCCCTCGGTCTACACTGCTCCTGACACTAGACATGCTAAGAAAAATCACAATAGAGCACATGTACTTAGTGTCCCCCCCAGTCCTTATATCTTGATGATAACGTATCTTTCCACCTTCTCTTCCTTCTCCGGGGTTGTTTTTGTGATGTTAAGATTATTTTTTTTCCAAATAATATAGATGCCTATGGCAAAGTCCCCTGCAGACCTATTGCTTCTTTCTCTGTAACATATCAGAATCAATCCTTCCTAGCTGTCCTTGTAACAGAAATATTTCTCTCTGCCTCAACTGCCTCTCACTCTGATTACAGAAATCCTCCCATCTTTCATTTACTCATCTTACTTCACTTCAATCAGCTGAAATTACCTGTTACCATAACCACCGCGCTGCCTCTTTCGAGTATACTGAGAACTTGCTTTCCCCTTTTTATCAACTTTGATTTCTTGACTTTGCCACGGCAGAACCAGTTAGCATCTCTCACCTGCCCTGTTCTCACAGCCCTTCCCACTACCACTAGCAGTACTTTCTGCATAAAATATTCTCCCTTCTCCAGTTCATTAAGCCACTGACCTACCAAACCTCTCCCCAAACAATCACTGCTTTCACTATGGCCAGAGATGTGTTAATAGCACATGGATTTTTTAATGACACTCACCAGTCCCTCTGAACTAACCCAGGGCAAACAGCCCTTACTGCCTCCTGCTCCCGAGCTCTCATCTCCCCAGCACCCCTCCCACTGCTCCGTGCCTGGATGCGGCCGCTGTGCTTTGCTTGGCGCTGACCTGCACTGCTCGTCCGCACGTGCAGTGTGCGTACACACAGTGGGGTTGTGCCTCCTCTATACCATGGCCATGTGTCTCTGGCTTTCAGCCCATACACTATCTAAATCCTGAGAAGTGTTTATTAATTTCTCCTTGTTGAGCTGAGCACATACTCAACATGAAGGTAATGATATCAATGTGCACTGCATGACTTTTGCAGAGCCAGCCTGAATTCCCTGCATTTAACTGTTTTATCTACTCACATTCATTTGCCTTCGAAATAAATAATATTTTCTAAACTTTTGCAGCAATGTTTCTGCTAGGAATATAGTGCCTGACCTTTGAGCCAATATAATTTATTGGACCATCTAATAAAATTGGTATAATAGAGTAAAGAATCAGGACTATGATACTCTTATACATGTTCTGCTAAAACCTTAATCCCTTTTTCCTCAGTTTATCATGGTAACACACATTTTTATCAGTAACAGCTAAACAATTGTCTTTCAGTTTTCTCTTATAGCAGTTTCTTTATTTGAATAATAATTTTCAAGATTAATATAATCCTGGAAATACACAAAAAAGCCCTGCATCAAAAAAATCATTTTAGCATTTTTTCTCTGAAAAGATGCTTTCTACCACCAAGCTAACACCCATGTAATTTTTAAGGTCTGGTTCTTCCAAATGAATCCTATTCTTTTTACAATATGTTTCAACTTTTGTTGCAGAGAGTCACAAAATGCTTATTTGGTAATTCATAGCAAAACACTTAATTTTTATTGAATTCAGAGAAGAGGCTGCAGGCCATAGGAGACACAACCTGACAAACTTCCTGGAAACCTAGAAAAAAGAGAAGCTGCTAACTTGCATCCTGCAGATGGGCAAAGCATTTATCTAAAAAAAGGCTAAAAGTGAAGTTGTGAAATTATAGACAAGTGGCCTGATGTCAATGCCCAAAAAGCCAGGGCTAAATATTTATTTTGTAAACTCACAGAGCTGAAAACCTAGTCTTGATGAAGATGAGTCATATCAAACCTAATTTCCTTTTCTCCCAGAGTTACTGGCTGCTTAGACAGGAGGCACCTTAGTCTATGCTCTCTTCATTTTTTAATGTGGTTTTTTGTGCATTCTGATGGCTTTTGAATGGCAAAAAATGCAAATATAATATAAATAAGAGGTACATGTAGTGCTTGAGACACCTGAAACACTTCTGAGCAGTGCGGAAACTCCCAAGTGTGCAGCTGGGGGTGTTCACCAGGGCTCCGCAGCGTCTGCTGCAAGAGTTCACTCCACATGGTCAGTAACTGCCTACGCAAAGACATCATCTCGTTGCCCCACTCCGCACAGATAACTATTGGCAACCCAGCACATAAAATATTTCAAACATTTCTATCTGATAAAAACACATTAACGTAATCTTTATGAAGTATCTGGAGGGTAAATGAATCTTTTAAAGAATTAGCTTTTAATATCTTATTGTCTAAAGCTCTACGTAGGCAACAAAATTAATTACTAAATTTCTGTGGGTCCAGCAGTTTCCATTTAGCATTTGTGCAGCAAGGTAACTTTTGAAGTTCCTGATATGAATTTAGAAATGTAACACTGAATAATGATTTTGAAAATCTTGACCACATAATTAAGCAGCGACCCAAAGAAAGCACAGTGTTGAGTAACAGGGAAGTCAAAGAGACTCTGGGAGGAGTATATGTATTTAAAGTTCGTACTTCTCAGGCTGTTCAGTAAGCAAGGCTGACAGTGAGTGACTGACAGCAGTAGATCACTCAGATACTAGAACTGGTCAAAAGTTTGGTTTCCCAGAAATTTCTGATTTCATTTCATTCATTTCATTTTCAATACCAGTGTACTGGTATTTCAGTACTAGAGATGAGGCAGGCTCAAGCTAAGGGAAAAAAAAAACATTCGTGACCCTGCCATAGATGTTGTGAGTTTTTCGGAGCAAACTTCAGGTATCATCAGGATTTTATTAACTATACAGATGGCAGTCAGTATGGTCTCTTAAAACAGCTATTCCTTCTGCTGCTCCAGATTCGGGAAAAAATCATATGCTGCAGAAGAAAGGGTACCTTTATTGATATGGGAACTTTAATATTTTTAATTTTAAAAAAGTGTTCTTAAAGTTGCTGAGTGACAATTTTACTAGGAAGCTACTAAATATTCATAGCTAACAACTTCTGTGGGTCCAAGAGCAACAATGTTGGACAGGGCTGAGCACCACACTTGCTTGGTCTCTTTGTTGGTCTCAATTTTAAGTTTTTGAAGGGGTCAGGACCCCTGATGTAAGGCTTGGATTACTTCGGTTTCTTCTGCTAATATCTGTCTTCCTTATTAGGTCAGAAATGTGACTCTGAATCTGGAGGTACCGAGGGATACTCTAACTGGAGATAATAAGCTAACCCAGTAAGTAATGATGACTTCTATTGTTAAGGAAAAAAAAAATTAAAAGCCCCTACAACTCCGAACCAGGTCATAAGCAGCTATAAACAATAGGTACCTCATTGCAATCACTTTTCAACAGCGTTTTCATCAGTAACCCCACATTTGAGTCATTCAGACTCGGAGAGGTGCCCTGTTCTCTGATGAAATCTTAAAAATTATATTCCAGTTTAACAGCGAATCCTCTCTCTTAAATAACTAAAATACTTTACAGTTGGCCCAGAAATTTCATTTAAGGATTAGTGAACCCTGTTTTGCCTATCATGAGTAATTTACCTCACTTTTGTCCACTCAAAAGTCGTTTTATCTCAACGCTAATGAAAGCAAAGAGTTTCACTTCGGTCACTTAACAGAATCTATTCAGTGAGTAATCTTGACATGAGCAGTGACTTAGTACTGAGGATTTTAAATCCAAATTAAACCTTGCTCTTTCTTCTCATTACCATTTTTAGCTTACACCTTGAGTTCAGGAAAGCTTGCATGAATATGCTGCTAATATTTGTAATTGCATTAGTATTCTAATATTCCATCAAAATAATTTCAAATTGAAATACATTTAACCTCTTTGCAATATTTTTTAAGCTTTATTTCATTAAGGAGGCTGTGGCATCTGTAACGGTACCATTATGTTTCAGAAACTGGGCTGTACTTCAGTGCTGCTGTTTCTTCATCCTTGGCATATAGTTACGTTCATCTCCTTAACTGTTGTGGTTTTTTTTTTTTATAATGGTTGCTTGCAAGAATGTCCAAAGCAGGCTTAGTGACAAGATTATGCTGGATGTTTTCCATGAAATATGCTGCTGAAGAATCAATCTGGTTCCTTCCTGCATTCAGAGTAATTTTCAGTAGTTTCTGTAACTGCACTGAAGAGTTAGCCCACCTTTTGTAGGGGTCTGGCTGTATGAAAAATCAGTTGCTGTAAAAATTCATTGACTCATCAGGAGAGATTGGGGTAATATGCCCCACTAAAGCAAACCAGGAGGTGAATCCCCAAACTTGTGTGAACATTTTCCAAATTAAAAAATATAGTATTATCTTCTTTGCCCAAAGTCCTCCAGTACTCTGGGAGTAAACTGAGCAGTTATTCCTAAACTGAACATTCCAGATAAGAAGCGAAAATGTATGATATCTACAAAAGTAACACTAATCATTTACAAGTATTCAGTGAAAATGAATGCAATGTTGTAATAACCCAACATTTTATAAAATTAAATTCTAATAATTCTAGTCATTTTTCTGTGTGAAAATGAACAGGTCTAAATGCTATTTAAAATTATGTTGTTATTATTATTACTATTTGTCACGTTATTGGAAAGATAGAGTCAAAGAAATGGAAGTGAGCAATCAAAAACGCTGAATGAGAGGCAAAGACATCCTTTCCAAGGATATCTCAGTGAATATCATGGAAACTTTGTTTTGTGCTTTGCACTGATTGTCTTGTAGCTGCATAGTCATTATTTTCAAGTCATTAGCTTCATTAAACTAACTTTACTTATTATTAGCTCTATAAATACAGTAACATCATACAGTTTACAAAGATGCAGAACTTTTTGATAAAGCATGAAACATGAATTTTAAAGAAAAATCAAACTTCATTCATTGAATGGTAGCTTTTCAAGGAGGTAACTTTTAAATGGTTTTAGTCGGTGGTAAGAGATGGAAAGACTGTCCCCTTGTGGATAGGAATATGAGGAAAGTGATACTCTAACTCACTGATAGCAATGGTAACCCTGGGCATTTGGAGTTTTGTTAGGAAATTAGCTAGAATCCTGCCTTGCACATTGCTCATAATCAACATTTCAATGTACAAAATACTGTGGAGAGCCTTTTAATTTAAATTGGTTGGCCTGACAGACAACAGAGGGTAAAGATTGAGCTAATGTAGCATCATTGCTAACACCATCAGCCCAGGCTATCACCTAAATCTAACTGCTGTAGGCAGCTGCAGTGTTGCCCTCATTTGGAGAAAGCTATTTTGTGAAGAACAGCTTTAGAGTCGAGAAGGGGAGAAGGCTCCACAATAAAGACAAAGTCTTATGGTATATCTATAAACCAATGTGCTGCCCACGTGCATGCATCTGCCAAGCCCATGCTAGAGCATCCACCTACACGGCGAAGCACCAGCCTTGTCCTCACTCCTGCAACCACACTGACAGAAGGACTGGAGCAGGACTGATTCACAGCTGGCTGCAGACACCTGTCTGTTGCTGCAGATGTTAGATTATCCACAAGTGTTACAGATTCCCCATACATATTGTCACCTCTGATCCATGAGAACTACCAGAAGATGCCTGATCCATGAGAGCTACCAGAAGATGCTAGCACCCCATCATTGCTCAGACCAACAGTAGCTTCAAATTTCTGCACGGGGAAGCAGAACTTCACAGGGCTGCTGAGATAGCAGGGGATGTTTCTCATAGGAAGAGTTCTGGTTTATGAAGTCCAGTCCTTCCCTGTTGCAGGCGGTTATAGCCTCCCTAACAAATTCATCTTGTTCTGCCTTTACTAAGATTTTTCTCCCAATCACCTCAATTGCAAGAATTTTCTGAAATATCATTAGAAACCTCACAATTTTTAGCTTGGCCATATTCATGGTCAGTGTATAGCTATTCGCTCTATTATCCTTTTGTCTAAGCAGCTTTTATTACCTCCTTATCATTTAATCCCTGGCAGAGAGTAATCACACTCCCTCCTAGGCTTTGTTTTGTTAAACTAAGCAACCCACGTGCCTGCAGCTTTATTGTACAGGACAGGCTCCCCAAATGCTTTCATAATGTGATGTGTTGGCTGAAAGCATCCTGTAGGGTCAACTTCTTCTGCCAACAGTCATTCAAGAATGCATTCAGTCTCACCAATACACAGCCTTTCTCTGTCCCTAATGGAAACACTTTGACTGATGCCTTCTTTGGTAGTAGGGCTTTTTTTACACAGTCACATCTCAGAGGTCACTCCTAAAAAGACCAGCTAACTCAGTAGTTGATTTTATCAGTCATTTGCTACTGATTATTTCCCAGCTTGCAGCAGAAATTCTCGTTCTTCCAGAAATGAAGGAAACTGCACTGATTGAGAAACAAGTTGCTGCCACCCTTTGAAGATCTCCTACCACAAAGTCCTAAAGGTTTGTGGCTAACCAGTCCAATAGTGCGAAGCTGAGGTGTGGGTTGGTGTGTGGTTCAGAGTGGGGTGATGGGGAAGTAAGCCTGAAATAATACTTGGCCTTTGACAAGAAGACGTCCCGAATTGTGCTAGGTGGAACTCACCCAGTCATAAATTGTCCTCCACAAAAAGCGAGTATGTTACACCTACTGCTCTGTGATACATGAATCAGTTGAGGGGTTGCTTGAAGGGTTGAAGATGAAAATGTCAAAACCTGTGGGGAGTCATTACAGGCCTAGATAGAAGCGAATAATTTGTAAATGTCTGTTAGTACTTTTAATTCAAATATATCCCACTCCTAAACTTGTGGCCAAGTTGAACGTGCACATCGGCAAATGGCCAAGGGCCCTATCATTTGGGCAATGTGGGATTCTGGTAAAAACATCCAGACATACATGTGCCAAGCCTACACCGTAGATATACACATTTTTTTGTATATTAGAGGTCACTTTGACTGTCAGATGATAATGAATCAAAAGTGAAAAAGAGGAAATACTTAAAACCGATTTCCCCCGCCTCTGTCTGTAATGCTAGGAAGTAATGAGAAACCAGACTGTTTATTTCTGTATTTCTCGGGGGAATTGTTATGGGGGTTGTGAAAGTTCCCTCCTTCCTCCCCGGTGATGCAACTTCACGAAAAAAAGCGCATCTTGGCATGATTTCATAACCCTAATTGAGGGCCACGGCTGAAGCGCAGCGTGGGGAAGCCTGCAGAGGACCTGCAAGGGGTCCAGCGCGGCCCAGTTCAGCGTGGCGGTGGAGGCTGCGCGCCAGCGGCCGTCACCTGAAGCGGCTGTCCGGCTGTCTGTCAGTCGGTCACCTGAAGGCAGTCGACGGCGGCTAAGGGAGAGCGAAGGCCCGGTCCGGAGAGGGCGGGTGAGCGCAGCCCTGGTGCCTCGGCACGACGGCGCCCGGCCGCGGTGGGCTGCAGCTCTGGGACTGCTGCAGGCCACAGCACCGCCTTACAGCACGGCATTGCCTCACGTCAGCCGTTTTGGTCGCGGTTTTTCTCTCTTTAGCGACCACAGGAATTAAATAACTTAGGGCTTGACCGCTTTCGTATTTGCTATAGCACGCGCGCAGAATTTTGGCTGCGTAAGGACGGCAACGTTCAGTCGGATTGCAAAAAGCAGCAGGCAGACGCTCTACGCTTGAAAACCGGTTTAAAAAGCCGGCTTCGCTCCCCCGCAGCCCGGCACTCCACAGCAGCATCCGGGGCTCCGTGCGGCCCGGCCCACCTGTGCGGGGCGGGTTGCGGCGGCCGCCCCGCAGGCGCCGGCGGAGATGGT